>NW_027397072.1:41682897-41887555 GCF_003265705.2 Callorhinus ursinus
GATGGGTCTTGTTTTTTAATCCAATCTGATAGCCTGTGTCTTTTGATTGGGGCATTTAGCCCATTTACATTCAGGGTAACTATTGAAAGGTATGAATTTAGTGCCATTGTATTACGTGTAAGGTGACTGTTAACTGTCTGTTGTCTGTGTTCGTTTCTGCTCTTTGCTGCTTTTAGGTTCTCTCTTTGCTTAGAGGACCCCTCTCAATATTTCTTGGAGGGCTGGTTTCGTGTTTGCAAATTCCTTTAGTTTTTGTTTGTTCTGGAAGCTTTTTATCTCTCCTTCTATTTTCAATGATAGCCTAGCTGGATATAGTATTCTTGGCTGCATATTTTTCTCGTTTAGTGCTCTGAAGATATCTTGCCAGTCCTTTCTGGCCTGCCAGGTCTCTGTGGATATGTCTGTTGCCAATCTAATGTTTCTACCATTGTAGGTTACATATCTCTTCTCCTGAGATGCTTTCAGGATTTTCTCTTTGTCTCTGAGACTCGTAAGTTTTACTATTAGATGTCGGGGTGTTGACCTATTATTATTGATTTTGAGAGGGGTTCTCTGTGCCTCCTGGATTTTAATCCCTGTTTCCTTCTTCACATTAGGGAAGTTCTCTGCTATAATTTGCTCCAATATACCTTCTGCCCCTCTCTCTCTCTCTTCTTCTTCTGGGATCCCAATTATTCTAATGTTGTTTCGTCTTATCGTATCACTTATCTCTCGAATTCTGCCCTCGTGATCCTGTAGTTGTTTCTCTCTCTTTTTCTCAGCCTCTTTATTTTCCATCATTTGGTCTTCTGTATCGCTGATTCTCTCTTCTGCCTCATTTATCCTAGCATTTAGTGCCCCCATTTTTGATTGCACCTCATCAATAGCCTTTTTGATTTCGATTTGGTTAGATTTTAGTTATTTTATTTCTCCAGAAAGGGTTTCTCTAATAGCTTCCACGCTTTTTTCAAGCCCAGCTAGTATCTTTAAAGTCATGATTCTGAACTCTATGTCCGACATCGTACTAATGTCCGTATTGAGTAGGTCCCTGGCTGACGGTACTACCTCTTGTTCTTTTTGCTGAGGTGATTTCTTTCGTCTTGTCATTTTGTCCAGAGGAGAATAGATGAATGAGAGAACAAAATGCTAAGAGGTTTACAACGTCCCCAGCAAATAT
This sequence comes from Callorhinus ursinus, assembly GCF_003265705.2. Classification (NCBI taxonomy): domain Eukaryota; kingdom Metazoa; phylum Chordata; class Mammalia; order Carnivora; family Otariidae; genus Callorhinus; species Callorhinus ursinus. The sequence goes on from NW_027397072.1 coordinate 41,684,054, forward strand.
ACTATATACAAATCAGAAAAGCCCTGAAACCAGGGGAAAAGAAAGGGAAAGAAAGAAAAAAGAAAGAGAAAAAGAAAAAAAAAAAGAAAAAAAAGATAAAAACAAAAACAAAACAATACAAAAAAAGCAGAATATGATCAAATATGATCAGGCTAGTGCATAGATCAGTGCCACACACTAGATTTTGGGTGTATTTTGGTCTGTTAGAAAAAAGTGCCTCCTAAAATTTTAAAGGAAGAAAGACATATGTACAAAATAAGGGTTGATACAATGAAGGGATGGAAGATGACTGTAAAGATGAAAATTATAAAAGATTTTATAAAAGGACTTGGTAAGATAAGTTGTTTGAAAAAAGAAAGAAGATTTAAGAATAAAAAAAGGAAAAAGGGAGAGAATGTGATCAGGCAGGAGACTAGAACAAAGCCATACACTAGTGATTTAGGGTATATTTTGATCTGTTAGATGAAACTGTACCTCAAAATTTTAAAGAGAGAACAACTTATATATATATGCCAAAAATAAGGGTAACTACTATGAAGGGATAAAATATGACTCTAAAAATGAAAAATAAATTTTTTTTTTTTAAAAAGGGATTGATAAGATGTTGGTTGAAAAAGGGAAAAAGAAAAATAAAAAAAAAAAACAGTCAACAAAAATTAACTTTGATGAAATAATGAATCATGGTAAAAAAAAAAAAAAAGCCATGAATCTATGTGCAGTATTCCCCTAGCGCTGGAGTTCTCCCGTTCTCCTTGATCGATCAACTTGGTCTTGGCTTGCTGGCTGTTTGTGCTGATCTTCTGGGGGAGGGGCCTGTTGCTGTGGTTTCCAAATGTCTTTGCCGGAGGCGGAATTGCCCTGCCCTTGTCGGTCCGGGCTAAGGAAGCTGCTCCGGTTTGCTCTCAGGAGCTTTTGTTCCCTGCAAGCTCTCCGTACAGCTTTGGAGGACCAGGGCAGAAATGGTGGCCTCCCAATCTCCACCCGGAGGAGCTGAGAACTCGGGGCCCCGCTCCTCAGTGCGCCCCCAGAGAAAAGCAGTCACTTCCGTGTCCCCGGTCTCCGGCCACACTCCGTGCTCACCCGGCCTGTGATCGAGCGTTGCTATCTCTGGCACCCGACCCCGCGCGGAGTCTCCAAACCCAGCAGATCCCTGCAGTGCATTCCCGCACCGCTCCTCCCCGGGAAGGAGGGGGAGTCTCCCCGGATCTGCTGCTTGTTGGGTCCCTGCTGGGGGAGCCATGCCCTGACTGGGCCGCAGATCAGTTTATGGCAACCCCGAGCTGAGAGCCCGCGACTCTGCTCCGTCTCTGCAGCCGGCTTCCCCGCTCTGATACCTGGGAGCTCTGCCGCACTCAGGCACCCCCGGTCTTTCTGTGACCCCAAGGGTCCTGAGACCACACTGTCCCGGGAGGATTCCACCCCCCGCTTAGCCACTGGAGCGACGTCCCTCCGCGGAGCCAACTTCTAAAAGGTCCGATTTTGTGCTCCGCGGCTCTATCACTTGCCAGAAGCGGCCGGCGGAGGCCCCTCCCCCGCCGTCTATCCTCCCGAATATCGCCTCGGATTCACTTCTCCGCACGCCCTACCTTCCAGTAAGTGGTCGCTTCTCTGTTCAGAGAGTTGTTGCTACTCTCCTGTTCGATCTCCTGTTGAGTTCGTAGGTGTTCAGAATGGTTTGACCCCTATTCAGCTGAATTCCTGAGACCAGACGAAATCTAGGTCTCCTACTCCTCCGCCATCTTGCTCCGCCCCCCCAGTACTTGTTTTTTTGAGTTTATGGATTAAATCGTCCTGATGTAGGACTCTCCTATGGATCTGTGGGATTGCTTATACTCTAAGACACAACCTTGTACTTAAAATTGCCATTCTTTTTAGATACACTGATGTCATTTCAAACTTCAACAAGTTTTTATCAAAACAGTAGGCACACTGGCAGTCTTCCCCTATAGTTCTCCAGACATATCTGGATCTTAGTTTGGGAGGAGCTAAGTAAGGCTTGAGCTCAGGAAGGAGCTCAGTGATAATTTACTGGTTTATATGTCCGTTTTACTCACAAAATTCCGATCTTCTTGAGGTTTGAAATTTTCTCTTATTCCTGTGCCTCTGGGGCCTGGCACATATAAAGTGGCTAAATAAGTAAAATGTGGTATGTGTAAGTATGTGTGTGCCTGTGTATGTGGGGGTCTCTTCCCAAGACAGGTCATGTCCTTGAAGCTTTTTTTTACTGAATGCTGAATATAGTGGGGAAATAGGCCATAATAATTAGAGATTTGCCCAGGGGCTCCTGTCTCACATGCTATGTTAAAAATGTCATTCTAGATCTGGTTTAGAAACCTATATTCTGTTGCTTTATTTAGCTGTCCAGAGATGAAGGGAGGTGCATGAAATAAAACATTCCAAACGCAGAGCCCATCTTTGTAGTAGTATGTATCTCCATGGGTTTCTACTTAGTAAGGTGAAATGTGAAGAATTCCTATGGTAGAGTTCCAGGCAGTAGGACTTTCAGATGATGACAAGGATTATGTGTCATGGACCTCAGCCACACGCATGTTATGGAAGGACGTGGAATGTAAGTAGAGCTGACGTGACCTTTAGATTCAACCAAGTGAAATAAGAGGTTTGTTTCAATTATTTCCTTTGTCTCTTATGTTAATTTTTCCCCTATTTTTAGCTTTCTCTTTCATCTTCACAACCGACAGGCTACAACTGCAGAATAGCTACTATGTGCCACGCCTGATATTAGATTATTTTTAACAAAGGAAGGAGCAAGACATGGGCAAGGCCCTAACGTAATGAATGTGTGTGGGTGCACATGTGTGAGTGTGCATGTGTGCTGCTGAGGCACAGAGCGTGGAAAAGAAAGGGAACCCACTGAAAACAGAAAATTAATTGTACAGCCCAGTGGCAAGAACTTTCAATTGGAGAATTATGTAACTAGATTACAGAAATGTAAGAAATTTTGTGCCTCTATTTCCATACATATAGAATGAGCAAGAAGGATTGGAAAATTTGGATTCCCACTCTGGCCTCCTCATTGGTCTCCCTGTCTCCTTTTTCCTCCCTGTCCAGGCTCTTTTCTCTATTTTCAGAGCATTATCTCTCAAATGCATTTCTCACTTGGTTTCTTTCTTGATCAGTGAGTTTCAGGATAAAGTCCCTTAGCTCAAAATAGTCTTGTCTCCACTTTCTCTTTAATGCCTATCTTTGAATGTGGCTCTAGCCACTCCATTACGATCTCTAACTCCCACTTTCTTCCCTCAGAGCTTAACATTTATACATGCTGTTCCCCTGCCTGGAATGTCCTCCCTTTTTTTTCACCCCTAGCTAACTTCTATACGTTTTTTACCACCTTTTAAGGCTAAAAATAACACTTTGCGTACTCTTCTTCACTGAAAGACTGGTCAGCTGCTCCTTTCCTGCATTCCTATGGCACAACATGTTTATCTTTTCACTGATTATCAAGCACTTGTACCACTTGCCAAATGCAAAGTGAATATTTCATAGCTTTTAACTATTATTCTTCTTCACATTGTTACTGCTTTATTTTTAAAGAAGAGTCACCATTATGAGCTCCTTCCATGAATAAGGGGGGGAAAGAACACCACTCTAACGCATAACTGCAAGGGCTGAGAACTTCACATTATGATTTTGAAGAGTCTTTGTAAGCTATATTTTGTGGTTTGATTTTCATTTAATCACTCTCTTTAACTGGATAGGCTATTAACTGTTTTACTTACAATCTAACTCTCTGAGGCAGGGGGAAGGGAGAGCTAGTAGGAAAGTACTGAATATTGTGTCAGAGTCAGGGAAAATGACCTTCGAGTTTTCTTCAGCACCACCATCTCCACCAGCTGCAAGATCTCAGCATAGGCACCCAAGGAAGGCCTCAGCAGGGGGAAGGCTTCAGATAAAGAGATGTGTGAACTTTGGTGCCTGGGCTCGGAATGCAAATATGCAAAAAAGCATAGCTGGCCAGGGGCCTGAGCCCCTTGACTATAACTCCCTTCAGAGACTGTAACATACCAGCTGTGCACCAAATCTGGTGTGGGAGGCCAGCTTTCCTCTGTGAGTCCTGCCAGGTAAAGCCTCTGTCATTGCCTATGGTTAGGCCTGAAAAATCACACATCGTTTTTCAAGCAGTAGTTTTTCTTCTCAACTCCCTATTGGATTCATTATAGGAACTTCTTTTGGACAATGTGCTTAGATTGGCTTCAGGAGAACCTAAAGAGTGTTTGGCTCAAAGATTTTCTATCTTTTCTCCAAAAAACTCTGGGAACATAGTCAGTCCCCAGTGCAGACCTCTTCTCATACGCTGCCACAAGAGCAGGTAGCCAGGAAGAGTCTTTCATATTTAGCCCTCCTCAGTCTTAGGGCCTTCAGTGTTCACAGCTCAGGGTCTACTGTGGTCCACTGAAAGTTTTCACCTTGACTTTGATGTAAGAGAGAAGCACCCCTTCCCATTCCCTGGAGAAGAGATATTATGCCACAGTATCGCACATTTTTCCACAGACATCCTTGTTTCATGGTCCTTCAACTTCAACAATTCTGTAAGCGTGAGATGAGTATAGAACTAAGGGTTATCAAACAAACAAACAAACAAACCAACCCTAGTCTTTTGTTATCTTCTTCGCAAGTCTTGCATGGTATGTCAACCCCATACTTTTGGAATATGAGAATGTTTGCCACATTACTTTATGCTCATCTTTTGGGAAACTGGCCAAAACTGAGATAAAGTGCAAGCATCTCATTATACTTAAAGTACTGCTGAGAAGGAAATCATGTCATTCAATACTGACTTTATAGCTGAGGAGAATAAGGCCCAAAGAAGTGAAATAGTGTTTTAACCAATATTATGCATTTTATCAGGGTGCTGGGAACTTAATTGTTTATATTTAATTCTAGCAGTCACCCCCATACCAGTTTTACTAACAGTATGACTTGGGAGAGAATAAATAAGGACTTTGAACTTCTGTTTCTACATTTTAACCCAATTTTCTGTTAAAATTAAATGAAATAATGTAAGTAAATTGTTAGCGAAGGGCTGATCCATTGTGTTCCCAGGAAGTATAAGTAAGCACTGTCCTTCCTTCACCACTTTTCTTTATGCTCCCTCTCTAAATCCCCATGTAGTCCTAAAACTCCTAATGTAGTTTTAAAATAAAATTTAGATTCACTTAACTCTTTTTTTCATTTGAAATTAGGATCGGTTTTTGACATCTCCTGTTCTAATGTAGGTCCTAGGGAAGGAAGAAGATACCTAAAGGGAGGATTGTTATAAATGAATGTGAAGAGAGGAGGAGATATAATAAATACTGTGAAGTTAAGAAACTAAAAGGAAAAAGAAATGTCTGGGAGGGAGACACCAACAGCAATGAAGGAAAAGATCTTGGTGTAGCACTGAAATCTGTAAACTGGTGGAGAGATCAATGGTCTCAGGCAGCTAACGATTAATCTATGAAGAGGGCTTGTTTTGTAAATAAATGACCCAGAACAGCATTAACTTGACCAGTTAGAGCTCTGAACACACACAAGCAGATCAAAAATTAGAAAATATTAGACAAGACAGCTGAAAAAATGACCGTGCCTGGAAGGTGTCAAATGCATCATTTATTGAATAGATAAATTACATATAAGCAAATGCCATAACTGAGTAAATAGGAAGTGCCACAACTGAGTAAATAGGAGCAAACTTGATTTCTTTTTTTTTTATTTTCATACACAGATATATGAAATCTATCGATCTATCACCTCTCTCTCTCTCTCTCTATATATATATATATATAGAAATATATATCCTCCAATTGGAAGAAGATTATTTTTCTCACTGCTGACCTGTAGAGAAAGGAGTTTGTAAGAATTGCTGTCTACTGGGGAATTTCAGGTTTGTAAACTATCTGGTGATCATCTCAGAAGAAAGACGCAATTCCAATGTCAAATTAATTCTGAGTCTGTATCATTCCTCGTTCTAAGTTCCTCCCCACGTGTAATTAGGCACATCAGAAATAGTGTATTATATCTTCCTGAAATGCCAATTTCTCTGTCAAGTCTTGATCAAATACCTACTATCAGTCACCATTCCTGACTTATCTTTTGTCATCCTCCATAAAATGGCTTGCTAATTCTGAGGAAGCTATACTTTCTGATATTCCTCATCTTTCTTCTGTTATATTCAGAGATCCCATTTTATCAATGGTGCTGGAACCAGTGGACTCAAGTATAAATTCAGGGATCAATTATTGGTTTAACTTAGTGTTAGGGATGCTGGTTCATATGACAAGAGTGGAGGAGAAAGAGGTATTTGTACTGGATTTGAAAAGACCCTGTATGGACATTAGATAGTACTGCAGGAAATCTGCTTGGATCCTAACTGATTTTAAGTTACCAGAGAGGTGGATCTTTAGGACTACGAGTTCTGCTTGGGGAGGGCAGGTTCCGAAGCTCTGATCTGGATATTTAAAATAAAAATCTCAATGGATGGTCTCAGCAGAAGCATGAAAGAGAACAGGCGAAATCTGTGACTTGAAAGATAAACATAAGAAATTACTCAATTTGAAAAACAGAGTGAAAATAGATTGAGAAAAAAACCCTTAGGGATTTGTGGGACTGTAACAAAAGATCCAACATTTATGGCCTCAAAGTCCCAGAAAGAGAGGAGAAAGAGGGCAGCATTGAAAAAGTATTCAAATAAATAACGCTTGAAAATTTCCCAAATTTGGCAAGTCATAAATACAGGTTCAAAAAGCTGAGTGAACCCCAAAGAAAAGAAACCCGAACAAATTCACACCAAGGTACATTATAGTCAAACTTCTGAAAGCTAAAAACAAAGAAAAAAAATCTTGATTCAGTCAGAGAAAAACACCTGACATATAAGAAAAAAAAAAGATTTCTAATGGTAGATTTCTCATCAGAAACTATGAAGGCCAGAAACAAACGCTAAACATTTTTCAAATGTTGAAAAATAACACTGTCAACCCAGAATCCTATAATCAGCAAAAGTAACATCAGGAAGAGGGGGAGATCAAAATATTCTCAGATGAAGGAAAACCAAGGGAATTAGTTGTCAGCAGGCCTTCCCTGAAGATGGCTTAAAGGAAGTTATATAAACAGAAAGAAAGCAATAAAAAAGGAATCTTGGAACATCACAGAATAAGGAACATGATAAACAAAAATATGGATAAAAGCAATAGAATTTTCTTTTGTATTTGGGTTTTCTAATTTACGCTTGGTGATAAAGGACAAATACACCTGTCTGATATTTTTCTAAATATATGAAGAAGAAATATTTAACAGAATTAAATTATAAACAGAGAGGTTAAGGGATGTAAAAGGAGGTAAGGTTTCTGTACTTCACTTGGCTATACAGAAACACTATATATAAAATAAATGTAGTGCTAAATATATTCCAGGAACTCACATGAAGTAACTAAAAAGAGAAAGGATCAAAATAAAAAAGAACAAAGAGAAAACAAAAAATAAAATAGCAGATTTAATACCCAGCCTATCAATGATTACCTTAAATGTAAATAAATGGTCTAAATGAAGCAATTAAAATACAAAGATTAAAGTGAGAATTGAAAAAATAATGGCCCACCTATATGATATATTGAGGTCTGTAAGAAACTCACTTCAAATATAAAGGTACGTAACACTAAACAGAGTAGCACATACACCAGCAGCATGAAACGCAGCGTCTCACGCATGTATCACTGAACGGACTAGCACACACACCCCTGAACCCAAGTCCTCACACTACCTGGAGCAGCACAAGCATGAGTCATCACCACACACAGTACCTCAGACAATATTACTAAAGGCAGCCCCAAACACACCTGGAATCCTTAAACACAGGGTCTCTCACATATGTCACTAAACCAAGCTGCAAGCACGCCAGGCACTGGGAAACATACTCGCTCACACACATCGCTGAACACAGTAGCAAACACCAGTCATATTTGCACAGGATTTTGCTTCTGCTCAGCCAAACATTAGCAGCCCACACACCATGCACTATGGTCTCACTGTGTTATCACTGGAACACTAGCTCATATCGAGCACCATTAACACAGTAGCTCACAAATATACCACTAAACAAAGTATCACACAAGATAGGCACTCTAAATGTTCTGCGCAAATATACCACTAAATACATAGCATGCACACGAATAAACACAATACCTCACACATGTATGAGTAAACACTGTAGCAGACATTTCTCTAGAAGTATACCACCCACAGCGGGCACCACCGAAGGGACTGTCTCACACATACGTATGACACATGTATCACTTTACAGCAGCACATATACCACGGAGTCCAGGGGTTCAGACATATGTCATCAAACAGGTTAGCACAGCCTCAGTGCAACACTAAATGGTGTCTCAGGTAACATTACTAAATATAGTGCTACACACACTTGTGTGTTTCAACTCAATATCCCACTCTTCTATCACTGACCAAAGTAGCAAATACGCTAGGCGCAACTAAACACAGCATTTCACTCATATATCACTAAACTGCATAGTGAAGAGATAACCCAAATATCACTAAACAGAGCATGGTATTCTGCTGCCCCCCCCACCACCTTTTATCCATTCTTTTGCTTTCCATGGTTTAATCACTCGTGGTCAACTGTGGTCCGGAAGCAGATGATCCTCCTTCTGATTTATGGTCACAAAGTCAGTAACAATGCCTAAGTCATTCACCCCACTTCATCTCATCACAAAGGTGTTCTATTACTTCACATCATCACAAATAAGAAGCGTGAGCACAATATAATATTTTGAGAGACCACATTCACGTAACTTTTATTGCAGTATATTGTTATAATTATTATTGTTGTAAATCTCTTACTGTGCCTGATTTATAAATTAAACTTTATCATAGGTGTGTATGTACAGGAAAAAACATAGTATATGTAGGCTTCAGTACTATCCATAGTTTCAGGCATCCACTGGGAGTCTTGGAACATAACCCCCATGGAAACGGGGGTGGGGAGGTTGGGGGGACTTCTGTACAGTTATTAATATATTCACTAGTGAAATGTAAACTCTTTCGGTGATCAAGAAAGTGCATGCAAGGGTAGCTGTTTTCATCACTTGTATTTATGGTTTCTGGATATCTTAAGAAAAGCAATAAAATGAGAAAATATAACAAATGTTAAAAAGATTAAATAAGAAGAAATAAAGCTATCACTATATACAGATGACACTGTATGTATAAAAGAGGAAAAATCATAAAATAAACTTAGAATTAATACATGAAATTAAGAAGTCACTTTTTACAAGTTTGAAATATAAAAATCAGTATTTTTATATGCCAGGAATAAATAATTCAAAAATAATAATTTCAAAAGGAAAAACTTAAATTATGCCATTTATAGTAGTCTCAAATAACTAGAATGTTTCTAAAAAGTATGTGTAAGTGTTCTACATATAATATGGTAAACATTGCTAAGTGAAATTAAATAAGACCTAAATAAATAGAGGCATGGTATGTTTATGGTTCAAAAGACTTAATATTGTAAAGGTAATTTTCCAATCAATTTATCCACAGATTCAATGAAATCCCAAGCAAAGTTCAAATATTTGGGAAAGGGGGAGATTGGCAAAAGAATTCTAGAATGCATATGGGGTGCACTGGCCCAAGGTTAGTTCAGAAAAATTTTGAAGAACAAAACTGGTGGAATTACACTATCAGATAGTGAGTAATTATAAAGCTATAGGTTTTTTTTTAAAGATTTTATTTATTTATTTGAGAGAAACTGAGAAAGAGAGAGTGAGGGACCCAGCAAGGACTGGAGGAGGAAGCAGAGGAAAAGGGAGAAGCAGATTTGGGGCTGAGCCCAATGATCCCACGACCTTGAGATCAGGACCTGAGCCGAATCAACAGTTAAGACACTTAACTGACTGAGCCACCCAGGAGCCCCAAAGCTATAGTTCTTAAGACAGCGATATCATAGATATTATAGGTACAACAGTAGCTTATAGGTCGAAACATAAAAAAAGAAAAAGATCATGGGACACAGTAAGAGAGTCTATAAACATATATCCACATATTTGGACATGTGGATATGGTAAAAATGTGACAGCAGATCAGCAAGGAAAGGAACGGTCTTTCCAATAAATACTGCTAGGTGAACTGAACATCCATATGGAGAAAAATGAGTTTGAATGCTACCACAGATCATACTAAAAAATGAACTCCAGATAGATTGTAGATCTAAATGTGAACATAAAACCAATGAAAATTCAAAAAGATAACATAGGTGAATATCAACTTCAGGTAGAAAAGTATTTAATAAATAGGACACAGAAAGCACCAGCCAGGAAAGAAAATATTGATATTTTGGACTTCACTATAATTTTTTATGTATATATAGAGAAAAAATTTTATTAGGTAACAGAAAAATAAATCCTACAAAAAAAGGATAGCATTCTATGTAAATAATTATCATCCAAAAAAAAAAAACAGAATGGGAAACATTTCACAAGAAATCCATTTGACAATAATAATTAAGATCTGGATTAGTAGTCACAAACTCCTTTAGTGCTTATTTGTCTGTGAAACTCTTGATCTCTCCTATTCTGAATGGTGCACTTCCTAAATAGAGTCTTCTTGGCTGCAGGGTATTTCTCATTATTTTTTTTAACTTATATTCAATTAATTAACATATAGCATATAACTAGTTTCAGATGTAGAGTTTAGTGATTCATCAGTTGCCTATAACACCCAGTGCTCATTCCATCAAGTGCCCTCCTTAATGCCCATCACCCAGTAACCCCATTGCCCACTTCCCCTCCAGCAACACTCATTTTGTTTCCTATAGTTAAGAGTCTCTTGCGGTGGTTTGTCTCCCTCTCTGTTTTCGTCTTACCTTTTTTCCCCCCCTCTCTTCCCCTATGATCCTTGTTTTGTTTCTTAATTTCCACATCTGTCTGGAAAACAGTATGGAGGTTCCTCCAAAAGTGAAAAATTGAGCTACTCTATGACCCACCATCTGTATAGGTATTTACCCAAAGGATACAACATAGTGATCCAAAGGGGCACCTGCACCCCAGTGTCTACAACAGCGATGTCCACAACAGCCAAACTATGGAAAGAACCCAGATGTCCAACACAGACGAATGGATAAAGAAGGTGTGGTATATATAGACAATAGAATATTACTCAACCATCAAAAAAAAAAAAAAGAAATCTTACCATTTGCGATCAGTTTTCTTCCCATTCAGCAGGTCGAATAGATCACGCCCCTCCGTTCTGGCTTGCCAAGTGTCTGTGGAGAGATCTGCTCTTTCCAGCCTCATGTTCATTGCATCAAGCCTGTTTCCCATCTCAGTTATTGTATTGTTCATTTCTGATTTTTTTAAACTCTTTTATCTCTGTGGTAAGGGCCTCCCTGAAGTCCTTCATTTTTTTCTTAATCCCAGTGAGTATCCTTAGGATTATTGCTTTAAATTCTCCATCAGGCATATTACTTTTATCTGTTGCACTTAGATCTCTGGCCATGACTTGATCTTGTTCTTTCATTTGGGATGAGTTCCTCCGTCTTGGCATTTTGTCTAAGTCTCTGCCTTCTGGGTGCAAGAACAGTCTGTTTGTTTCCCACTCTGTAGAGAAATGGCTTTAGGAAGCAGAGGGTAGGCAGTGCCCGGCGTCTGGCACTGGAGCGCCTGAGACAGGCCTCTCAGGAATGCACTCTGAGAAGAACACCTCCCCTGCGTGTGTGCCAGGCCTTTTCCAGATCGCTGTTTCCGGGCCGTCCGCCCCTGGCTTGTGGGCCTGCCTCCTCACCAGGAGCCACGCCGTGCCCTGCGGCTTCCGTCCCAGCCAGGCCTGCTGACTTTTCCAAATCCAGGCTTTAGGGACATAACGCGGGCAGAGGCCTGCGCTGGTCTTCTGGCGGAGGGTCTCACTGCGCTGGGACTGAGACGACCTTGACCTAGAAGGACAGTCTCACCAGACTGCAGGGAAGTGGGGTTTGGTGGAAGCGAGTGCGGCAGCCCGTGCTGGCCCAGTGCCGCCTCCTGCTGGTGCATCTGGGCTTCTGCTGCGGGGCGGGGAGAGACATGGCGCCAACCAGCGCCTGTGTGCCGAGCGAGGCCTCTCCAGGGATACTACCTCCCTGCGCTTCCTCCAAGAAGGGCAAATCATCTCCCCGCCGTGTGCCACGGGCACTCTTCAGATGGCTGTTCCCATGCCCTCTGCCCCCCGGGGTGTTTGCCTGCCTTCTCCCTGGGAGCAGGGCCCGAGGCCCGCCAAGCCCACCGACCTTTCCAAACTCCAGGCTTCAAGCCTTGCTGGCAGCAAACACTCGCGAAAATCAGCCCCTCTTTTTGCCAGCAAACGGCTTTGGGGGAAATGTTCTCCTTGCGGGTTCCCCTGTGCGCTCCTCTGTCTCTCTTTTTCTCTCGTTCTCCGTATCTCTCTTGCTTCTGCGACCCAGGCTCCCTCTCGGCCACAGCGGGGATGCTCCTTTTTTGCCCCAAACCATGTCTCCGCCTTTCCTACTCTCTTCCATGAGGCTTTTTCTTTCCCTTTAGTTGTGGAGTTCGTTCTGTCTTCAGGCCGACTTCTCGGGTATTTAGGATGATTGGATAGTTATCTGGTTGGGTTCCACGGACAAGACCAGCCTAGGGTCCTCCTACTCCGGGGCCATCTTAGCTCCTCCCCGGACTTCACTCTAATTAAGCAATTTGTTAATCAGACACCATTGAGAATGTTAGCCCCAGAATGGAAAAAGACATTTGCAACAGATATCACTAACAATCTGTTTATAGAGAGCTTATTCAAAGAGCTTCTACAAAGCAATAAGGAAAAAAACTGCTAGAAAAAAAAAATGGACAGACTTGAATAGGTACTTTAGAATAGATAGAATATTCAAATCAATAAACATGAAAAGCCACCCACTCCAATTAGAATTTAATAAAATGAAAATTAAAACCAATAAAAGATACTAACATCTACTAAAATGGCTTGATGAGGTTGCAGAAAGTCTAGAAACCCTCAAATACTGCTTAGAGGGAGTGTCTATTGGTATAACTTCTTTGGAAGTCTTTTTGGCAGTAGCTAATAAAGCGGAATAAATGTGAACATAATACCCAGCAATTCTATTGCAAAGCCGTTAGCAATAGAAATGCACCCCTGTGTGCACCAGACACAAATACGAAAGTCATAGCAGCATTGCTCATACTAGCTTTAGTTAGAAACAACCCAAAGTGCCATCAATAGAATGGATAAATAAATAAATTTATAAATAAATATTCAATGCAATATTGTAACAAATTAATATGAACTACTGTTTTACTCAGCAAGGATGATTCTCACATATATCATTTTGGATAAATGTCTAATTCCATTAATTTAAATTTGAAAACAGGCAGGGGTGCCTGGGCGGCTCAGTCGGTTAAGCATCCAACTCTTGATTTTGGCTCAGGTCATGATCTCAGGGCTGTGAGAATGAGCCCCACATCAGGCTCTGTGCTGGGTGTGATCCTGCTTAAGATTCTCTCTCTCTCTCCCTCTTTCCCTTCCCCCTCTAAAAATAATAATAAAAAAATTGAAAATAGGCAAAGAATCTTTGATGCTGGAATTCAGGATAGTGTTTCTCTTTTGGAAGGTGAGGGGAGAGAGATTAGGTGGGCATATGAGTGGCTATTTCTTGGGTGCTGGTTAAATCCTATGTCTTTATATGTGCTTGGGTTACACAATTTTGTTTCTTTTATAATAATTAATTCTGATATACACGAGTTGGGGGCTTTTTTCTATGGATATTATACTTCAATAAAAGCAATTATTAAAAATGTATATAGCTAAATCTCACCCCAGACTCTGGAGATGGGGCCTGGTTGTCTGATTAGCCCTTTCCCCCTTTTGGTTTTCCTGGAAGAAAGAAGAAAGGTCTGTCCATCTCTAGTTCCCTAAATATTGCTGAGTTATGAGTGATTACATAAGGACATATTTTGGAATAATCAGAGTAACTTGATATAAATCTGGGAAAACGATTTTAAAAATCATTTAGTAGAGACAGGAATATAATTTTATATAGGCTAAGGAAAGAGTACATTTCACTGATAGAACAACATGTCTGAAGGCTCTGATAGGGGTTCCAAATATCATATGTCTGGAGGATGGAAGCTCACTTGTTCAACAACATACATGAAAGACTGTAACTATATTCCAGTCAATTTTGCAGCATCAGGGATTTGCTCACTAGGCATCTTTGTTTTCCTAATAGACCATCCTGGATCTATATTCATGAATTTGTCTAAAATCTTTTAAAACTATTTTAATTTCTAATTTGTGTGTGTATTGAAATGGAAATACTGGGTTTTATGACAGTTGAAAAGCAAATGGCATCTAGAACTTCCTTGAGAAAACTCACTTATTCCTGACCTTTCAAATTATGAATGAACTTCTCAGAACTTTGAACATCAGTTCATCAACCCAGCTGGATCAATAACATTAAATGTGATATGAACAATGAGAGAGTTATTCCCCAAAGAAAAGCAACCAAGGGGAATGTATTCCCCAGGCTGGGAAATTTGTTCAGAAGTCTCCCTTGGGACTCAACTGATGTTGAAAAACAGGTAAATCCCTTAGCACTGATGCTAAGTCACATCAGTGCCTTCCCCAGCAGCATATGCATCCCCACCACTGTCACAACAGGAGCCATTCGTGAGAAATGAAAAGACACCATTACTCTTTTCTGCTGAGGAAGGAGTGTTATCAGGCATATCTGTCATCCATCAGTGAAGGGAACTTCCACTGCATTTTATAGATTTGGATGTCCACGAAAGTATCATGTAGATATAAGACAGATGGAGAAACTAGAAGAGCCGGGAAGATAATCTGTAGGTAGAGGGAATTAAATTTGCTCCTTAAGAAGACTTCAAAATAGATACTGCTAACTAGGCCTCAGAAATAGTTCCTTATTAGAATAGTTCTGTCAAATTTCACACGTTTATCATACATAGAGGACAACTATTGTAGAGGCCTAAAAAGAAGCTGAAGACCTCATAGCCTTAATAAAGTTACTCCAAAGGATGATCCAGCGTATGTAAAATTAGATTTTGATGAAAGACAGAATAAAAGTAGTAGCAATGCCTATATGGTTGAGACTGACAGAGTTTTAAGAAAGTAAACTAATTTGTACTTAAAGGGTGAAATGACAAATAGTGAAGACCCTGGGATATGGGATTAGAAAGCTGTAAGTTTGATGCCTGAGTAATAGCACCTTTTGTGGCTTAGTGAAGAGTCTGCCTCAAAATAACCTTTCCTTTGTGGAGCTAGCCTCTAAGAAAAAGGTAGGTATCCTGTAATCAAGGCCAAGGAAAAGCACTGAGGGAAAGTGATCAATTGAACTCTTAAACCTCTTCCTTTTTGAAATTCAGAGTTACTAGAACTTCTCTAAGGTGGTTGAGGTTAACTGGCAGGAGAGAACATGGAGGCCCTGCAAAGACTTGTCGTGAGGGAGAGAAAATTGGCATTGGTGACAGAGTCTCAGCATGAAGGCCAAGAAGGACGTGGGGGCAATGACTGGTTTTGAGACAGTGCATGGCTAAGATCAGCAGCTCTCTGCAGTCGCAGCCCCCTTCAGTTGGCGCTATTCCACTGGGAACAGTGGCTTGGAAGAGTCAGACATCCTAACGAGCACTAACATTGCGGATCCACGCGTGGGATTCTGTGTCTAGTGCAGGGATTTGGGCCAGTTGCAATCACAATCACAGTGGTGAAAAATACAAGAACAAATTTTATGGGATCAGTTTTTGACAGTGGCTATGTAGTGCCTCAACCATTAGACAATGAGCCAGGAATGGATGTTAATGCAAATTCTACTTTTCCAAATCAACTGGAGGGAGATGACCTTTGCAGGAAGGGATTCTGGAGGTTGGATTTCTCGGGTACATACACACACATTTGTGTGCATGTGGCAGTGTGTATGTGCTTATATATTCAATGCAAAAATATTCCCTGGGCCCTGGATGATGGCCTGTATGATACAGGTGTGTCCCTAGGGGCTGATGATACAGGGATGAATGAGAGAATAAGCAGTGGTCCTTTTCACACATAGGTGCACACCAAACGCCACTTTAGAATTGACTTTCACTCATGTGATCCCATCTGACCTGTATAACATTCCGCTTTACAGATGATGAGACCAAGGCTTAAGTAATAGAAATAGTTATTGGCCAGGGAGTGGGAATAGCACTGGACTCTTACCATCAGAATTTAGTGTTCTAACTTTGTCTCCAACATTAAACATACCTAATCTGGTTATTACTGTGTGGAATCCCCCAAAGGGTTGCCCGTTATCATTAGAATAAATTACAAAACATACAAGGGAGATGAACATGCCTTAGTCCCTGGTAAATACTTCAGACTCATGTCTGGCCAGCTTCCTTATCCCTTTCTCCTTTACAGGCACACCGGCCTTCGTTCAGTCCCTCCAACATATAGTCCTTTAGCATCTGTACTCCTTCATGACACTTGGCATACTTAGGTTTATTGGTAATTACTAGTCATTATTTAATCAATATCTGACTTCCCTGCTAGACTGTAAGTCCTGAACTGGCAAATCCACCTCTGTTATTGTTTAGTCTCTGCTCAGTGCTTCACTCAGTATCTGGCACATAGGACGTGCTCAGTATATGTTCCTTAATTTTTGTACCAACTCCAAATAATTATCTTCCTGTGACCTTATGTAACCCCTGTTCCTATGCCATCTTTCTGATATATGGCAGATCACATCTATCTCCTTTGGTTAGCCCGTGTAACTCTGCCCATTGCTCCAAATCCAATTTAAGACTCTCTAGAACAGTTATTTCTCCCTCTTCCTATCTTCTCATACATTTGCTGTTAGAATCACACAATCAACATTTGATTACACTTATTCTTCTTAGAAAAAAAATATGTATATTTCATGAGTATGTTTTCTTTTACTTCAATAAGATTTAAGATGTTTTAAAAAGAAATTCTGAAAGTCTTTTTCTTCTCATTTCTTCACAGAGCCTAATGCCTGCTGGGCATCTTTGGAAGGCGATGAATAACAACTCGCTGACATTGATTTGGAAGACACTGAAGAGTACAGAGCAGTTAGGAGACAAAGGTTTTAGATAGAGTACGTGGTCCAGAGCTGATCCAGGAGAGGGCTTAAGAAAGGCAGCCCATTTTCTTTTCTTTTCTTTTTTTAAGAGGCCGCATGTCTGGAGATTGTGGTGAACATTTTAAAACATATCTGAGTAAATAACAAGGTAGATATTTGTCTCCCAGGATGCATCTGTGAGAAATGAACTGACAAAGTCAGTCTGAAAACTAATAAGAAAGTCAAGGTTAATAGGAGACATACTGTTTGAGAACTCCAAACAATATTCATAGAAGTTCTAATTTAACCTCATTTGAAAAAGCAACACAGCAAGTGAAGCAAAACCCACTGGAATTTAAATCACTTACAATCATCGGTGTATTTGGCCCCCTTTATTCAAATATTTTTGGGGTTTTCAAACATTGAATTTAATCAGCCCAACAGAACAAAATTGGCAATCTGACAGAAAGGGAATAATTGAATAGATTTTCTCCTTTTAACATGAATAGAACTCGCGGACTGAGGAAAAGCTATTTGCTCTTCATTCATTCCATGTCATAAATCTATAGAACTGAACAACCTTGTCCTGAAAATCCTTTTCAGACCAGGAACATGAGGCTCTTAATCTCAAAATCCTGTGTTCCAGCCTGTATTGAGCTGATCGGTTTGCTTTTTTCTTACTAAACTGTGAATTCCTGGGGTCCAGAGAAATTTTTTTTTGTTATGCCTATCTGTTATGTAGTTTCTGACTTTTATGAGGCACTTTTAAAAGTGAAAGGATGAAGGAAGAAATACAGGGGGATGCTGTTGCGAACAATATTTTCAAAATTACATTTGGCAAAACATGAAAGGCCCTGAGTTACAGTTCAGGAAAATGCACTTTTTAAACAGACCTGACCTAAGGAGGAACAAAGATGATGAACTCTGCTGCAACATATTTCCAGAATCTGCCTGCTTGAGTCCCTGACATTTCCATGCTTATTTTAGCTTTGGTTTAAGGCATTGCTGTCTCCCCTTAAACCATTCATGTGGCGTCTGAGATACGAGTAATGCATTAAGCCACTATCGGCTACATGAATTAGGGCATCAGATATGCCAAGACAAAACTAGTTGAAGGATGGGGATGTAAGTAAGATAAGTTTTTGACAAGAGACAAAGGAAATTATGGTTCTGAGCTTATCCTTTGAGAGGAAAAGGTTTATGATCACTGCAAAGCAAGAAAATAGTTGTTGAAAGTGATAGAAGAAGTCAAATTGCACAATTCACTCTTTTGAAGTGGGCCTACCACAGAGAGTTCAGTTCAATGGTGTTACTAAGTTTCGAGTCCCTCCTGGCTTAGGACACTTTGCTGTGATATGGGAAGGAGCCACAGAAATGAGAAGGAGCAGCACCATCACACTGTGTCACTGTAGTGGCACAGAAATAGATCTTTTCTCTCCAAGGCTCGTGATGAGCTACCTGCATGATTGGCTACTCAGCACTGTTATTTTACCATCTCTAAACCTGTTTGGGAGCTAGAACTGAGAGCTTATGCACACAGTGTTTAAAGGAAGTGTTGGGGCTGGGCAGGAGCATGGTTATGGGGATATGATAATGCTTGCTCTCTTCATAAAATAGTAATGACAATCCCTTCTTGGTTTCATTTTTTCCTCTTAACCTTACTCCTTTCCCCACCCCAGATCAAAGTTTATACTCTCTTAAATACATTCTGTTTATTTTTTAAAATGCAGCTGAATCCACAGATGTTTGTCAGTTATACAAAATGGCCAGCAATTACAAAATGTATTTTCTCAGAAATGCTGGAAGGGCATATTGAGCCCTGGGTAGAGGTGGAGGTAGGTATAGAGCACAGGTTTCCTTTACATCTTCCTCACTCATGCTGGCTCATGTGGTGATCAGAATTGCTAAAATGACCACCCAAAAAATGTCTTTTCCTAATCCCACAACCTGTGAATATGATGAGATATCAACCTGTGAATATGTTAACTTACGCAGCAAGAGGGACTTTGTAGATGTAATAATATAACTAACTAGTTGACCTCAAGACAAGAAGAGTAGCCTGGATTATCCAGGTGGGCCCAATGTAGTCACAACTGCCCTTTAAAAGCAAAGATCCTTCTTCAGCTGATAGGCAAAACTGGAATGAAGAGGTGACGTCAGAGGGATTTGGAGTGTGACAAGGATGTAATCGCTGGTTTGAAGATGGAGGGGGACACAGATGGGAGGCAGGCAGCTCTACGAGCAAGGAGAGGCAGCACAGACAGTCAGCAAGGAAATGGGGACCTCAGAACTGAAGCCAACTGGATCATGCCAACTACCTGAATGAGCTTGGAAGGGGATTCTCCCCTGCAAGCCTCCGGATGAAAACCCAGCCTGACCAGCACCTTGATTTTAGACTTGTAAGACTTTGAGCAGAGAACTTAGTCAAACCTACCTGGCGTTCTGACTATAGAACTGTGCAGTAATACATATATGTTGCTCTAATATACTAAGTTTGTGGTAATTTGCTACTTGGCAATAGAAAACTAATACAGACATATACTGATACAGTTATGGATAAAATTGTGTGCTGAAGAACTTGCATCGAAGTAATCTAGTGGGGTGGATAATTGTGGAGAAAATATGAAATGTGAATGGCTAAGGGTTGATGATTGATGAAAGAGGTTGATAGATCATGGAGATTCATTACACCAATCTATCTACATATATTTGAAACTTTCCATAACAAAAAGGTTACAAAAATTGGAAAGTGTGACTCAAACGGTTTTACAAGAGTCATAGTTAAAAATCACTTCTACGACTCTTTAAAATCTTTACCTGTTTTGAAACTCTAAAAGCAAGAGGAGAGTTTGTAAGGATCTGTGAGTCATTTCTGCCTCTGCCCTCAAGGGGAGGGATGGGATGGCAGAGAAAGAGAGAGAGAGAGAGAGAGAGAGTCTGCATCTGGGATATAACTAGAGTTTCAAGGGACAGAGGTCATGTGGATATTTCCATGGACTAGAGATGGGCTGCATTCAAAGAAAGTAGGTGTGAGATTGTCTTGCATCCTGTATGTTGGCTTTACTGGGAGGTGACAGAGATGAACTCTGAGCTACTATGGACTGTGGGAAACTAAACGACCCCTGGAAGAGTGCATTTGCTCTCTAAAAACCTAAAGATGGAAGATCTCTAGTGATGGGGATCTCTGAGGGACCTGTAAGAGGACCCCCAGTGAAGGAAAGTCTTGATGATGAGAAAATCGACCATGAAAGATGGTGCCTTTCCCCCATCCTTTCTCTTTTGGTTCCACCCTGGAGGGATCAGAACCCTTCTGTAGCCTGTGGGTGTGGAGGGAGTAGTAGGAAAGATGAGCGAGAAAGAAGGAAGTTCTAACCTAGCTCTGGTTC
The DNA here is from genome assembly GCF_003265705.2 of Callorhinus ursinus. Lineage (NCBI taxonomy): Eukaryota > Metazoa > Chordata > Mammalia > Carnivora > Otariidae > Callorhinus > Callorhinus ursinus. The sequence continues at coordinate 41,704,520 of NW_027397072.1, forward strand.
TGGGAAGAAGGGAGATAACACTAAATCAAATTATGTGTGTAATTATTACACGGGACTGGGATTTTCAAATTGTCAGATAGAGACTGTGTGGCTTAGAGCAGCACTAATACAGTCATTATAGAAGGTGACCATATATATGTCTGTTGACAGCCCTGTCCATTCCTCTTACTCATCTATTCCTTTCCAGAGTAAACTGATAGAGTTTGAGTCAGTTCAATACATGGGCTCTGGGGCAGGAGGTGGAGCAGTGCTTCCCTGGCTATGGCCTCCTGGGTTCTATGAACTGTAAAATGCTATGATGAAGAAACACAGACAGCAAGAGGGAATGATCCACCTGGTAGTGAAGAGCTGAGACTGTGCCACGAGCACAAAACATCATCTCTCCTATCCTCATTACCAGTTTCTCCTTTATCTCCCTCAGACCACCGAAATAGCCACATAGCTGGTCTCCTTGCTTCAAGACATCCACAGTCTCTTAACCCACTCTCATACCACCCCCAAATGACATTTCTAAGGCTAAATTTTGATCATATAATTTCCCTTATTAACATCTTTCAGTAGCTCTTTATAACCCTCAGGATGAAATCCAAACACAGAGACAAACATATATATTCCCTCTAGCTCTGTTCTCTTCCTCTCTTTTTGGTTTCTCTTTTATATGATGTAGGCAGTCTAAGCCACTTGTCATTTAATGGATGTCTCAAGCTCTTGAACATGGCATACCAAAAGTGCTTGAATGAGATGAGAAAAATAGGTTCAAAAATGAAACTTTCTGTTAGTCTTACTTAGATAGTTGTATATTGGTCAGATGCGTTTTCAAAACTAGGTACACCAATGCTGTGAATTCCTCAAAGGTAAAAGTTATGCTGCATCTCATGTACTGCTGTGTCCTTGGGCTCAGATACAATTTTTTTAAAGATGAAGGAAAGAAGGAGAGGGAGAGAGACTTCAGTAGAATGAAACCATCTTAGGAATGCTTACAGAACAATTGGGTTCCAATAAGTTGCATCTTAAATTAAATAAAAATTAAGGGGAAAACACCTTGTCCCGATCCCTATGTAGAAAATGTTTCCCAAACACTTTATTCCGTATTTCTTCTCGTATGGCTCATTGGTCATAACTGAATTTTTCTTAGATAAGGCTTGAATGACCTTCTTGGTTCCCTACTCTATGCATTTATTTTTCAAGGTTTCAGGACCAGTGGAGTAGGTATTATAGTTGTTTAAAATGGATTGTGCTCAAAACATCACAAATAAGGTGGTTCTTATAGTAAATACACATGGTTATCTTGGTTTTTCATGATTCACTTACTGAAGTCTAAGTTCTGGTGACAAAATATTATTCATTAAAAAAAATCTGGATTTATTTGCTTAGTTGCAGTTTTAGGCAGGCAGAGTTAAGGAAAGGGAAGTTGCCTTGTTAACCCTGGCTCTGCTGTTGATGCATTAGGTACTAGCTGGGAAAAACAAAACAAAAAAAAAAACAACTACTGAGGACTTAAGGCTAACCCATGTGTAATAAAAGAAATGAACTAAATTGTTCTAATAGCCTTTTTTTGAACCTAAAATAATAACCACAAACAGAATATCTTTAATTTCTTGAGTTCTTAGCTCAAGAAAGTTATGGAAAAGTTCCCTAATTTAAGCCTCATAATTATCTTTAAAATTGGCACCGCGTTCCTCTTAAAGATAAGGGAACGGGAGTTTGAAGTCAAAGGTTCTTGTCACAGTGGCCTTAGTAATTCATTAAAATTTTTTCATGGCTACTAGGTCAACGGAATGTCAAACAGCTTTATTTTTTAAGTAGTTATAGGCCAAACAACTGAAGTGTTTATGCTCTAAACAAATTAGTAACTGTTTGAAAAAAATACACATATGTTGAAAGAAAAATAATACACTGATTTCAGTTTCTTAAATAATGTCGATTAGTTACTAAAAGGATGTGTGTGCCCATCGAGCACCTCCCAACTTCTTAAATCTTCGAATCTGATGAAACACACAAATCTCATTTTCTGTTCTACATTGATCTTCACAGGGTACTCATTTGTTTGTTTGTTTTGGGGGGAGGGGCCGAGGGAGAGGGAGAGAGAGAATCTTAAGCTGGGATTGGAGCCCAATGTAGGGCTCAGGCTCACAATCCTGAGATCATGACCTGAGCCAAAATCGAGAGTCAGGTGCTTAACTGGACTGAACCACCCAGGGGGCCCCTGTTTGGTTTTGCTTTTCAATTACAGAATACACAGAAAGCCCAGCTTCAGCAAAGTTAGGCCATAGGAAGCAATGTAGTGTGATCTAATATTGAAGCTGTGAACTACTTTAAGCTACTAATTGCCAGGATCCTGACAGATGTCAAGTATCACTATGTTGCTCTCAGAAAATAAAATACCCTGAGGTACCCCTCTGTGGAGTACCAACTGTGGAGCTCCAACACAGCTGGAACTGCAGAATTAAGAAACTTGCTCAAGACCACATCAGAAGAAAGGGGTAGAGCTGAGGTTTGAACCCAATTCCCTGTGAACCAAAACCAGGGTCTTGAGCTACTACAATTTCTGGTGTTCATACAGGGAGGTAAAATGGTGCCAGGGTCACTGGATAACCATAGCCAGTTATGTGGGAGAACACTTCGGGAATATTGGCATTTCCAATAATTAACAACATAAAACTGTGCCTAGTTAATCCTTCTAGTTACTCAAATCTTCATTAACTATGGAGTCTATGAAAAAATATATAAAAAAATAAAGCCCCTACTCTCCAGGAGTTTATAGCCTCTAGCTGGGAAAAGAACATGTATATTCAAAGTTTAACTGAAGCTGAACTCAGCTAGTACTGACAAGCTACTTTGTGTTCCTCTTATGGAAGCATTTTAAAATGTTCAATTATAATTTTGCTTGCAGGAATATAAGGTTTATGTGCACAATAAAATGTGTTGGTTTAATTAAAAACACTGGACTTTAAACAACTACTTTTGATTTCTCTGGTTATATATTTGTATTTTAGTTATTATTTTTTAAAATTCCCATGTATTGTTTTTATAAATATTTGTATGATTTTTTTACTATCTCATGCATTTTATCCATTTTAATATTACTTGCCTTTTCAAAGCATTTTTTAAAAGACAAAAAAAAACGATAAAAAGGATCATTGTGTCTCAGAATATAATTGGTTTAGTAGATTTGCTCAGCCAAAAGTAGCTATATATATGAGAAAATCCTATGAGATCTAGAAAATTGTTGATCCACTGCCAGTTTGCTGTACAATTTGCTTATAATCAAATTATTTTTCAGTTTTATCATTAAAATATGGTCATAGATTCAGCAGCTTTTATAAAAGTTTTCATATGCATCATCCAATGGAAAGGTTTAATACATTCTTTTTTATAATGTAATGGTATCACTATTTCCTAAGGAACTCTTCTAATATATTCATTTTAAATGAAATTAGTTAATCTAAGTGAAATAAAGTCTACTTTTTTACAGATTGATTCTCCATAATACCTAAGGGTGAATCATTGGCACAGTCCACACAGAAGATTTGAGAAAGAGGAGCTTGAACAACCATTATAGAACCTTCAGGATCATTTTTACTTCAAATGCTGAGAACTGCAGTCTCAATATTTATCAACACAAAAAGCAAATCTCAGTGTAGTACTGAGTGCTATGGCTTTACTTTTAAGAATTGAAACTGAGGAAGTTGCATAGTGTATGTAAGGTCTCAAACTGTCTTTTGTAACTGCATCAATGGACTTAAATGAAGCCATTTATTTGTGTCATTTACTCTGAGTCCAAAATAATTAAACATATTTTTCTGTATCCCAGAAAAACATGTTTTTCTAGTAGCCATTAATAATCCATAGTATTTATATGCATTAAAATATCAAATTATTTTTATGAAAAGAGAATGACATTGGGTCAGTGGGTTAGTCAATAAGAGACCATAGCTGTTTGTGGGATGGAGGTTATTATTTTGAAATGTTTGGCTTATTTAAGCTGAATGAAAGCTTAAGAAAAAGCTATGAGGAGACTTAATTTCAAACATAAAGGTCATGGAAGGCCTATAAATGAGAGACTGTCTGCAGAGCACACTGAAGGAGTTGAACAGTATCTGTAAATGCAGGAGCACAAGGTGGCTCAAGTTTCAGTACTTCAAATGCATCAGAAGCCCACTGAGCACTAAACCCATGACTCAGTTTGACTACTTAGGATTGGCTGTCTCCATGAGTCATGACCGGCTCTCTAATAATTTCTTGGCTTTGTTTTCTTTCCATCATTTCTGTATTGGTAGAACAGCATTTTCTTTATCTTTTTTCTTTTCTTTTCTTTTTCCATTTCCATTTCTCCCTTCTGCCCCTTTCCCCTTCTCTTTCTCCTTCCCCTTCCCTTTTGTTGCAGGCTCTGGTGGTGGTACTCTCTAGGGGCATGACTTTAGCTGAGAACGAATGTTATTTTCTTATCCATTCATTCTCTTACATATTCCTTAAACAAATACTTCTTTAGTATATATCATCTGTGATTCCAGATGGATAGTATGACCTGGTGCCACCTAAGGGATAAGCTTCTGCGGCATATAGGAACAGAAGAGTGTTGCAGGATAAGAAAGCAAGACCACGGTCTGCAATATGACCAGCATTACAAATAGCATCATTGTCTCTTTGGGCCCGATAGCTTCACTGTTACCCCTGATAACTAATATGAGATTCATACTTTTACTATGCTTACATCTACATTATTTGTGAACTTCTCTCTTGTCTCTCTATCAATGATTTGTTAAATTCTACACGATTATTATTTATGTATTGGGATCCAGTTCTACTCAAAAAGTCCAGAATTCAAATGACACTTTCAGGTTTTGCTAGGTGAGTCCTATGACCTCAGTCAACTGTGAATATTTAGTTATTAATTGATAACTATGTTGTCTTCACTGTAGCATCTGACTGGGTGCCATCCTAAACTAACTAGTCCTTCAGGGTATTTCCATTTTTATATCATTGCTAATTGTTTTTCTCCTTATTTCACCACTGAAGTAATTATTCCCCTAATTAGTGAATCTTTTTAAAAAATTAAAATTGGGAAGCAGCATCATGTGGTAGAAAGACTACTCAATAAAGACTGGGGACACCTGATATTTACTCTGCATCTGTTTCATATTAGTGTATTAGCTTCCTAGGGCTGCCACAACGAAGTCCCATAGACTGGGTAGTTTAAGCCACAGGAATGTGTTTTCTCACCATTCTGGTGGCTAGAAGTTTGATGAGGGTGTTGGCAGGGTTGCTTTCTTCTGAAGCCTCTCCCCTTGGCTCGTGGGTAGCCATTTTCTCCCTGTGTCTTCGCATGGTCTTCTGTGTGTGTGTGTGTGTGTGTGTGTCCCACTTCCCTCTTCTGTAGAAGGACACTAGGCATATTAAAGCATGGTTGTTCTAATGACCTCATTGTTAACTTCATTATCTCTTGAAAGAACCTATAACCAAATATGGCCACATTCTGAAGCCCTTGGTGTTAGGACTCCAACATATTAATTTAGGGGAAACAAAAAAAAACAGGCCATAACAATTATCTTTGGTGAACTTTCTGGCTTCACTAGATGGTTTTCTTTTGTCTTATAAACTGAGTAGTGAGTTCTTATATGGTCTTACATCCCTAATAACTCTAGATATGACCAAATCAGCCAGGTATCCTAGTACATAGCAAAAGGGTTGAAAAATAAATTGGATTTTGACCGTATTCAACATGTTGGCATTTGATGATCATAATAATGGTAATAAAAATTGAGATTTTTTTAAAATTTTTTATTGTTATGTTAATCACCATATATTACATCATTTGTTTTGGGGTAGTGTTCCATGATTCATTGTTTGTTCATAACACCCAGTGCTCCATGCAGAATGTGCCCTCTTTAATACCCATCACCAGGCTAACCCATCCCCCTACCCTCCTCCCCTCTAGAACCCTCAGTTTGTTTTTCAGAGTCCATCATCTCTCCTGGTTCGTCTCCCCCTCTGACTTACTCCCCTTCATTCTTCCTCTCCTGCTATCTTCTTCTTTTTCTTTTTTCTTAAAATATGTTGCGTTATTTGTTTTAGAAGTACAGATCTGTGATTCAACAGTCTTGCACAATTCACAGCGTAAAAATTGAGATTTTTTTTAAAAAGATTTTATTTATTTATTTGCTAGAGAGAGTGAGAGTACAAGCAGGGGGAGCAGCAGGCAGAGGGAGAAGCAGGCTCCCTGCTGAGCAAGGAGCCCGATGCTGGACTCAATCCCAGGACTCTGGGATCATGACCTGAGCCGAAGGCAGCTGCTTAACCAACTGAGCCACCCAGGCGTCCCCCCAAAAATTGATATATTAAATGCCTTCCGAGTCAATAAAGATTAATTACATATATATTCATTGAAATCATTTGAAAATCAAACATTTATAGAATGGGATTTTCACGTCTTTATTTTCTTATCATAAATCTTGTGAGTACTGCATTTATTCCTTTTTGCAGATAAGTAAAAAAAATAATGATATTGTAATATATAAGATCTTACACTTAGTAGGCAGTAGAATTAAGACACAAGTTAATTAGATATCAAACTCTATGCCTTATCTACCACAGTTTGCTCACTTTCTTGGGGAGATAAAGAATATTTTGAACAAACAGTACTGTTTAAGCTCTTGGCAAATTTAATTGGCATATTTACAAAAAAGGAAAAGGATTTAAGTAGTTAGGGGAAAAATGTGATGTTAAATTGACACAGTCAAAAAAAGATGGCATTTTTATTAGAATAAATAAACATAAAAAATTTTTTCTTACTCTCAGCTAAGGGGGTAACAAAAGCTCAGAGAAAATTCAGTGCAGAAAATGACAAGAAACAAAAAGAAATTGAAATGAGGTGAGTAAATTCAATGTATGAGATTATAAATGAGAACTTTAATATTAACCTGAATTACAATATAAATGAAAAGATTAAATCAATATATCTAGCTAGCTAAGATTTGTTGCAGGTGGACAAGGAAATCAGGCAATTCCATACCAAATCTCATGCTTATTATCTAGGGTACAGACAAAATGACTCCAAAATATCACTAAGCTTTCTCCATCTGCAAAACTATTTATCACATTTTGTTCTTACATATGCCGTGAGAAACACATTCCACAAAGTAATACCATAATCGTTCCATTTCTTGTATCTGTCAATCTGTCATCCACTTAAATATATCAAAATTTAACCCGAGAACTAATTAGCAATCATGCATTATCAAATTATAAACTGCTTTCCTAATTCATGGCACATTCTCTCCTTTTGTATGTGTCCACTTGTACTTGCTATTATTTATTTTTAAACAAATATTCATACAGTACTTGCTAAATGGTAAACAGTGATCTTGGTCTTTATCAATATTAACTCATTACAAATAGTAACTCACGAGTCTTCTTTTTCAGTTATTTTTGAATAGAAACTTTAAGATATCAGCATATCAACAAATTTCCAAAATAGCTGGTCTAACTGCTTTTCCAGCTTCCTTCCTTCCTTCCTTCCCCACCACCATCAGATACAGTACTTGTTTCTGCATTTTATCATTCCCTAGTAGGAATTAGGAGGTAGGTAGTAGAGTAAAGTCAGTAAGTGCACAGCATATTGGCTTTGAAGAGTTTGAAAGCTCTGCTCTGTCCTTTACAATGACAATGTCCTATTCAAGACATGAACGCATACTGTCCCAATCCAACGTGAATGACTGTTAGCTATGGGTGAAGGATGCCTATTGTTGGGCAGGAGTGGAATAATGGGCATACTCAGGATACAGAAAAATCATGTACCCAATCTGAAACAGAATGTGTGCCAGCAGGGAATCCCATTCAGGGTAGTCGGCTAAGGCAGACAGGTACTTAGTGGTGTCATAGGACAGGCAGGCAAGATGCCTAATATGGGCCAAAATGAGAGAAAAACTTATGGGAGCAGATCGCTGGGTTCTTATTCCCTAGCGAGTCCCAGTTCTAGTCCCTCTTTCTGTGTCAGGGTCCCCTCCCATGTTCCAGATATCTTCCTTGCCTCCACCACCAGAGTATTTGTCTGCTACTTGTCTTATTCCCTTCGTAATCCTGTTCTTCTAATTACATAAATTAATTTACTAAGTGACATGAGCAGTTGATAACAGCTTAATGTCTCTCTCCTTCTGGAGAGTATTTGTAATACACACACACACACACACACACACACACACGCCATTTATATAGAAAGGACTGCAATGCCTTCACACGGCAGAGCAGACAGGCAGGAAGTGCAATCCTTCAGGAAGAAGGGTTTGCTTTTCTTCATTGAAGGCTCACACAGTATTGATCGATACTGGGGGGTGCTTGTCTCATCCCAGTGATTGAGCAGTGACTGGGAAGAAATGGGGGTGATAAAGGAGGGAAAGGATGCCACTGGGAAATGCAGTAGACGTGGCTCAAACTTTTCCGGCCAAGTAGAGTTTCTGCAGCTTTATTGATTTTCTTTTTGAAATACAATTTGAAAGGCTTCTCTCAAGTTCGTGAGTGAGAACATTTTTAAGCAGGGCTCTGGCAAAGACATGTTTATGGTTGACTCTGTGTCATTTCCCAGTTTATGGTACCTGTTTGGGGAATATGTTTATATCCTTCTTAGTGCTGGCATTTACCAAGCTAAGATGTCACTTGGAAAGGGTGATTTATTTTTTTGCACCATTCTGTTTTGAAAGACTTTCAGTTTACAAGAAGTCTTTGGAGTTAGAGCCCATGATTTTAAGATTAATAACAGTAATTACAGGGCTCTGTTATAGCAGAAAAAGCTATAGTTTGCCTGTGAGATTGAATATGAAAGGTCCCTGGTCCAAGGGAATAATAAAAGTTTGTTCTTTCTACAAGGACAACCAGTAACAGGGACAGGAAGACATTGTTCCCCTGGAAAAAAAACGGCGGTGGTAAAGGTTAAAGTTTTTTGTTTTATTTTGTTTTGTTTTGCTTTTTGAAACTATGGTGACTCTCTGTCACCTGGCCCTGAAGACCAATTCAGGTCATAATCACTTTTGTTTGATCTTTTTTCTGTGATGCCAACACTCACTTGGGAAATTAGGATTGTTTTGATCCTTTCTCCCCAGCCACGCACTTCCAAGTTTGCAGTGATTTAACCGTTCCCTCCAGTAGCTGCAGCTGACAGACCTGCACTCTGGTTAGGCAGCGGCTGCAGGGACATTCATTTCTCTTGATGATAAGTGGCCAGAGTTGGGCAGAGACTGGAAAGTCGGTCCATACTTTGGAGGGACAAGAACTGCCTCCCCCCAAAAACCCATAAAGTGTTTATAATGATGGAAAATGGGAAAGTTAAAAGCAACTCTAATGGTTTTCTCCTATGAGCAACTTTTGAGGGGACCCTTTTGGAAGCAGGGAGGGGAGAAGGTAAGATAAAACAAGTGAGATTGGAAAAAACTATCTGGATGTGATCTAGAATGGAGGCAAGAACATAGGAAAAGATGCAAAAGAGGCAAAGAATGACCTGGAAAATGAAAGAGGGAGAAAGAAGTGGTGAGAACAGAGGAGAATACATTGACAGGAAGAAGTGGGAAAGACTGGCAGCATTGATTGACAGGAAGGAGAGTAACAAAAGGGGAATACAAAAGCAGGATAGAAAAAAGGGGCCCTGTAAAGCGTTCTTGTCTCCATCCCATCTTCCTCTTTTTTTTTTTTTAAAGATTTTATTTATTTAAGAGAGAGAGAACGAGAGATAGTGGGCACGAGAGGGAAGAGGGTCAGAGGGAGAAGCAGACTCCCTGCCGAGCAGGGAGCCCGATGCGGGACTCGATCCCGGGACTCCAGGATCGTGACCTGAGCCGAAGGCAGTCGCTTAACCAACTGAGCCACCCAGGCGCCCCCATCTTCCTCTTTACTCAAAAGCGGGACTTGAAATTCAAGCTCAAATGCAGAATTTCAGGGTTGAATCAACCATACTCTCTCTTCTTTTTTTCATTGAAATATAATTACAGACAGTGTTATATCAGTTTCAGGTATACACTGTAATGATTCAACATTCTATACATGACTTAGTGCTCATCAAGATAAGGGTACTCTTGATCCCCTTTATTTATCTTACCCCTCCCCCCACACTCACTTCCCCTCTGGCAACCACCAGTTTGTTCTCTGTATTTAAGAGTCTGGTTTTTGTTTGTCTTTTTTTTGGCTATATTTTGTTTCTCAAATTCCACAAATAAGTGAAATCATATGGTATTTGTCTTTCTCTTATTGACTTATTTCACTCAGCATTATACACTGTAGGTCCATCACAGATTAAAGACCTATATGTGAGACCTGAAACCAAAACACTTCTAGAAGAAAACGGAGGTGGTTATTTCTTTGACATCAGCTATAGAAACATTTTTCTAGACATGTCTCCTCAGGCAAGGGAAACAAAAACAAAATTAAACTATTGAAACTACACCAAAATAAAAAGCTTTTGCCCAGCAAAGGAAACCATCAAGAAAACAAAAAGGCAACCTACTGAATGGGAGAAGATCTTTGGAAATGACATATCCGATAAAAAGTTAACATCCAAAATATATAAAGACCTTCTACAACTCAATACCAAAAAGACCATACTCTTCACTAAGAAAAGATACAGTTAGAAATATGGAAACAGAAAGGTTGTGTTTGAAAGCATTCCTCAGGATACCCAAGAAAGATAATAATGTCAAGTGGTAAGTAGGAGAGGGCATAAGGAAGCCCAGGTTTGGAAGGTCATGCAGGATATTCAGTGACTGGGGAGTACATTACCCTGTTCCCTCCTCAGGAGACTCTAAAACCCTTCCTGGATGCTTCTGAGTGAACACCACCTGGTGAGCTTCTGCATCTCTCTACTCCTGCCCTCATCCTTGGCTCCAATGACCGATTCTGCCTTCAATTTCTTTCCCTCCCCCTTCTCTCTTCTTTATCTGTGGTAGATGGAATTATGGTTCCCAAATCCTCACTCCCTCCTGGTATCCAAACTTGCCACGTGATTTTTCAATTTTTTCCACCAGAGGTAAAGTGTGTACTTTATCACTCCCTGACTTTGGGCTTGGCTGTGTAACTTTGACCAATGAGATTTTGGCAGAGATGATGCAAAAACAGTGGCTTCAAATGTACTTACATGATTCGACCTTCTCTCTTGTGTTTTTGCTATTGCCAAAAGAAGAACATGTCCCGAGTGTCCTTCAGGTTCTCAAAGAATGAGACACGTATGGAGCAGACCTGAAGTAAACTGATGCCATGCAGCCAAGCCAATCAGAGCTCATTCAAGAACAGCAGAGCTTCTCCAGCTGCATGAGCAGGAAATAAATGCTTTAATAAATGTTTTTGGACATTTCTTAAAGTTCCTACACTTCAGGGCCTTTATGCAGCCACCCTAATAATTCTAGGGCTGGGCACTGCACAACTAGGGACAGCTCCATTATCCAGAGCCCACCAAAATTATTCAAATTAGACAATGCACAGGGAGCCTCAGAAACTTAGCTAATCACTTTCAATTTGCCATACAAACTGTCCCCTAAAGCTCCAACTTGCTGTTACCCTTGTCCCTGGGTGCAAATCCGTGTGGCCCTACCAGGTGGTTCTTTTCTCATTTGAAGCTGTGAGAAGTGAAGAGTTCTGATTTTTTTTTTTTTTAAGAATACTTTTTATTTTAGGATAGATTTTTTTTTTAAAGATTTCATTTATTTATTTGAGAGAGAGAGAGAATGAGAGATAGAGAGCACGAGAGGGAAGAGGGTCAGAGGGAGAAGCAGACTCCCCGCTGAGCAGGGAGCCCGATGCGGGACTCGATCCCGGGACTCCAGGATCATGACCTGAGCCGAAGGCAGTCGCTTAACCAACTGAGCCACCCAGGCGCCCGAGTTCTGATTTTTCATTTATCTGCGTGTCAGCGTGCTGGGTCCTACCATCAAAACAATTTTTAAGTTTTATAAAATAATTGTTGTTATCAATAGTATGCCTGATACAGTAACTAACATTTAAACACCTGAAGAGAAAGAAACTATTTTGTTTGACTTAGCCACTAGCTTACCCGTTGGGCAAAACTTTTACTTCAAACAGTCTCATATTTTATGGGTTAGTCTATCAACTGGTCACTTTTGGGCCAAGTACTAGCCTCTAAACTATTCCGTTGTAGACCGAGGAGTCAAATCGTGAGGTAGAAAACATGGGTGTTTGTGCTGAAGGAATAGCCCAGGACCACTTTTTTCAGCATAATTGGCTTGTATCATGAAACCACTCTATCTTCTCTTCTACTCAAACCTCAAACAGCTTTCTTATTTATAGGTGATGATGTGAATTCTGAGACATTGATATAAGGTTCTAGTAAATCAAATATCATGAAGTATGAAATAATAATAGAACATTTTATTCATATTGGGAGAAGTATTGGGAAGAAAAGTTAATTTCCTTCAATCAATAGCATAAAGCAATCACTTTCTTTCCATTCTTCTAACTCCTGTCCATTCTAGAGTAGAGGAAGTCTATAAAGTTGGAAAACCTGCCTTACTTCAACTATTCTGTTATTAGTTCTAGCACTGTTGACCACTCGCTCTGGGCTTCAGTTTCCAAATATGAGAAGGAGTAGTATGAATGGACATAAAAAACTTTTGTAAAAGCAAATGATACATAATTGATATTTATAATTCTGGGTTAATAGGCTACTCATAAGATTTCAGATAAATACTGTCAAGAGTTCCACCAACTAATTTCTAACAAGAAATGTGCACCCAATTGAAAAGCCCATCTTGTTACAGATGTCATGAAGCTCCCTAAAGTGCTTACCATTTATCCAGGAATGTCTGACACTAATTTGGTGGTTAAATGTCTTCATCCACATGATTTCACATAATTCTGCATGACCTGGAATCTAGTCTCTGGAGAAAGTCTAAAATGAAAAAGTACATTTAGGAAGAGGTTGGATGGAATAACTCTGCAGAAGCTTTGATTTCACCTATCACTGTTTGATGGCCCAGAATTCCATCATTTGTGCCTGTAAAGGCCTTAGTCTTACATTTTATTAGGTACTCCTGTGTTCTGCATGTTCCATACTCACAAAAAGAAAGAATAATTACGTATTTCAGGGGAATGGTTTGGCAGGAAGGTGCATGAGATTTGAACTCAGATATCCTGTGGTTTGGATTCTGGTCATGCTATTTAGTTTTAATACCTTAGAGAATTCACTTAATTTCTGTGAATCTCAGGGTCTCATCCTTTAAAAAATTTTTTTATTACTACAATGTATTATTTGTTTCAGGGGTACAGGTCTGCGATTCGTCAGTCTTACACAATTCACAGGGCTCACCATAGCACATACCCTCCCCAGTGTCCATCACCCAGCCACCCCATCCCTCCCACCCCCCCTCCACTCCAGCAACCCTCAGTTTGTTTCCTGAGATTAAGAGTCTCTTATGGTTTGTCTCCCTCTCTGGCTTCGTCTTGTTTCATTTTTGCCCTCCCTTCCCCTATGATCCTCTGTCTTGTTTCTCAAATTCCTCCTATCAGTGAGAGCATATGATACTTGTCTTTCTCTGATTGACTTATTTTGCTTAGCATAATATAATGGCCTCATCTTTAAATTAGGATAATAACCACTCTGTCATGGAATTGTTGAGGCTAGTGAGGGTCATGATGCATGTCAAACATGTGGTGTATCTTTGGGCGCATAGCAGGTACTCAAATATTTGTTCTATCTGAAAGGGTGCTAAATAAGAACAAATTCAATGAGAACGAAAGGACAAGAAGAAAACAGCAAAAAAAGATAACAACAGAAAGAGAAGGATTAGTTTTCTTTCCATAAATAATTTTATAACAAGAAACAGAAAACATCTCTGAGAACTCAACAAGGATGAAAAACTCAACTGTAGCCTATTAATTTACTAATTCACTTGATTATTCAACTATTTTTGATACCAACCATGTACCTGGCAGTGTGGAAGTGACTGTGGCATGGGCAAAAATAGACGAGACATGCACAGGGCCATTAAGAACTTCCTATTCCAGTAAGAGAGATGAGATATTGTTATAAATAACTATTAGTCGACATATCCCAAAGAACCTGCCGTGAGAAATCTAAACTTATGAAACACAGAGTTCTACGGTCAAATTAGTTTAGAAAAAATACCCAGCATATTTCTCATCCACCCTTGAAAATTCACAAATCAAAACTCCTCTGAGTACTCTGAGGATCCTGTGTAACTAGTATCCATATTACATGTAGGAAATAAATATTTCTTGCTTTACATATCTTCTCCCCCCAGCTCACCCCTAGAAACAACTTGTGAGAATATTCTTGTGTGGATCAAATTTTGTAAACTATTTCTTTTCTTAAAAAAGATTTATTTATTTGAGGGAGAGAGAGAGGGCATGCACAAGTGCAAGTGGGGGGAGGGGCAGAGGGAGAGGGAGAGAATCCTTAAGCAGACTCTCTGCTGAGCACAGAGCTGAGGCAGGGCTTGATCCCAGGCCCTGAGATCATGACCTGAGACAAAATCAAGAGCCAGCCGCTCAACCGACTGAGCCACCCAGGTGCCTCTAAAATATTTCTATAAGAAAAGTTATAATGTAATAAGCAGCACAGAAAAGAGGTCAATAATGTGCAGTGTTATATTCACAGGACGTAGATGGGGGAAAAGTGCTTCTCTGTGTGAGAAGGAACTATAGGATTATGGAAAGCACCACATTAGAGTGAGATCTGAAGTGTGGCTAAGAACAGCCGAAGTAGAAATTGGCTGTAGGGGCGCAGCCGGTTGAGCGTGGGACTCTTGGTTTCTGCTCAGGTGCTGATCTCTGGATCACCGGAACGAGCCTTGAGTTGGCCTCTGCGCTCAGCGTCGAGTTGGCTTGGGATTCTCTCTCTCCTCTCCCTGTCTTTCCTGCTTGTGCTCTCTCTCCCTCTCTAAAATAGATATATCTGAAAAGAAAAAAAAAAAAGAAGTAGAAATTTGCTGGAGAAATGTCTGAATTAAAAGGAGAGATGAGGTTTAGAAGGTATGTGATTTCCAAAAGATTGATCTATTATATATGAGAAAATAATTTTATTTATTTTGTGTGGCTCTCTAGCAGCAGCAGAGACAGATTTTTGAATAAAAAGGACACTCTAAGGAACAGAACAGAGTGCAAACAGAGTAGGTAGTAGGTTTCTTGACCCTGGAAGTGTTTCAGCGGAGGCTAAACAATGGGATAAACACACACACTGATTCCTGTACCAAAGAATTGGTGGGATGAATAGACCCCTGAGGACAGTCAACTTGAAGTCAGTCTTTAATTCCATGAGTTAAAAGTCTGTTGCTGTCAGCTCTAAAGAGCTGTTGAAGATTTTGAGCAGAAAAACTCATGACTTGGACTGTGTTTGGGAAGATTCATTTTGCAGCGCTGTGTAGGGTGTATTAGAAAAAGCCAGTAAAGTAGCAAAAAGGCCTTTATAAAGAATCATGCACAAGCACCACAATCATCCCCTTTTCCACCAACAGAGATGACATTCAAATTCCTCTTCCTGCCTTCCCTACTGGGAAGTAGGGTGGACTGGAGTTCATTTGCCTGGTCTTCCATGGAATCCCATCCGAAATTTACCACGTGGTTTAGAGGTGGGTATTAACTTAGGCTTTGTAACAGATATAACTTTTTTACTCTCACAAAATACTGACATAGTAAAAATTATTGATTAAAGTCTGTCAAGACACATAAAGGCTATTCTCCATTTTGTATAATATTTTGTAATAAAACCACTTATGCAAATATAGAACATTTTGGGAAGGTGAAAATATTAGTTGCATGAAGTATACCTCAATTTCTGTGAGATTTCATTTCCCTTTTTGAAAAAAAATCTTGATAATTATATATTCCTTCATAATAATAGTTATTGCATGGCTACTAAGTATTAGACACTATGCATGATACTTAGCATTTATTATTATATTCAAGCATTAAGGTAATAGCAATGCTAACACTTTAAAGTTCACATGAAGCTAAGCTAATATTTGGATGGTATTATAGTAAAGCACCCCTGACAATTGCAACACAACTGCAGAATGGGACTCAGAACACTGTATTATTCATAGTTGCATAAAAGGATACAGAACCAGTTCCAGGCTCCATAGTAGCGATAGGACTAGGACCCTGCTCAGGCTCAAAGCCTAATGGGGGAGTGGGGAGGTGGCTTCTTTTCCCTCCCTTAGTGCTTCCTTAAGCTTGTACAGACATGCCTAGCAAGAAGTAGTATCGCCTTTTAAATCTACCCTAAACCAGTATATGTTAACAGCCAGAGTGACATTTCTTTACCAGCTACGGAGTGCTAGGCAGGAGACCTAAGTTTCTTTATATGGTCATCAGCTTCAGAAATTTCCAGAAAAACTCTCCCAGCCCCAGCTACTCAAAGAACAGATTCTCCGAGCTCTTAGTTGGGGGAGGAGGGTTTTCCCATTTCCCTTCAAACTATATATTTTATTGTTTTTTTTTACTTTATTTCTTTATTTTATTATGTTATGTGAGTCACCATACAGTACATCATTAGTTTTTGATGTAGTGTTATTCCATGATTCATTGCTAGCCCGGTGATGGGTATTAAGGAGGGCACATATTGCACGGAGCACTGGGTGTTATACACAAACAATGAATCATGGATCACTACATCCCTTCAAACTATAATAAATACAGGGGCAGTCATACATATAACCTTATGGCTATTAACTTTCAAATATAGGGAATAAAAGTAATTATTTGTGATATTCCCTACTTGATAACCTACTGAACACTAACTATGTGCCAGGAATTGCAGTTGGGTGTAGAACCTACAGAAATCAGGAAAACCATAGTTTCACGTCCCCGAGGAATAGTCAGACAAGGAAAACCATCACGTAATTAAGGTTTAGGGGGTCTGTGGGGTCATCTAGTCAAACATTTCATTTTACGGATCAAAAGACTCAACAGCAAATAAGGCCACTTACTTATCAAAATCACAGGTGATGTTAGTGATACCACTGCAATTAAAAGCCTAGTCAACCAGCACCTGGGCCAATGTTCTTTGAACTCTAAATCTCAGGGCACAAACTAATTTATCACTTTTATCCTCACCCTTTCTTTTTATTTGTTTGAAAGTCATTGGCATTTCCGCTCCACACTGATCTGATTCTCCTCTACCCTCATGATTTCACTGCCAAGTCCCTGATCGGTTCCTCAAGGCCCCTTTTCTCCTTCCCATCTGTGCTCTTAGAGTTCCTTGAGGATCACTGCTTCACCACCACCTCTAGCTGATTAGGTTCACTTGTGCCAAGCTGTCATTGTTCCTGAGCTGATTGCAGATAATGCTGCCTCACCTTTTTGTACAAGTGAGAAGAACGTACATTAAATAATAATTAGCTACCTCGCATTTGTCTCCCTTAGCTATGCAGTCTGGCACTTCTTATTTGTTACAAAGAAATAATTTCCACATCTATTACTGCTTCTTGGATATTGGTCCAGTATTAAAAAAGAAATCCCCCTGTACATATTTCCATTTCTGATTGAGCTCTCTGTCCTAGAATTAATGTAAATTTCTTTTTGTCCCTGGGAATGTCTGCATGTATACTCATTACCTTTCCCATGATAATCTGTTCTTTCTTTCCGTTTAGATGAGCCTATTGTTTAGTATTGTTCAATGGTCAAGAATCCGAGACAGGCGCCTGGGTGGCTCAGTCGGTTAAGTGTCTGACTCTTGGTTTGGGCTCAGGTCATGATCTCATGGGTTGTGGAATCAAGCCCAGGGTCGGGCTCCATGCTTAGTGGGGAGTCTACTTGAAGATTCTTTCCCTCTGCCCCTCCCCCAACTTGCTCAACTCAATCAATTTTTCTAAAAAAAGGGAAAAAAAAGAATAGAATAGAGACTGTGTCAGGATTTAAACTCCTTTTTTTTCAGGGTATTTCAAAATTATATTGTCTTTCTTTTTACACTCACTTTCATTAAGTCTCACTTATCAGACTACAAATACAAAACAATTTCTTTCTTTTGGTCTTCATTCAATATAGGCCTATTACCAGGAACTCTAATATTTAGAATGGACACAGAGATAAAAGACATATTCCCTGCATTGAGTCATGGTGGAAAAGTCAGGCAGGTAGATCAATGATAACTCTACAGTGTGATGTGTAGTATGATGTGTTATAGTGAAAAGGGAGGGGATAAACAGATCCTTCAATCCTTCTTGGGGTGGAGAACCAACGCTTTAACAAAGTAGGAGATACTTAAACTGAGTGTTGAGTGTCTAAGGAAAAAGAGCAATTGACAGAAAGGGAATGTTGTGCTGTTTTGCAGCTGGGGAAATTGAAGAGTAAATAAAACATTGTTATTCTCAAAAGCACAGGGTCAAGATTCTAAGAGATAGTTTATAGAGAAAACACAACCCACTGGGAGAAAGCTGCATGAATTCTGTGGAATTTTTAAGCATCCAAATTCTACCTGGGATTTCAGCATGCCAATTCTTCTTCTCCTTTAAGATTATTGGAAGGATAAAATTTTGCAATATTTGAAGCATTTTATTTCATACGAAAAACTTAGAAGGGGTTAGAGAAGTTAATACACTGTTTTTAACAGGTTTTATTCCCATAGGTAAGAGGGAATCACTGAAGATACTTGAGGAAGGCACTTGTATTGTTGAAAGGTGTACTTACTGATGCTATTTTGTCAGGAACATCAGGACACAACTTTTTATCAGAAACAATTTGGAGGAAGAAATAATAGTTCATAGGCAAGACAAACCAACACTATTATTTCAACAAGACTCAAAGTCAAAGCCTAAATCAGAGAGGCCATTTAAATAACAGACCAGGGTGGCCAGTTGCATAAAAGATCATTCTGAGTTATTAAATAGGAGTGAATTCAGAAAACATTGGTGTTCTTTCTTAGCACTCCATACTTTGTTTGCTTGTGAATTGGAACTTCTAGGACTTCTAGGAACTTCTAGGAACTTCATGTTCCTTGTGATAGGAACATGAACACAAACTTCAAAATACACCCACCCAGTGGCTTCACCTACCAAATTAAGAAAAACCAAATTTCTAAATAGAGAAGAGGTGTCCTGAAACTAGGCTAAGAATTAGATTAGGGAAAGATGCTTTTCACACACAACATATTTGAAGCATTTCCTATATTAAATATAATGTTAATGGGACACTATTAAAAGAAGATTCCAAGAGATGACATTGATATAAACATAGGATTACCAGGAAATTTATTAAAGGAGAGGGTCCCATTTTGGTGCACTCCTCTTTAAAAATCAGAGGATAAAAACTGAAGACACAGGCAGGAAAGTGTAAGGGCAGATCTTACGACTTGAACATGTCTCTGTGGCAAAAGCTTAGCAATATTAGAGAGTAACAGCACCGGAAGAACTGAGGTTTCCTGGGGTGAGTGAAAGAAGTAGAGACCAGTCAATGTGCCTGAGAACAGTCACTGGACAGGTGGGCAGCACAGTGGGAATCTCTTGGCATGCCAAAATGTGTACCTGACATAGAGCAGAGCCCAAATCCAAAGTTGGATATAGATATTTGGTCTCTAGTACAGTTTTTAAATCAAAGACAGAGAAGAAACTGTAGTGGAAAGTGTTAATTCTGGCATTACCAAGGACCTGGCTCTCTCCTAACTTCCCTTAGGATACTGGATCACTGAATTGTTTGTTTAAATTTCTGTCAACCAGCCCACCTATTTGAGGTGTGAGAAGAGTGTTTTTCACAGCAACCGAATGGAAAGGGAGGACATCCCAGGAGAATTTAGCCCCCTTATTTGCTCAGGAAAGTTTACCCAATTAAAGATCACTTGAGAAACTGAGATGGAGAGGGAGAGCAAGAGGAAAATGAAGGCAGCATATGGGAAAAAAGAATCTGGATTCAAAGAACAGAATATTGACTCTAACAATGCAGAAAAATACACATCTACTTTTTTATTTATCCAAAAAGATGAAGTACTATTAGAACTATCTTGTACGCGCCTTCAGTATGATTGAAATAGTTGGAGTATATAAGAAATAAAGATGAGATAGCATGATAGTCAAGACTCTGGCTGCAATTTATTGTAATCTATCACAAAACAGCTTAAACTAAATAGAACATTAGAAACTAAATAAACTAAATAGAAAAGTGGCTAGCCCTACTTCTAAGTCCAGAGAAGACTAGCGGCAGTCACAGCTGGGTCTAGATGCTCAAATAATGCCTGAAGGATATAGGGCTTCTCATCTCTCTCTTTCCCTAGGCTTCGTCTTACAGTTTTCATTCTTATGCAGAGTCTCCTCAAATGATGCTCCACAGTTTTAAAAGTTATTTCCCTAATGAGTCCAGTAAAAACAGTCCTTGACTGGGATCCTATATTTTCACTCAGGTTACATACTCATAATACACACAGAAAGGACAGTCACGTTTCTATCACACACAGTTTTGGGTATGGGAATAGGAGCTACCCGTCCATAACTCAGGGAATGAAAGTGAGGTCATGGTCATTATGCAGTAGAAAATCAAGACACTGTTATCAGAAGAAGGTAGAAAGCATACCAGACAGAAGACAAGTTTCCACCACATTCCATGCCTTGGTAACACAAAGCTTACATGCCCATACTTCCCTAAGACACATTTAAAAATAACACATCTGGGGTGCCTGGGTGGCTCAGTCGGTTAAGCATCCGCCTCTTGATCTCAGGGTCCTGGGATCAAGCCCTGCGTTGGGCTCCCTGCTCAGCGGGGAGTCTGCTTCTCCCCTTCTCCCTCTCCCCCTCCCCCCCATGCTCTTTCTTGCTCTGCTCTCTCAAATAAAGTCTTAAAGAAAATAACATATCTAACATGACATAATTACTTCACATACCAGTAAAAGTCTACTCACCTTATCTTTTCAAAGAGACAATATCAAGTTCCATGCTCCAAGTCCAAGACCTTTAAGGGGTGTGCCTTGTTCATTTTCCTTTGTCTAGACCATACGGGAAATGAAAGCAATCATGATTAAAAAGGAAAAAAAATATTTAGAAAAAGGGTGAAGAGTTTAAGAGTTCAACTGTCTATAACAGACACCATATCCTTAGAGAGCTCTAACAAGGATTCCCTGTTCTGGTGGTGAAGCAGAGCCCCCTGTGAGAATCTTAGTAGGCCCTCAGTGAGGATGTCTAATGTCTATTATTTTCCACACTCACATTCGGGATGGACCGATGGGGAGAACTGCCCTTAAACAGATTAAAATATTTCTATCTCAACACTTTTTGTTGGTGTCAGTTTGGCACCTTGGGGACTGAGAAATCAATAGCCTCTTTGAGCCTTCTCTCAAAAGGCAGTTATCTCAAATGCCAGAGATTTTGTAGTGATGATTAAGACAGCCATCTGGCTTCTGTTATCCTGGAAATCTCTCATTCCCATTGCCATCGATGAGCCCATTTCTGTAACTTCATCTCCTGACATCAGCCCTGGCTTACGGAGGACCACTGTGCACTGAAAAAACTGAGACCTTGAGCTTCTCAGTGATGATGCGGCCCTAGCAGTGCAATGTTGCCACTTAAGTTAATGGAGGATCTTCTGTGTCCTCTCATGTTGGTGGGTTTTCTGGCCACGTGTGGTATTGTCACTCTGGCACATCACTTCTCGTAGTCTCCTCCTTCATCTTCGATCACAGTGGTCCTGAAATTACCACTTCCCCGAGAGTGGGTTTCCAACAACTGCACTAGCATTTCAGTCACCAACTCTCAGGGTTCTTATCTGGATGTTAAATTGATATCATAATTACAACGTTCCATGTCAACAGTCTCTCACTTAACCAGATTCATGTTCCACCTCTCCCGATCCATCCCTCTCTGGACCCCAGTCCCATACATGCTCTCTTGGGTCTCATCAGTACTTCTTAATTAGTTCCTGCAACTCATTCAGAAGACAGTTTCCTCCTTTCCTTTAGCAGACAGAACTTCTCCAACTGGGTATGGTTGTTATCTAACCTAAGTTATCAGTCTGGAGGCTGGGAGGGGAGGTGGGGTTTTATATTAAGGGGTGCACGTGCTCTTTCTCTTCAGGCAAGAGTGAGGGGCCCAGTCTTGGTCAGGGACAAATGAGACACTGCAGAAGTGTCTTGGGGTTCAGGTGAACCCCATGGTTTTTGAGTGCATCAACCCAGATGTTTTCCTACCCACTTGAGTCTCAGGGTTCCACTCCTAACCAGCCATAGTCCTGGCTGTGGCATATCAGACTTGCCAGAGTGCATCATGCAGTCTTCTCTAGTTCCTTCTTGCCCTTATAATTCAGCTTAGGGTCTGTTTTTTTCTGCCCCATGATTTCAGATTATGAATTTATGTTCTGCCTAGAAGACTTTTGACTTTCACATCTAGCCTTAAATCTGTGATTAATGCCCCTTAGACTTGCATTGCCTTTCTCCACCCCATCTAATACACTGCAACAGACTACTTCCTCTGAACCCTCCAAACACTTGGGAAATTACGACAAATTTTAGTAGCCATAGGCTACTCGTAGTGGACTCACAGCTAGTGATAGGGTTTTCCTTGTCAACTGGACAGCTATAGAAACCGATTTTAGGGCCTTTTCTCAGACCAGTCCTAACACCAATTGCTAGCACCCAGATTTCCTTTTGTGTTGTTTAGTCCATAACAAAACACCAAAAAAGTTGCATGGGTGCACGGCTTCAGCCATTAGTTCAGGAGACATTAACCAGCTTCTACTATAATCCAGCAAGCACAGATGCCAACAATATATAGATTTATAAATCCATCCTCTTGATATTGTGGGTCCCCCAGATCAATGTAGAGAGATCCTGTAAAAAGGTAATGAGAGCACAATGTGACAAGGAGGAGCCCTACAATTTTACCTGAAGGAGGTTAGACTTGTTAAAAGCATGTGTATGACATTAGTCATTGTTGAGCCGGGTAGTCAAGAACAGATATGTTCTAGGCATACCTGGTAGGTAAGATGTTTCAGAGCCAGGAAACAACATGCACAAAATATATTTACATGAAATAGCTTGGTTTTAATTAATTAAACATAATTAAGCAACTCGGATATGAGAACACTTACTGGCCATGTAAAGAGAAGTGTATTAGTTAGAATTCATTCTTTCTGTTTTATTTTTTTAATTGAGGTAAAATTCACATTACATTAATTAACCATTTAAAATGGTTCACTTTAAAGTGAATTAAAGTTGGTTTTAAAGTTTTTGATCAAAGTTAAATTTATGCCAGTACCATACTATCTTGATGATTACAGCTTTGTAATAGAGCTTGAAGTCCGGAACTGTGATGCCACCAGCTTTGCTTTTCTTTTTCAACATTCCTCTGGCTATTCGGGGTCTTTTCTGGTTCCATACAAATTTTAGGATTATTTGTTCCATTTCTTTGAAAAAAGTTGATGCTATTTTGATAGGGATTGCATTAAATGTGTAGATTGCTCTATTTGTTCTTCCAATCCATGAGCATGGAACATTTTTCCATTTCTTTGTGTCTTCCTCAATTTCTTTCATGAGTATTTTATAGTTTGCTGAGTACAGATTCTTTGCCTCTTTGGTTAGATTTATTCCTGGGTATCTTATGGCTTTGGGTGCAATTGTAAATGGGACCGACTCCTTAATTTCTCTTTCTTCTGTCTTGTTATTGGTGTATAGGAATGCCACTGATTTCTGTGCATTGGTTTTATATCCTGCCACTGTACTGAATTCCTGTATGAGTTCTAGCAGTTTTCGGGTGGAGTCTTTTGGGTTTTCCACATACAGTATCATATCATCTGCAAAGAGTGAGAGTTTGTCATTTTCTGACTTGTTAATTTTAGCCATTCTGACGGGTGTGAGGTGGTATCCCATTGAGGTTTTGATTTGGATTTCCCAGATGCCGAGCAATATTGAGCACTTTTTCATGTGTCTGTTGGTCCTTTGGATGTCTTCTTTGGAAAAATGTCTGTTCATGTCTTCTGCTCATTTCTTGATTGGATTATTTGTTCTTTGGGTGTTGAGTTTGATAAATTCTTTATAGATTTTGGATAGTAGCCTTTTATCTGATATGTCATTTGCAGATATCTTCTCCCGTTCTGTCGGTTGTCTTTTGGTTTTGTTCACTGTTTCTTTTGATGTGCAAAAGCTTTTTATCTTGATGAAGTCCCAAGAGTTCATTTTTGCCTTTGCTCCCCTTGTCTTTGGTGAGGTTTCTAGGAAGAAGTTGCTGTAGCTGAGGTCGAAGAGGTTGCTGCCTGTGTTCTCCTTTAGGACTTTGATGGACTCCTGTCTCACATTTAGGTCTTTCAAGCATTTTGAGTCTATTTTTTGTGTGTGGTGTAAGGAAATGGTCCAGTTTCGTTCTTCTGCATGTGGCTGTCCAATTTTCCCAACACCATTTGTTGAAGAGACTGTCTTTTTCCCATTGGACATTCTTTCCTGCTTTGTGGAAGATCAGTTGACCATAGAGTTGACGGTCCATTTCTGGGCTCTCTATTCTGTTCCATTGATCTATGTGTCTGTTTTTGTACCAGTACCATGTTGTCTTGATGGGAAATCCAAATCAAAACCTCCATGAGATACCACCTCACACCAGTCAGAATGGCTAAAATTAACAAGTCAGGAAACGACAGATGTTGGCGAGGATGTGGAGAAAGGGGAACCCTCCTACACTGTTGGTGGGAATGCAAGCTGGTGCAACCACTCTGGAAAACAGTATGGAGGTTCCTCAAAAAGTTGAAAATAGAGCTACCATACGACCCAGCAATTGCACTACTGGGTATTGACCCCAAAGATACAAATGTAGTGATCCAAAGGGTTATGTGCACCCCAATGTTTATAGCAGCAATGTCCACGATAGCCAAACTATGGAAAGAACCAAGATGTCCATCAACAGATGAGTGGATAAAGAAGAGGTGGTATATATCTATACAATGGAATATTATGCAGCCATCAAAACCCCCCCAAAATCCTGCCATTTGCAACAACGGGGATAGAACCAGAGGGTACTATGCTAGGCGAAAGAAGTCAATCAGAGAAAGACATGTATCATATGATCTCACTGATATGAGGAATTATTAATCTCAGGAAACAAACTGAGGGCTGCTGGAGTGGTGGGGGGTGGGAGGGATAGGGCGGCTGGGTGACAGACACTGGGGAGGGTATGTGCTATGGTGAGCGCTGTGAATTGTGTAAGACTGTTGAATCACAGACCTGTACCTCTGAAACAAATAATACATTATATGTTAAAAAAAAAAAAGAAGATAGTAGGAAGGGAAAAATGAAGGGGGGTGAATCTGAGGGGGAGACAAACCATGAGAGACTATGGACTCTGAGAAACAAACTGAGGGTTCTAGAGGAGAGGGGGGGATGGGCTAGCCTGGTGATGGGTATTAAAGAGGGCATGTATTGAATGGAGCACTGGGTGGTGTTATATGCAAACAATGAATCATGGAACACTACATCAAAAACTAATGATGTAATAATGTATGGTGATTAATATAACATAATAAAATAAAATTTTTTTTTAAAAAAGTTAAATTTATTAAGTGAAAGGATCTGTGGAATTTAGTACATTCACCATGTTACTCAACCACCACCTCTGTTTGGTTCCAAAACATTTCTTTACTCCAAACTGAAGCTCGTTTCCATTCCCCCATCCCCCTAACCCCGGGCAACCATCAGTCTGCTTTCATGCTTTTGGTTTTATGGATTTATCTATTCTGGGCATTCCACATGAATGGGATTCTATAATATATAACCTTTTGTATCTAGCTTCTTTCACTTAAAGTAATGTTTTAGAGATTAATCCGTATGGTAGCATATAGCAGGACTTCATTCCTTTTATGACTGGATAACATTTCATTGTATATAATATCACATTTTATCTATTAATACCCTGATGGACATCAGTGCGTACATTGTGTACAAGTATTGGTTTGAGTCCCTGTTTTCAATTCTTTGGGGTATAACCTGGAAGTAGAATTGCTGGGTCATGTGGTAATCCTATGTTTTACTTTTTGAGGAACTGCCAAATTCCATATGGCTGAATAAAGTACTGAGGTAAGTCCTCAGGGCTTAATTAAATGATATTTCTACCATTTCAGCAATCAGGCTTCTTCTATTTCAGAGGTCATCAAACTATTGTCTGAAGTTGCATATAGATTATGTTTTATTGGTATGTAGCCATTCCCATTCATTTATGTATTCTCTATAGGGACTTAGGCATTACCCGGCACTACTGAAGAGATATGGAGACAGTATGACCTGCAAAGCCAAAAATATCTGGACTATTCCAGAAAAAGTTTGCTGAAAACTTACTTTATTGGCCTGTCATCTGTTGCTTGGGTTTCCTACTCATAGTCTCAAATGGCTATTTGAGCTCTAGTTCTGAATCCAGCCATCAGGAAGGAGAAAGAACAGAGAAAGGGCTTGCCAGTCTCTTGAAAACTGTTTCCCTGAGGAATCTTACTTACATTTCATTATCATAAATTAGTCCCTAGTCCATGACTAACGATGAAGGAGACTGGGAAATGCAGTCTTTATGTCAGGTGGCTAGGGAACTACCTAAAATTTGAGTTCACTTGACAATGGAAAAAAAGGGAAAGAAGTGTTCTAAATGACTAGCCAGCTCTGGAACAGGGCCAGCATCCACTAGAGGAACTAGCACATGTTCTAGATGTATCTACAGTTCCCCGGAGAATTATAGAATCCGGATAAGCAACTAAGAAGGAAGAGAGTTCTTCAGGACCAAGTACAGAATCTAAGAATCAGTGAGGGTCCTTGTTACCCATCCCAATCATCATACAACAATTAGAAATAGGTAGATTAGTAATAAATCTCTATCTTCCTTGATAAACTGAGTGATTTCTAAGTTCACTAGGTCTCATTTTCTGGTTAATTTAAAAGTCTGATTGAAGTTTTACCTCTCATAATTGAGATCAATGTAGATTAATCTTTACCTCTAATTGGATTTTCAAGGTTTTGCATTTGGAAAGGGATTGAAATTCAGAGTTGTCAATAGCACAATTTGCGGGATTGGGACAACCAATCGCTATTATCTTTCTGAAAGGAAAAGACATTAAATATTGTTTCTACATCAGCTTAGGGAGAAATAACTGTAGAAGAAATAGGAATGTGGAAAATTAGCACAATGAAGTATTAACTCAAACATATGTTTTAATGTGAGCACAGACTCAGGAGTGTCAGAGTAGAATGTACTTAAACTTGCATAAGTCAGTAAATAAATTGAATAGCGCATTCACAAGATTTCTTCTGTTTAAAAATATTTTTAATTTGCCTAAGAATAGAAACATCAGTAAGAGGTAGTTGTTCTGTGAGTTTTTGAAGTCCAGATATTAATTAAAAAGAGTAAATTAAAAAGTATGCAATGTTAAAAGTTCATAATATGTACCCAGTGCATCACTATGTTGGAAAGAAAAGACTGTTACATTGCAAGGAAATGTAGTGTTCAGAGGCTTATTGATTTATTCATATCAGGGTCATTCTATTTTTAAATTGTCCTCATTTTTGAATAGAACAAATGGGAGCTTTTAGGAGAAATGCAAAACTCCAATGTTCTATTTTCCTTGCTTTTTAGTTTTTAATTTGCATAATGTAAATACTCTTCTTGGTATATAGTTCTACAAATTTTGGCAAATGCTTAGAATTATACAACTACCACCACACAATCAAGATACAGCACTGTTGTGCCACCCGCCAAAAATGATCTTGTGATGCTCCTTGATAGTCAATCTCCCTCCACAGTATGTAGCCTTTGGAGTTGTCTTATTTCATTTAGTATAATGCATTTAAGATTCACCCACGTTGATGTGTGTATCAAGAGTAGCTTCCTTCTACTGCTGAGTAGTGCTTCTTCATAAGGACATATTATCATTTATCTATTACGAACTGAAGGGCATTTGGGTTGGATTTAATTTTTACCAATTACGTATATAAAGCTGCTATAAACATTCACATATAGGTTTCTGTGTGAACATTAGTTTTCATATATTTTGGGTCAATAGCTAGAATTCATTGCTGGATCATATGGTAAATGTATTTTTAATTTTATAGGAACTGCAAACAGCCATAGTGGCTGTGCTGTTTTGCCTTCTCACAATCAATGTATGAAAGATCCAATTGCTCCACTAACTCCCCAGTTTTTGGTACTGTCAGGTTTTTTTTTCTTTCCCTTTTTTTCTCCCCTTTTCCTCTCTCTCTCTCTCTCTCTCTGTCTGTCTTTCTTTGCCATTCTAATAGCAATGCAGTATCTTATTATGATTTTAATTTGCATTTTCCCGATAACCAATGATATTGAGTACCTTTTCAGGTGCTTAATTGCTATCCATATATTCTTTTCGGTAAAATGCCTATATCTTTTGCCTACATTTACAAAATAGGCTTTATTTCTAAGAACAGTTTCTGTTGTGCAGAAAAATTGAAAAGGTAGTATTGAGAGCTCCCTAATGGCCCTCACCCAGTTTACCCTAGTATTAACATCTCACATTGGTATGGATACATTTGTTACATTTAGTGAACCAATATTTATGTATTAACTAAAGTTCATGATTTAAGATTCCTTTATTTTTATCTAATATCATTTTTTTTTGGTTACAGTATCCCATCCAGGATAACACATTACATTTAGTTGTCATGTCTTCTTAGGTCCAACGCACAAAAAACAGAGTTCATGATCAGTTCTCCCATTGAGGTGATAGGTGTAGTTAGTGGCGGAAAGAAGACTTCTCACATGCAAAGGAAAACCCATCTACACAGCCTTTCATTCATGTGTATGGCCAGGCACAGCATGTTGCGGGCATTTCATTGTTAAACCAGTGGAATAAATCCCTTTTAGTCACTTCTGACCTTGACAATTACTGAAAAACCAGGCCAATGAACAACAGAAACACATGATCCCCCTTGGATGAGACTAGGAGAGATCCCTAAACCTGAATTACAATATAATGAAATCAAAAGGCAAGAGAAAGTGGAACCCAACATAGCAACTGAAAAAGAGGAAAACAAAACAAAACTCCTCCAGAGAGAAGTACGCCAATCCAAACTACACACACCTGCAAAACTTCAGAACTATCAGGGTCTGCACGTGGTGTAGTGAAGAGTAAGAGTGAAGTGTTTTATAAGCATGGTTTAAATTCCCTGGGTCCTACTTCTATTCCCACACCTTATATAGTAAAACTATGTTTTGCAACTGCGTAGACATTGATGTTCCAGAGAAGACAGGACATGTGTGACTTGAGAAGAGGGAAAGCCAGTCACAATAGCAGGATGGAATAAAGTTATGGACTGAAAAGAGGAGGATTTATTTCTCCCTCTGGTGGTGGCAGATTAGCTTGATGTGACTGAATCTTCATGCTAATAGTACATAGGAAAAAATGGAAAAAATGGAGTTTGATTAAGAAGCTACCACAGCACTGAGAACTTGTAGGGCCCAAGATCTCCCTAAAAAGGGCTGCCCAGGCAAGTGAGTCAGCTACTCCACGCTGCTCTTCCTCCTGAATATTTGTTGATATACAAGTTGTGACTGAGAGACTGAGAGGCTGAGCAGAGATTTTATAGACTCATGGGCTAAAGGGACAAAATTTACAGCTCAGGATCCACCAGGAAGTGTTTTTTGTAGACCTCCCAGACTTTTAGTTAGAATGATAAAGAAGGCATAGAGCAAACCTGAGCTTGAGAAGCCCTAACAGAAACTAAAGCCCAACTGCAAATCAGCTCCAGTCATGAGATATACTGAGACAATGTGTCCCTACGTTAAAAGCCTGACAGAAGCAGAAGTCAGTCCCTTCTGTAGCAAGGAAACATCATTGAGCACTTCAAATTAATTATGTGACTTATATCAAATCAAATCCATTATCAATGATTAATACACAAGTGTATTCTTTCTGAGTACTTCTCCGACAATACAGTCTAAAGTTTGGCTGCATGTCTCCCAAATATCTAGAACAGTGCCTGGCCTACAATTTCCACTCCATAAATATTTGTTAAATGAAACAATAAACATTCACATTCACTTATACAATACTCTCCTGGTGATAGGCCTGAGGGAAATATACCAGTTTCATAGTAGTTACAACTTAGTCATGTGGGATTCTATTTTCTTCTCTGATATTTCTTTATTTTTCACATTTTCTACCATTACTATGTATTATTTCTGAAAGCACCTCCTCAAAATGTTATTTTATTAAAAGTCACAAATATAAATATCAAGTTCTTTCCCTCTAACCAATTCAAAGCTTAAATTTAGAAATGATTTACCAAAAAAAAAAAAGTATGATCTTTTAACACAATCATGCTATGTATAATCACGTTATCTCCTATGTTCTCCATTTTGATGTATCAGTAGTTGGCCAGATTAGGGTGGATGACTATAGACAAGAACAGAGCAAACTTAGCCAGACTGTGTGAAATGACTCCCTCCAGCTTGTTTCCACAGTCCAGGATCCCACCACGGTATCCAAAGAGATGTAGATAACAGAGAGCATCAACAGACTCTGGTCTGCAGAATATCTAGTACATATGCTGCCAATGTATTTTACCACCAAATGCTCATTTTTCTTTCTGTAAGGATTGGGCATTTTGAAGTATTTAATTTACTAAATAGAGCCTACAGTCAGTGATCAGTGACTAATCATACTAAAAATGTCTTATCAGGGGGCACCTGGGTGGCTCAGTTGGTTAAGCTTCTGCCTTCTGCTCAGGTAGTGATTCCAGGGTCCTGGGATCGAGCCCCGTGGTCAGGCTCCCTGCTCAGTGGGAGTCTGCTTCTCCCTCTCCTTCCACAGCTCCCCCTGCTTGTGCTCGTGCTCGCGCTCTCTCTCTCAGATGAATAAGTGAAATCTTTAAAAAATAAAAATAAAAATAAAAATGTCTTATCAGTAGGGATGACTAGTATAACTTCATTGAGTAGCTATAATTATGGCAAAAAACAAAACACAATGTTTTGGTGACTTTTGTAGCTAAACCAAATTTCTATGAATTTTTCTGAAATACCAGAAATATCAGATACATCTTCCAGACTACTATTTTCACGGCACAGTCACATGTGGGCATTGTCAGTTAGAAATTATATAAAAGTAAAAATTTCTCCAATTAGATAAAAGTCAAAAACTTTATAGGATAATGGCAATTAGGCTTCCAAAACCGTCACCCCTTTTACCTTAAAACCCCACCCAAAGAATCCACCAGCATTTGAGGCATTTGAACAGTGACTAACATGAAAGCTAGGACCAAAACAAATCTTACAAGCAGAAACTTTGAAAACCAGAAATACATGGGAGACTAGAAAAAAACGTTAATATATACTTTAATATACTGAGGTATAAATATATATTTAATTGATGAAAAAGAATAGGATTTTCTTTAAAAAGGGAATATTTATATAAAAAGAACAAGCTATTGAAAAGAATAACAAAGAAAACTGACATAAACAAGTAAAATAGAAAGGTGGGAAGGAAAAGTTGATGAAATGTTTCAGAAAGCAACCTAAAAAGATGAAGACATGGATATTAAGTGAAGAAAAAAAATTTTTAATTAGGCAAATCAGAGGAGTAGGTCCAACATAACATCAATCAGCACTCCGGAAAAAGCAGAGAAAACAAAGCGGAAGAAATGATGAACAATGATTACAGAAAATTTCCCAGGATTGAAGAACTACAGTTCCAAGCTGAAAGGATCAACAGAGTGCTTATCCTGATGAGTGGAAAAAGCCCTACCAGCAATAAACCCTTCATAGTAATTGTTTAGAAAACAAGGTAAAGATTCCAGAAGCTTTCAGAGGCCAAAGACAGGTTGCACATAAAGAGAAAATGAGCATATCAGTGGGCTCCGTAGAAGTGAAATGAAAATACAAGAAACTCCTGAGTGAAATAAGTCAATCAGAGAAAGACATGTATCACATGACCTCACTGATATGAGGAATTCTTAATCTCAGGAAACAAACTGAGGGTTACTGGAGTGGTTGGGGGTGGGAGGGATGGGGTGGCTGGGTGATAGACATTGGGGAGGGTATGTGCTACGGTGAGTGCTGTGAATTGTGCAAGACCGTTGAATCACAGATCTGCACTTCTGAAACAAATAACGCAACATATTTTAAGAAAAAAGAAAAAGTAAAAAAAAAGAAAAAAAAAGAAAAAAGAAAAAGAAGAAGATAACAGGAGAGGAAGAAAAGGGGAGTATGTCAGAGGGGGAGACGAACCATGAGAGATGATGGACTCTGAAAAACAAACTGAGGGTTCTAGAGGGGAGGGGGGTAGGGGGATGGGTTAGCCTGGTGATGGGTATTGAGGAGGGCACGTTCTGCATGGAGCACTGGGTGTTATGAACAAACAATGAATCCTGGAACACTGCACCAAAAACTAATGATGTAATATATGGTGATTAACATAACAATAAAAAAATTAAAAAAAAAGAAACTCCTTCAAAACTTTGAGGAGAAACGATTGTCAAACTAGAATTTTATGCCCAAATCATCTCTCAAGGGAGAGAATAGAATAAAGACGTTCAGATCCACAAACACTTCTAAACTATTACCTCCCTTGAATCTAGGTAATTTAGGATGACTTCTAAAACATCAGGGACAAATTCACAGGGAGGTCATGGAGACTGTGACGCTGGCCCTCAACCAGGGGCTAAGGAGGGATGACTTTCAGGAGGATCATAAGGGAAGGCCTGGAGGGACAGGGAGAGAGCCAGGCCGGGTTAGCTCCAGAGGGTGGAGAATGATCAGGAGGGTGTCTCAAGGATGGCAGTTTTTTGACTAAAGAAATGTATTACTACAATTGACAGAAAGAAACAGAAAAAAATAAAAAAGGAATAAAGCAACAAAAATAAAGGCCATTGTCAAGAAGAGACTCTTGTACCCCAATTATATACCTGACCCAGATAGTTTTTTTTTGAAACGACTTTATTCATTTTTTTTATTATTATGTTATGTTAATCACCATACATTACATCATTAGTTTTTGATGTAGTGTTCCATGATTCATTGTTTGCATATAACACCCAATGCTCCATGCAGAACGTGCCCTCTTTAATACCCATCACCAGGGTAACCATCCCCTCACCCCCTTCCCCTCTAGAACCCTCAGTTTGTTTTTCAGAGTCCATAGTCTCTCGTGGTTCGTCTCCCCCTCCGATTTTCCCCCTTCATTCTTCCCCTCCTGCTATCTTCTTCTTCTTTTTTTTAACATATAATGAATTATTTGTTTCAAAGGTACAGGTCTGTGATTCAACAGTCTTACACAATTCACAGCACTCACCATAGCACATACCCTCCCCAATGTCTATCACCCAGCCACCCATCCCTCCCACCCCCCACCACTCCAGCAACCCTCAGTTTGTTTCCTGAGATTAAGAATTCCTCATATCAGTGAGGTCATATGATACCCGACCCAGATAGTTTTATATATCAGTTTTTATAAACTTTCAAGAGCATGCATTCCTTTCAAATACAAAGGTTCAGAGTAGAAAGGAAAGGAAATTATCTAAATTATTGTGTGAGGGTAGACAATCTTGATAATTGCGTAAGGAAAACCTAAAAAAGTATAAGCAAATATAATGTATGAATACATAGGTAACAAATTCCTAAATAAATTATTTACAAACCCAATTTGCACTATATTTTATTAAAAATAGGTGGAATAAACTGGGTTTGTTGCAGAATCTACCAATGCAATTCATTATATTAACATAGTAAAGAAAAAAAGCCTAATAAATCCTATAATTAAACTGTATTAACAAAGCAATGGATAAAAGCCTAATTTGATGGGGGAAAAACAGTATTCAGTAAGATTCAAAACTCATTTTCTAAAGTATAACTTATTATATTAGCATAGTAATGGGTAAAACTTAATATGATGGAGGAAGAAATAGTATTCAGTAGGATTCAAACTCATTCATAATTAAAAAGAAAATTTTTTATTAAACTATGAAGAGGAAAACTTCTTTAACAAAAGTATCTACTGGTCACCTCCTTATAAAAAAAATCATACCTAATGATAAGACGTTGGATATGTACGTCTTAAGACAAGGAAAAAACCCAGAAATGACTCCATCACTGTTACGCAACTTGAGTTTCTATTACTAAATGGAAAAAGAAAATTAAAAGTATAAAAATCGCAAAAATATAAAATATTGTAACTTCTAAATAGTAGGATTGTTTGTACAGAAAGTATGAGCTAATACACAATTATGACTAAAAAGAAAGTCCAGAAATATAGCTAGAAATATTCAACAACTAAAACATAATGGCAATTTTCAAATAGAAATTTAGTATATATAATATTTATATAAGTTATAAACTGCAGTTACTTAGAATGGAATATAAAATATATATGCAATAACCTTATGGAGAAAATTTCAATATACCACTGAAGGACATAGAAGAAAATCTAGATAATTATGAGACATCATACTTGGATACAAAGTCTCAGTACTATAAAAATGTCACTTTCCCACCATTTAATATAAACATTTAATGCCAATTTAATCAAAGCCCCCCCAAAATCTCCATGGAATTTAACAATTTAATTCTAAAAGTGGTATGGAAAAATTGAAGACCAATCCAAAAATGGGCAAGGCTTTAGGGAAATGGAAACACAGAAACTGCTGATAGTTTGCATTGGTACAATCACTTTGGAGAAAACTTCTGTAGTATCAAGTCAATTTGCTGATAAACAGAAATGTCATCTCAGAATATAACATAGAGAGCCTTTTTATAAGCCCAAGGAAACTACGATATAATTGTAGGATTATGTGCAATCACAAACAGCCTGATCAATATAAATGTTTATCAGCAGGAGGACCTTATTATGTATTATGCTATATTCATAGGGTATACAACCACAGAGCAGCTCAACTAAATAATATCAAATGCCTCATGTTGGGATAAATAGAAAAGATCCAGAATGATATAGAGAGCGTGATAAGATTTAATGTAGACTTAGTGACATGCAAAACAACAATAAATATTGTTTATGGATATATACAAATGTAATATACCATGAAAACATTTACTGCAAAGACACATTTCACTTTTATAATAGTGGTTACCTCTAGGGAGGAAAAGTATTTGGATCTGAAGTGAATATAAAAGGGTCTTAAAAATACCTGTCATTTTTTTTTTTCAAAATGGTGGTTTATGAAAGCATGGGGACAGGACCTGTGGGCAGAAAGAGCTGCTACCAAAACTGTCATGTTTGACTTAAAAAACATTTTTGAAGGAATTTGCTAATATGAGAACTGAGTATATGGTATTTATTATAATGGTCTTTATCATTTTCTGAGTATGTGCTAGTTTTCATAAAATGAATATATATGTAAATTGTTCATTTTCTAGTTTTGGTTTAAAACTAGAAGATAATGTGGTTTAGGCTGCATCATAGTCTTTTTTGTGAGTTAGGCTTTAAACAAAAAGTAGCTAGAGATTACCAGTTGGTGAAAAGTTGAACATTAGGCCTGTAACTATAATAATCCAAGAGAGAACTTTAAGATAATTTTATAGATAATGTGCTCTTTACAACACAAGAAAAATAACAGACAAATGCTTCATCAGCTCATGCACCTTGTAGATGCTTCATCTGTAATTTTGGGGTGTATCCCCCAGCATTCCAAATAAGCAGCAAAGTGGGCTAGTTGTGAAAGAAACATAGCAATGTATAGAGTTTGCTGTGCTCATCTTTCATTCCAGTCATTCCTTAGAAAATGTATTGCACCCAGTTTAAACTGCATGGTGATTTAAATGTGCTTGGCCTCTCTACAGGGCCACCAGACAGTTGACTTCAGGTTTTGAGAACAAAGCTGAATTTGCTGGAGATGATCCTTGGACTCCTGTGACCGAGTACACCGTTCATAACTTTCTTACTTTTGACCGTAATTCTTTGTATCCTAAGAATTTTCTGATTGGAATAGAACAGCTGCTGTTTAGTTTGGAAAGCTGCTAGGAAAGTATCACTTCACAAGGGGTATTGTTTAATGTATATTAAAACTAAAAAAAAAAAAAGGAAGTCTCTGGACCATTTCCCATTGGGGAAATGAATTTATTGATAAGCTAGTGAGGGCTCTCATCTGAAGATGTGCTTAGGTACTACCTGCGGGCTTCTCAGGCTCAATGACTCAAGTCATCTTGTCCGCCGGTCTCTTGCAATTTTTAAATTTTTTTAAGTAGGTTCGATTCATGGAGAAAGGTACTGATTAGAGAAACTGTGTGTCTCTGTGACTTACCAGTTACTACTCAGACCCTGAGTCCCAAGACTGTTGGGAACATATGTTTTATCACTTACGAATTGGGGATTTTTTAGTGGGTTGTGAGGATTAAATTGTCTAGTGCTGTCTGTTCCCATAACATAATATGGGGTCTATGAGAACATGGTTCTTAACTGTTTTGTTCATCTACATAGCCCCATTGTCTATAATACTGCCAGGCAATAGTGGGGGACCCAAGGACTATCAATTAAACAAAGGTATTCATATATACCTATGTTCATGGGTGCACGAATGAATGGAAAAGGTGCTGATGGGCACAAAAGTGGTTAACAGGTATTTGTTCCATCTCCTTTTACTTCTACCTGCAGAACAGTTATGATGACTAAACAAGCCCACATACATGTTTAGATCATAGTAGCTGCTGAGAAAAAAGAAACTGTGTTGGCTTCCCCTTCATATCTCTGCATATTTCTGTATCCTATGAAAGTATAGATATACTTCTAACTTATTCTACTGAAAAGTATGTAAGTACTTAGCATGGCAAGGAAAGATGTGTATTACGTTACTGTAAGTTGGATACGTGGCTATTCTTCAACTTATGTAAAATAAAGCTGTACATGACGCCTTCCATTTCCTTTGAGTTCCATAGCATGCCTAGTGTATGTGCAATCATTCAGCATTCAATTCTGAAATGTCTCAAAGCTCTCTTTGTATTAGGCATGTTTTCCAGCCCTGGCCTCCTGATGGACTGTAAATGCCATGAAAGAGGGCTTACAACTCCTCCTATGCCATAGCAGGTAGGGAAATACATTCTAAGAAATTATATCAATTAGGGCGCCATGACATCAATATTCTCTAATATGTCTTCTCTCACTCCCCATTAAATGAACATGGAAAAATAAAAACACCCTGAAACATGAAAGAGTGCAGTGGTTAAAGTGTGGGCTCTCGACCCAGATGGCTGAATGTGAGTACTCTTTCCACCATAGGGACAAAGGTTGTCCAATGTATAAAGTGGGATTAATAATATCTCTTAAAATTCCTCTGGGGAATCAATCTTTTACTACATTTAAAACACTTAGGGCAGATCCTGGTCATAGTAAGAGAACGGTAATGTCCGCTGTTGTTGTGACTGTCATAAAAGATTGGGGGAAATCAGCATAAAATCCAGCCATAATTTATGAAAAACACATCTAAAACCAAAATATGTCAAAAACTTGGAAATAAAGAGAAGTATGATTAATCATATAAATAATGACAAAATAAAGTGGGAGCAAAACTATCAATATTACACAAAAGAACAGAAGTTAAAAGGAATTAATGGAACAAGGGGAGATGTTCATGGCAGATAAAAGATTAATCCATAGGAAAAATAAGTCACGTATCAACTTTAAGAACTTAATAAATACAAAGAAAATGGCAGACTCTGACCTTATATATATCATACATATAAAATGGAATAAGAAAAGTAAAAGCAAGATGAGTAATTACCAGGCTTACTATATAAACAGGTATAGTTACATATGACACTTGTGTGTATTTGGCTGGGGTCAGACTTGTTCTGAAACTTCAAGAGGTCCTGATGGACAAATAAACCTCAAAAGCCAGAAATAATCAGGTTAGGGTCAGTGACTCAGAAAGACACAGGAAACTCCAGCCTCCTCCTGGGGTCAAAGGGCTTCACTTCTTGTTACTCATGCCTAAACCTCTCTGCTAGTGGAGATGTGGAGATAAAACTTCCACGTGTGTACTAAGCTCTGCTGCTGGTGCCCCATAGAGACCCTGCCCGCCCAGCCCCTCTCAGAGCCAGCCCCTTTCAGGGCTGCTATCACCTGCACAGCAACTGTTTATCACTAATACTCAGAAATCAGGTAACTGATCAAGTAGTTTCACATGCGCAAAGGACAGAGATTGCAGCAAAACCCATATGTGACATAAGACAAAGGAAACCCTCTTTATTTTAAGGGCAGGATTTTGTAAGCAAGTCTGGCATTCCCAAAGGTCACACTGCCCAGCACGCTACCGAAGACTTTTATCACCTTAGATTATATGCTGCGAGGCAATGGAATAGAAAAGATAACCAAGGTAAAACTGCAAAGTGAAATTGAACTATTTGGTTGATATAATATACATATATTATTAAAGATCCCTTTTATGAAATAAGTGAGTCATGAGTTTGTTAAGCACTGCTAAACATTTTTGGAGGAGGCACATTAAAGTTGCAGCCGTTCATTGCTGAAGGCCAATGGTGATTAACATCTTTAGAATGATGCTCTACATTTTTCAATCATTTGATGTGTTAAAAATCTAATAATATAGCACAGCTGGAGGCCACAACTGTTTCTTCAATTGATTTAATGTTGTGCTTTATCTTAAAAAATAATTTAAATGAAAATCAGTTGTTATTTTGACAGAAGGATATTAAAACATGCTTGATTCAGATAGTTATGAAGTGTGCTAAAAATATTAAACTAGTTAGACCTCCTGTTCTGCCAAAACTATAAAATTAGTGTAATAAACAAAATCAAGAAACATATGTGAAATTCAGAAACATGTCACAGTGTAACACTCTCTTTTAAGGCTTAACAGATATTAACTAAGAGACAGTTATTGTGGTGTGCTTAATTGTGATCCTGATAAGTTAGCAACCACATTAAAGTCAACGCCTGTACCCACTGAAGCTTTTTAGAGGTGTGTACTTCACCTCTCAGTAAGTTAATGTGGATAATTTGAGGTGAGAACAACTTCTTCTGTTCATCCTCAGTACAACTCAGACATTCACCACTTAGCTTTCTCATTAAAGTACTTTTAGCCCTTCCTATAGAGAATTACAATCTAGATTCAAGGTATTTTTGTTTGTGTACCCACATTTGTTTTCAGAGAAAAGAATAGTAAATAAAACAATGGGATCAATCTTTAATGTCATTTATTTTCATACATATATTTGTATGTCATATTTAATATTTGTTTTATAGAGAAGTCATATGATCTGCTCCCAATGTTTGAAAGCTCATATATGCCAGATTGATAAAGAAATTATATATATTACAATTAATATATATGTCATTGTTATATATGTTATATATCATAATGATAAAGTTAATCTCTCTCTATGTGTGTGTATATATGTATATGTATGTACATATATACGTGAAACAAGATTCAAAACACTTTTTTGTAAAAGTTCAGATAGTAAATTATTTTTAGCTTTGCAATCTTACTCAACTCTGCCCACTACTGTAGTATGAACGCAGCCATAGGCAATATGAGGGGGGATGGCTGAATTCCAATGAAAGTTGATTTATAAAAGCAGGCTACTGGACATTTGGCCCCTGGGTCTGCTGACCCCTCTACCAGAATCATTCTGCCGACCTTAAACTTATGAATGAACAACTAGAAATATTCCCATGATTTTAGGAACAAGATGTAAACGTCCACTATCATACTATTGTTCAGGATTTCTATAGATTTCCTAGTCAGTTGCAAGAAACAAAGAGTTATGTATTGGAAAGGAGGAGCAAAAACCATCATTCCTTCTAGATGTTTGAATGATTAACGAATCAATTGCAAAAGTATTAGAAGAAATAAGATTACAATGGCAGAATAAAAACATTAAAAAATCAATCGCTTCCTAAACATGAGCAATTAGAAAACGCAATGAAAAAGGAATTTCATTAGCAATCATGCCAAGGTCCAAATTTTATCTTGGAATAAAACTAGCCAAAAAAGGCCTCTAGTAAGAAGCTTTTGCCTCTCTGGGGTAAGATTCAAGATGGTAGTTGCCACAGATTTTCAATAAATTTAATGTGCTCTCAATCAAAATCCCAAGATAATTTTAAGGTTTTTTTGGAACTTATCAAGAATTCCAAAAAGTTCTTTTTGGTTCCTTTTACAGCATGACTTATTATTTTATAGATATTACTTCTTACTTTTGTTTTCAATTACAACTTTTATTTCTTTAATCATACTTAGCATGTTTTTCAATGTTTGGTTTCTGTCAATATAAATTTCTGAAGGTCGTATGTATCTGATTCTACTATTTACATTTATATTTGTAATTATTCTTAACTTTTGCTGCCTGGTTTTCTTGTGTGTGTTCAATTTTCATATTCATGAGAATTTTATCTGTGGGGATCTCTGAGGCCTATATTGAAACTGTGTTCTTCCAGAGAAGATCTGACTTTGATTCTGCTATTTAGCCCCTGTTAGGTCTTGGATGATGTGTATAGTGTACATTCAGGTCCTAAATTCACGTAAGGCCTAATCCATTATTTTACAATCTAAGGGGAAATTCTGATTCCTTCTACCCACAGCCAAGGACGGCCCAGTAATGATTTTTCCACTCATCATGGTTCTTGCCTTTCATAAGCATTATTTTGCACTGGAATCTCAGATTCCCTGCTTTTTCATGTATGGGCCCAAGCCTTTGAATTTTTCCCCATGTTGATGGGCCTTCATCAAAACAATTGCTGTTAAGACCAAAGCTGTAGGACCCTGTCAGTATGAAGTGTCCCATGGCAGGCAAAATTTACCTCCAAGGACCCAAACTCTGGTCATGTCTTGACCCCAGAAGATATCCATTACTTCAAATCCCCCTATGTATAATATCTACACTTACAATCATCTATATATGGTTTATCTGCATTTTAAGGTGTTTTACTGCCGCCAATTTTCTGGATAATTTAATAGGCATTATTGCAATAACTAGAAATCTTTTGTATTATATACTAGGTAGAATAGGAAACTTAAAATGTCTCCCAACACTCTGCTTGATATCAAATAGTTTAGTGGTATACTTGGATTTCATATATGTTTGGATTTATGAAATATTCTTCATTATAACCTTTATAAAATCATCCTGCATCATATTTCTTTTCAGGTCTGATTATTACTTGTCCTATTATGCATTTAGTAGTTTATTTATTGTCTATGTGCTTCATTCTTTGCCAAAGCCCCAGTACCCGGAGTGGGGCTCAGCACAGAGGGGATTAAAAAACATTTATCATTGACTGAATCAAGCATCTTTCTATTTCAAACACAAATAATAGCTTTCAGGGTTAATACAGATGCAATAATTAGTGCCTCAATGTAAAATAATAAACATCAATTACTTTCCTAGATACCTATATCTGAGATCAACTGTACCATTCTACTAAGAAAAAGAAATATTTAATTACAGTTTGGGGTGAAGAGGTGATAGAGGTTTGGAGCTGTCCCATTCAATAGGACAGCCCTTAGCCCATGTGGCTATTTTAATTCAAATTTAAGTTAATTAAATTAAAAATAAAAATTTTAAACTCATTTCTTCAGTCATTCTCCCTGCACTTCAAGTACTCAATAGCCACCTGGCACTACTGACTATTGTCTGTACTAGACAACACAGAATACAGAACATTTTCTTCATCCCATCATCACAGGGAATTATACTGGACAGCTCTGGTTGGGAAAATCCTGGAGGATCAGAGGAGGTAGTAGAGGGAGAAACTTTTCTGCAGTAGGATTAGTAAGAGTATTTGAACATCTGTTCCTTAAGTGTAAAGAAAGTGGAATCCAGAACAAGAAGAATTACAGACAAACCCCATCTTTTTCCACTTCTGCCACCAAGACCACTTGAAAAAAATATTTGGTTATTTTTAACTTAATAATGGTGGCACAATAATAATTACTGAGCAAAATTTTGTTTGAATCTTCTGCAGGGAAAGAAATTTTGGAGTTGTTTGTTCTCTCCTGCATGTAGTATAACAGTTTAAGAGCTAGCTAAATTAAAAAGTTTTGGGTGGGCGCCTGGGTGGCTCAGGTGGTAAAGCGTTTACCTTCGGCTCAGGTCATGATCCCAGGGTCCTGGGATCAGCCCCTTGTCGGGCTCCCTGCTCAGTGGGGAGTCTGCTTCTTCTTCACCCTTTGCCCCTCCCCCTGCTCGTGCTTTCTCTCTCTTTCTTAAATAATAAATAAATAAATAAATAAATAAATAAATAAATAAACATTTAAATTTTTTTCTTTTTCATTATGTTCTTTCCTAAACCACTCAATATGGTTTTATGTGTATACAATCTGTTTTTATATACTAAAGCCAGTGAAAAACTGAATGTTGAAATTCAAGAAATTATTTTAACTTATATTTTAACAATAACATTAAAAAATTAAAGGGACAGGTCTTGGTGTTAGTTGCAAGATTTAGGACTCTTTTTTTTTTTTTCTTGTATTCTCCCAGTTCTATTCTGATAGGTGACACTGGAACTTGATTGGCAGCCAACCCAACCCAGGGTTCTCTATCTTCAATAAGGATGTATATATGGCATTTCTTTTGAAAACAGCTTCCATATTTTGATAATTTCTCATGTCTAATTCTTGCTAATTCAAAACAAAACAAAATAAACAAAACAAAAGCACTGCCCAGCCTCACTTGCTTCTTGCTTTTAGGGACCAAATAGTTAATAGTTTATCTTCTAACAGTCAAATGAACTAGTAATATTAGGAAGCAAGCTGGACCAAGAGCAGTCTATTTTGCTGGCTTGAATTTAGCAAAGGCAGCTAGGTTCTCTGGCCAGCCACTGGGAAGACAAATTCCTGATTCTGTAACTTTCTGATGATGACAGAGACAACGCAGACACCGCACCCAGCAGGAGCAGCTGTGACCTCCAGTTCTTGTAGCTTCCTCAGGATGGAAGAGGGAGTGCAGGTCTGAAAACAGTAGCTATGTAAGTAGCTTCATAATTCAGAGCTTCCTAATCATGGTGAGACAGCAGCAACCTTGCCTAATGTCTCTTTCTTGAAATGCCTCTCATGATCCTTTGAGTTTTTTATATTCCTCAATAAACCCCTTTTTCTTGAAGTTATCTGCAGTGGGCTCTATCATCTGCAACTAAGATTCCTAACACAAACTATTGTAGGCTCAGCAACATAGAGGCAAGAACCAATGAGATCCACTCTACTTAAAAAAAATCATCATTATTATTAACAAATATATGATTTATGCCTGATGAAAGTTGCTCAGAATTTTATAAAGTCCTGGGTTCATTAATAAAAGTGAGCTGCAGTTTTTTTCAATACTCACCTCTACTTGAACATGGACATTCTAAAAGGATATAAGGGGGTGAGACCAGAGCTAACGTTCTGTTTTTTTTTGTTTTTTGTTCTTTGTTTTTTCTTGGCAGTTTGTAGAACCTGGTTTTCTCATGTAATATGTTCTTGATTCCTTCTCAAAGGACCAGACTCTGCCTAATGAAAGACAAATCGATGAGGAATATTCTGAGGGTCTCAACTTTATTTCCAGTTTTAACTTGTATTTTGTGTTGTTTTCATTCAAACTTTCTTAACTATAGAATTATTGTAGGTGATTTATTGGACAGCATATCCCCAGGGTCCTTAAGTCAGGTTCCCACTGCTTCTCATTTAAACAGATGTCTGGGCAAAGGGTACTTCCATGTTATGGGATGACTGCTATCCATGTTTAGCAGTCCATTTGGTTTCTCTTT
Source organism: Callorhinus ursinus (assembly GCF_003265705.2). Classification (NCBI taxonomy): domain Eukaryota; kingdom Metazoa; phylum Chordata; class Mammalia; order Carnivora; family Otariidae; genus Callorhinus; species Callorhinus ursinus. Next base: position 41,748,140 of record NW_027397072.1, read on the forward strand.
CATCTTGCAGGAGTGGAAAACAGGCTGTGTAACTGAAATGCATGCATGACATAATTCTCATCAAATTATTCAGGGAAAAAATAGCGGCATACAACAATAACTTTAAAATGATACATCAGAAGCCTGTGTTTTGCTTCAGTTTTGCATTTTCTATGACTAGGCTAAGTTAATTTTTTTTATAAAGGAACAATATGACAATATAAAAGGCAATAGGATACCACGCATTCCAGAAAGAGCCCTGACAAGTTCTCAAACTCATCTCCAAAGTAATTATATGGGAAAGAGCTAAGAAGTTGTCTGTGTTGTCCAGAACAATCAGTCTTTTGTGTTTTCATAAATGTCTCATTTCTCAAAGCCACAGGGGGAACAAAAAAAGACTTTAGCATGAGAGTAATCACAGTACCAAAACAGAACAAAAATGACCTGGCTCTAGACAAGAGGGGAGAAAAACTCGCCTGATAAACAGTACCAGTCTCATCCAGACCATTCTGATTTCCCCCCTCATATTTTCTGGTCATGATAATAAAAAAAAAATAAAAAAATGATCTGATTTGTTTTGAATCAGAGCCTGTGGGGCTCAGATGTCTTTGTCTAGGAAGATTTTAATTTTTGCTCAGAGTAAGATATAAAAAAAATCTTAATTGCATTCTAGAATTTCCCATTAATTTAGGCTCCTAGTAAGGTGCATTTCAAACTTCTTAGTCAATGTGAGATTTTTTAAAAAAAATTTTACTCCATATGAGCATATTCAGTATGAATAATAAGAAATTAAACAGGATTCCCTAGTCATCTTTACTTCCTCTGTTTCTCCTTCTTAAAAATTTTAATACCATATTCTTGTATTATGCAAATGGTCTTGTTTCCCTAAGCCCCTAACTCAGAGATCAGCAATTTTTTTCTGTAAAGGGCAGACGGTAAATATTTGAGGCTTTGTGTATTATATGGTTTCTGCCCTAGCTACTCAACTCTGCTGTATGCCAGTGGCCATAGGCAATATATAAAACAACAGGTGTTGGTTGTGTTCCAATAAAACTTTCTTTACAAACATAAATACTGCACCAGATGTGGCCTATGGGCTGTAGTTTTTCTAGTCCTCTCTTTTTTTTTTTAAAGAAAGTAGTTTTTTTTTTTTAAGATTTTATTTATTTATTTGAGACAGAATGAGAGAGAGAGAGCATGAGAAGGGGGAGGGTCAGAGGAAGAGGCAGACTCCCTGCCGAGCAGGGAGCCCGATGCGGGACTCGATCCTGGGACTCCAGGATCATGACCTGAGCCGAAGGCAGTCGCCCAACCAACTGAGCCACCCAGGCACCCCTCTAGTCCTGTCTTAAAAACGGGAACGCTATGTTACCAGCCGTAAAGTTTGGAAAAACTGTTTGGAGAGAGATATAACAAATTTCCTTATGTCAGACAAATGACATTTAATAAAGAATATCAGAAAGAGTGCTGGCTTTGGGTCAGGGATAGAAAAGCAAGTAGTGGTTTCAACGTATGCAAAACAAAACATCCAGAAAAGCAAAAGCTAGTAACACATGAGTCCAAGATCAATAGGATCTGTGGTCTGAAGCAAAATAGAGGGTTAAATATCCAGACCACACATACATCACAGACATGACAATGAGTAGAAATTAAAGGAGGAGATTTCAACAGCTCCCAAATGAGATTATACAGAAGAAAAGTTCTTGGCCCTGAGGAAAACAGTTGCTTTAGCTGGACACTCTTATACGAAACAGGGGCCAGTAGATAAGAAAGACTGGGAGGAAATCTGCCAGGGTTAAGAAAGTCTATCTGGGGGCAGTGAGAAAGATAGAGATACAGATAATTTCTTCTTTTTTTTTCAAGATTTTATTAATTTATTTGACAGAGGGAGACACAGTCAGAGAGGGAACACAAGCAGGCGGAGTGGGAGAGGGAGGAGCAGGCTTCCCACGGAGTAGGGAGCCCGATGCAGGGCTCGATCCGAGGACCCTGGGATCATGACCTGAGCCGTAGGCAGACACTTAATGACTGAGCCACCCAGGCGCCCACAGATACAGATAATTTCTGACATTTATGAAGCTCCTTGGTGAATTAGGGAGGACAATGCGGTATTACAGAAGTTCTGTCTCACTGTGTTTGGTGATAAACCTGGTATGAAACCAACTCTCCCCTGTGTGTCCTCATGGTGCCTCTGTTTCCCTCTAGATTATCTCATGACCGTATTTTAACCCCAAGCCTGAAGACTGGCCCAAACAAATGGATGACATTTATCTTGCTCTTCTGCTTTCCTCCTAGAACCCATCTGATGGGCACATTTGTCTTCTGATAGAATGACTGCTGCTCATGTGGATGAGCTCATGTGAGTACTGAAAAGTGTTTGAATGAATTATACTTAGCGCTTAGCTTAACAGGGTCTTCCTCCAAATGCTTTGGCATTCTTTCTTCTTTGAAAGAAAATTCTTTAGTATGGTAGAAATTATACAGATGCCACTGATTTGGTGTGCATTCCGTGATCAGAATTATATCCTCATGTTGGATAGTTTCTTCTAGAACCTGACGCATTCGATAATTAGTGGCTATTGTCTTGGCAATGTGTGTAAATTTGATTTCATATCAAGGAGGATACATATGGGTTTAAGCAGTATGTTTGAGCACAAAGATAAAACTTTTGATGCTTATGTTAATAATTGTAGTTATCCAAAACAGCCAAGATCCCACAAGAAGAATAAATAATTTCCCTATGAGAGTTCTCAAAAAGAACTTCTAAAGTGCTATATCCAGTGAGATGCCAATTCCATTCTGCCTGTTTTGCATTCATTCATTTCCTTTCTGTGTACTCTCCTCAACAGCTTTATTTCCATGGGCCTAACCAGGGATCTCCAAAGGGAGAGTCATGCACTGCTGAGAGTCTGACAGATTATTCAGTAGGGCACAGGAAGGACATCCTAGAATTTGTGTCAACATTTATTCCTTATGTAAAAATAAGGAAGAAACAAAATTTACTAATTAAAAAATATTTATATATTTACATTCTTTAATATACAAGACAATTGTGCATATAAATGCATGTAATATAATCTTTAATGTAATATACATGTGTATTGTTATAACATATGGTATGTGGAATGACATTGGTACCCTTACTCAGATTCTCAGTTCGATGTTCCTGGATCACGTAGAATACCCAAGACATCTGAGAGAATAGTGTGATTCCATAATGCACAATGGGTAAGACTATAGAAATTGAGTAAAAGTCTCAACATGTTTCAACATATATCATTTGTTATGAATGATTTCAATTTAAAAATCCATGCCAGTTAAATACATGGATACTAACGTTTGTTGTAAGCCACTCAAAAAATTTCAGAGAAGAAATAACTTATCAGAGAAGAGAAATTCTCAATGGTTAGCTGTTTCTTTAAAAAATATGATGCTTTGTGGAGCATTTTTATGCATGACTACTGGTGGTGAAGCTGACTTGACTAGTATTAAAAATAATAATGTAATACTTGACTAGTATTAAAAATAGAATTCTAACAACTGAATGGGATTCTGGATGGATTTCGTTGCTTCCATCTCTTTTTTATTCCACTCTGTTCTTCACTGCTCCCAGAGTGAGCTAACTTCTTGAAGCTCACCCCCGGTCATTCTACCCTCCTCTTCATGTACAAGCACTGCCCACCTAGTGTATACACAGTCTTCAGAAAAGTAGAAGATGAACCACTGCATGACCCTATTTATTTTTTCTGGTTTTATCTTCCACTCTATACTAAACACATTATATGTTATTGCCACATTAAACTACACAAGTATTTCTGAATAGGCATATCTAGAAAATCGCGACCTCCTATATTCCTCTTCTGTATCTCAAATGTTCTGCATTTTCCAAGTTAATCTCAAATGGTGCTATCTTCATAAATCCTTTTCTATTTTCTTCACTAAGATTTTATATCTTCTTTTATATTCCCATTTTGTGCAGTTGTCTTATCTTTTATTTTTTTGAGAAAAGCAATTTTGTCTTATTTGCCTTTGTATCATACTAGCACTCTTTGTTAAATTGGATTGGTTCCTCTTCCTCCAAACTCAATTGAAGGCCCATCTCCCACCAACATTCACTAACTATGCAATCTTTCTCTGAGCCCCATCACTGAATATACACAGCATTTTAACAAGAAAGAAGTCAATTTTTAAAAAGATTTATAAAAAAAAAGAAAAAAAGATTTAATTTATTTATTTCAGAGAGAGAGAAAGAACTCACGCAAGTGGGGGTAGGAGCAGAGAGAGAGGGACAAGCAGACTGCGTGTGAATGTGCAGTCTAAGGCGGGGCTTGATCTCACCACCCTGAGATCACAACCTGAGTCACATCAAGAGTTGGACACTCAACCGACTGAGCCACCTAGGTGCCACAGGAAAAAAAAAATCATTTTTAAGTGTTACAGCCATGTTTTATGCTTAATTGGGTTGTTCACTCTATGATGACCAACACCATTTATTATTTTTTATTAAAACTTCATAACTCCCAAAGCAGAGGTCATTAAGTATATGGCTTAGTTAATGCATGCAGACTAAACACATAAAGTTACCATGTAAGGCTATAGTTTCGTTTCATAACTCATTTAGACAAAATAAAACCTTCTGCGACAGGCTGTACTTTTCAAAGGTGACCATGACAATATCTCCCATTCTACATGACACTCTTTCCGTCAAGAGGTATAGTCTTGTCTCCTCTTCTTAGATTTGAGTGGGCTACTGACTTGCTTATAACCAATAAGGTGCTGTGGAAATGATACTGAGTAACTTCTGTCTGTTGGTCAGAGAAAAAAACATATAACTTCTTGCTTTGCTTACTGGAACATTCACACTTGGAGCCCTGAACCACCATGTTAAGAAATCTGGCGCCTGGGTGGCTCAGATGGTTAAGCGTCTGCCTTCAGCTCAGGTCATGATCCTGGAGTCCTGGGATCGAGTCCCGCATCGGGCTCCCTGCTCCTTGGGAGCTTGCTTCTCCCTCTGCCTTTCTCTCTCTCTGTCTCTCATGAATAAATAAATAAAATCTTTTAAAAAAAAAAGAAATCTGACTACCTTGAGGCCACTATGCTGTGAGGAAGCCAAGCTGTATGGAGAAGCTATGTGTAGGCACTCCAGGTTAAAATCTTAATTTTTGCATTTTCTTATCCTAGGTTCCAGTTATGTGAGTGAACACGCATTCAGATGATTCTGTGCTCCTGATGTTGAGTCAACCAAGCTTTCAATTCTTCCCATATCAGGCCCCAGATATTATAGAGCAGAGACAAATCATTTCTGCTTTGTTCTTTCTAAATTACTGAATCAAGGAATCTGTGAGCATAGAAAAAGGATTGTTGTTAAGTTTGGAATACTTTGTTATGCAGCAATATTACCTGGACACCTTTCTGATTTGGGAGAGAATATTTTTATGCAAACAAATGTGTTGAGAAATATAATCTTTGATTATCTTTCTAGACATATAAATAACCATACATGGGCTCACAATTTTCCAGATCTCAAACTCTGAAGACCTTGTCACCATCTTGGCCTTCTAATACAATCTCCTAATTTTCTACAGCAATAATTTATAAGGAAAAACAAATGGGGCCACAGAAGAAATTCTGATTAATCAACAAAGTAAAAACCTTTTAATATCTCTCTACAATCATAATTGATGATTCCTTTATATTCTGAAAACTGTATTTTGGGAGGTCAAATAACTTTAATTACATGGACATATTTTCCTAGATTTCAAAGATAAGTAAGCCCCCTCTAAAATTTAGCAAGCTTGTCCTCTGTTCATTGACACCAAGATTTTAAGTAGACTTTTTTTAGTAAGTTCTACCAAATAAAAGTGGACTATAATATCTGGCTTATCCGAAGCCTAGTGACCCTTAGAACAGCTATCGTAGTAGGTAGGGGCAGAGGCAGAGAGAGGTGTTAGAATCAGGGTCGCATTTGCCATTCCCTCTTCCACCCAGTGAGAAGCTGAGCCCTGAGCAAGACAATAAAGTGATGTATAGATGCTGTATGCACTAGAAGCATATAAATATGTACTATTCTATTTGTAATTTACAGAGACCATGATTCTTCTTGGTGACTTCTGACCTTAGCTTGACTCTCGTCAGCAAACACACACACACACACACACACACACACAGTGAACATTTTCCGACCTAATTGTTTACCCACGCTGTGGAAGAGCCTGGGCTGTTCGTGTTCTGGAAATAATTCCTGTCACAACAAAGAGCAAATAAAAAATGTTTCACATATAGCAGAAGCCACCATTGCTTTAATATTTATCAATGGTTTTCATTCAGTCTAGTCTAGTCACTTGCTAAGTTTCTGACCCTTTGGTTTGCTTTCCTCATTGGCAGTTATGCATTCTGCTGCCCTGAGTTCTTGCCTTGCTAGCTTGAATGTCAATTTCTTTGGAAATTCTGAGCATGCTAAAATTTAATCTATCTTAAAAGACTGTGGCTTTGCTGGCTCATGGGCCAAATAAGACATTCAACCTTAGCCAAATTCTTGGAAAATGTGTAGTGTTTCTCTGTGAAAGCTACCTTAACTAGTTAGGTAAGTAATACAAGATATGTATTTCACACATGATTTATATTGGATGAGAAACCAGCAAAGCTGACTTTTGAAACCAAGTTTTTCCATGAATATTTATTGGCATTTGTTTATGTGCCAAGCATATCATCCTAGTTTACCTAAAATAATTCTGAGCTTAAGCTATTTATTCCGATTGGGCCATAAATGGATTTACTTTGTAGGGATTTTAAATTACCTTTACCTTTAGACTTCAAAGGACTCGACACATTTTCCAAGAAAATCTTAACTCTGTTTTGGATACTCACTCATAACACCTCAAAACCTAGGTGGGATGACTACATAATTTTCTTGAAAAATGTAACATCTTTGCTGATCCTGTCAGTTCCTTCCTGCCAACAGCTTCATGTGGGCACTTGTGTCAGTGAATACAGTTTACTGAAGTGTATGGGATCTGGAATTAAAACATCCTCACTTTGGTATCTCGTGTTACCATGTCATTACTAAACATGGCTATACCCTGGTGAGTATGACCATTTTCAAAAGCTAACTACAGTTCTTGTTTTTTAAGTGGGAGTAGGCCTGTGACAAATTTACTTAAGAATTCTCTAAGACCTTGACAAACCACTTGTACTGGAAGCTGGATGCTATGCTAGCACTTTTCTGAGTCCCCACTTTGTTATAGGGCACCTCTCTCTGATTCAAATCTAAGTAATTTCTCAGGCAACTCATATTGTGTTTCAGAACAAATCTTCTAGATGTTGACATCTACCCGTTCAGACAAGATTGGCACTCAACTTGCCACCTTGTTGTTATGGATTGAATTATGTACCATGCCCACAAATTCTCATATTGAAGTCCTTATTTGGAAATTGAGTAGTTGCAGATGTAATTAGTTAAGATGAAGTCATTGGGGAGGCCCTCATCTGGTAAGACTGGTGTCCCTCCAAAAGGTGAAATTTGGACACGAAGACAAAGACACGGGGAGAATGCCATGTGCAGATGAAGGCAGACATCAGCTGATACTTCTGCAAGCAAGTAATGCCAAAGATGGCCAGAAAACCAGCAGAAACTAGAGGAGAGGCATGGGACAGAGTCTTCCTCACAGCCCTCAGAAAAGAACCAACATGGCCAACACCTTGATTTCAGATTTCCAGTGTCTATAACTACGAGAAAATACATTTCTGTTGCTCAGTTTGTGGTACTTTGTTACAACAGACCTAGAAAACTAATAGATGAGATTTAGGGTTAACACTTCTGCAAGGTAAATTCCATAACCTGAACCCAAATACTCCACACTCCTATTTGGGTCCTGGAATATTTAGGCCACAAAAGCAACACTTCATCTGCAGTCTCCTTTTCTAACTCTGTTATACACTGTAACACACACGGGTTTACTTCTTTCTGACTAACAGGTGGTCTCAAGGTAATTTACAATATTATATATACATTACTGTCAGAAAAGTATGCTCATGGATTCGTACTAGATTTGCAACTATCATCATTCAACGGTTGTATGGTATATCTTTTTTTTTAAAAAAGATTTTATTTATTTATTTGTCAGAGAGAGAGTGAGCACAAGCAGGGGGAGTGGCAGGCAGAGAAAGAAGCAGGCTCCCCACTGAGCAAGGAGCCCGACGCGGGACTCAATCCCAGGACCCTAGGATCATGACCGGAGCTGAAGGCAGATGCTCAACCGACTGAGCCACCCAGGTGTCCCTGTATGGTATATCTTTAGCATCCAAATGAAATGAAATAAAAAATTGACAATGCAGAGTGATTCAGTAATGGAAAAAATCAGCTGAAACATTTGTAAGGTGTAAATAAAGAAAAAATAATAGGTATGATTTATTCTTAAAATTAATTATGAAGACCAAAGTTGACATGAGTTCCTGAGTATGGAAACAGGTGACATTTAGAATTGACTTCGTAAAAGGAATCATTTGATCTGCCTTTTTAATGGCATTCTCTACGTTAACCTTAGATCTGTTATTTGAAGTGGCTGGAAGGAAGGAACCATGTCAGGAAGGAAGGAACTTGGCTTTGCTGTTATTTTTTGAGTGCATATTGGTCTGACTTATTCTCAAGAAACCATGTTACAGTATTACATGCAGCAGGCCAAGTTTTATATAGATATTTATTTAAATTTGTAGAAAGTCTATCCAAGATCTCAAGGAGAATATGCTATTATTTTTTACTGAAGGGTCATTTCGTTGGCATGTTTCTGTGGAATAAAACTGATGTAAATCGAATTGCATTAAATTTGCCTCACCCAAAACAAATAAGCAACTCAATCTATCGGTGTTTCTTATCTGTTTCATCTGTTCTGGGAAAGAAAGTTCCATCTCTGAGTATTGACTTGATTCCTCTACTGAAATGCCAAAACTATACCTACACTATCCCCAGGACAGACATTTATAAATGATCATCACATTTTCCTCATAAGTCTGGTTGTGGGCTCAGAGTTCTTAACACAGTGAACCATGGAGCTTCTATAAAATGCTGAATTGATTTATGACTTGAAACATGTTCGTCACCCTTGCTTACTGGTACCATTAACTGTTATTTCACAGAGGTAACTGTATACTTGAGAATAATTGAAGTCAATGTTTAAAATATTGTACATGCAGGGACACCTGGGTGGCTTAGTCGTTGGGTGTCTGCCTTCAGCTCAGGTCATGTTCCCAGGGTCCTGGGATTGAGCCCCGCATCGGGCTCCCTGCTCAGCGGGAAGCCTGCTTCTCCCTCTCCCACTCCCCCTGCTTATGTTCCCTCTCTTACTGTCTCTCTCTCTCTCTCTCTCTCTCTCTCAAATAAATAAATAAATAAATCTTTAAAAACAAATAAAATATTGTACATGCAAATTTATAAAACAATTATTTTGGATTTGACATGTATATGTATGCAAGTTTTGTAGACTAGATAAATATACATATTTGCAAATACATATATTACAATTATACATAAAAATTATACATGCTATCAGTTTTCAGATTTTATGTAACATATGGATTAAATTTTTTTTTATGGTCATAGTTTCAACCTAATCTCATTCGAAATTTCTCTTCCTGTCATTTTTGGTCTAGATAAGCCACTGATCCTTTTCTTTTCCCGGTCCAGCCCAAGGAACGTTCTGATTCATGAGATGTTAACTTGACACTGACACGTTTTTGGTTAGTCCATATATTTGGGTTGAAGTTCTAATTGCAGTTTATTCTAGACCTTTGTCTACAGTTTCTCAAACTTAAGAATTCTATATACAGAGCATCATTTACTATTGTATTAGTTATCTATTTGGAGTAGAAATGTATACCAAAACCTGTCATCTTAACACACATTTATTAGTTCATACAGCTTCTGGGGATCAGGAATCTGGGAATGGCTTAGCCAGGTGGTGCTGCTCAAAGTCTACGACGAAGGTGCAGTCAGGCTATGGTCTCTCCATAGGGATGCTCACAACATGACAGCTTGCTTATCCCAGAATGAGTGAGCTCTGTTTAACAAACCCTCCAGGTGATTCTGATGCATGCGAAGCTTTGACAACCACTGACCTAAATGACTCTTTTGGAAGATACACACTCATTAAAAATCCTGGCTTAGCTTTCTATTAAGGAGAATCACTCTTCTCTTGGTATTACCCTACTTTTGGAAATATTTATATCCTTTAGTCTTATATATGGGCAGGAATAAATGAAACTCTCTCCTACCCTCAGTCTTGTTTTATCTCTTGGGTATTGCACAAATCCATGAGAACGCAGGATTTTAGGAGGTGTAACTTACCCTCACAAATGTCCTGTGTGCCATTTGTTCCAAAATGCCTTCTCTAAGCAACAGTAAGAGGGTGTTTGTTGTTGTTGGGTATTTTTTTTTTGACGTCCAAACCTACCCAGGCTGATTACAAAAATACTTCTCCTTCCCCTCCTTCCCCAAATACAAAACCTCTTAACTCGTGTTTTACTTCCATTGCTTCATTATGCACAGCTCACTTCTGCAGAGAATTTGGAGCTTAGAAGCCTTTAAACTTTCTGCTTAATGCCTTCCTTAACATGTTCTCTGTAGCAGTTCAAACTTGACTATAGGGAGGTTACACCACAGTTAAAGTGCTTCAACAAACAGTGTGGACATGGACTCACCCAGCTATTAGCAGACGACGGGGATAGAGTATTTCAGGATGCAATTTTGTTCTCCCATAAATGGAGGCAAATCCTCAAATAAGAATTTTCTGTTTCAACTTCCATTTTTCTATGATTGAGTTTTGAGACTGCTACTTCAGGAACAAAAAGCTTTTAAAATTTAACCCACTCTCAGTGCAATATTCCTCTTAATGATAAATGGGCATGTTTCAAGCTGGGAGGTTAGAAGGTGAGAAAAGGCTAAACTAAAACCATCCTCACAGTATAGTGCACTGTTTCAACTTGGGGGGATGAAAGATTTTACATTTGCTTTGAAGCAGAGAAATATCCAAGTGCTCACTAGAACTGATTGTAGATGTATCTACAAAAGTAGGAATAAATGGCTGAGTACAAGCTACTATTACACTGAGAAAAATGTCATTTTTTTCCTTCTCTGAAAAACACATTTGTGCTGGGTAAGATATCATTTATACTGTTGTCCGAAGAAGAAAATTCAAAAATATATATAAAAATAGAAAGTTTTAATCATTACCATTTTTCATAGAAAATTAAAAAAGAAAATAAAAAGGACAAGATCAACCAAAACCACCAACTTCCTATTTCCCACAAGCTTATGCTTTTGAGCAGGTGTGGCTTGAAACATCGCTCTCAAAGAACTCTCCCCTCTTTTGACCAAACACACCATACCTATAAGAAAAGAAATTATTACATAATTTGTTGATCTGATTCTTAATCATCTGATTAATCAGTCAGATGAATCAGAGAATCAATGATTAAGCTCTCAAAAGAGCTTAAAAAAATAAAGATGGCTTACTTTTTAGGTGAAGAAAACAACAGGCAAGAATAAGGACATGAGCAATCATCTGAATATATTCAGGGGTCACGACGTTGACCTTCACAGATGAACTTTCATTCAAAGGTTGCTCACATGAGGATTATTTTTTCTATTTCTTCTCAAGAACCTTCCACAATTAGCCTAGCTTCACTTGCATATGACTGAAATTATTAGAGTGAGTAGAGCACAGAGTCAGTACTGTCTTTAAAAATGCTACTACTTTTTTAAATGAAGTATGAATTATTTAGAGATCTTAAACAAACTAACATGACGTAAATAGGACTGCCCAACATACCTAGAATCCTACTGTATTAATAAATAAAATGGCTTTGTTTCTTTTTGGTTTGCCTGTAAATTTGTTCCCATCGATCTCTAGTTCTGACCTTAGTTAAAAAAAAATCCTACCCCGCAGATCTCTTTCTGGGTTCACTGGGTTGACTACTATTTCCAGGGCACCTTGACCTCCTGCCATAATCCACTCCCAAATGTACACGTTTAAAATCAGCCATTTTTCCTGGCCTATGACATCTTTGAAGACTAAAAACAAGAGAAGGGAGGATAAGGAAACTTAAATTGCTCTGCCCGTCAATTTCCAATCATGATGCAATCCCCACAGTACTGTCGCAGAGGCAAACCCTCCTATTCTGTCAGAAACCCTGCCTGGTGTCCAAATTGGATTGCTGCTTCAATACTCCCACTGCCATGTTCCACCCCACGGTATCGATGGCTGTCTGAATTAGACCTGCTCTTGCTGTGCCTTTTTAATATGGTGTCATAGCCTATCCACAGAGCCTGGTGAGTTCTTCCAAATCTCCCCTTAACCTTCCCACTTCAGGCAAGCTCTGTTTGCTGTAATCAGAACAGCTCTCCTCTCTTCTAGAATAAATCAGTCTTAATTTCTTTTTTGTTGTCATGTGGGTAGATACTGAGTTTAATATAATTGTGTTAAATCCTTCACATGCAGTTCAATATGTCTCTGGTTAATTTTTTTCCTTTTCTGTTCCTTTTTCCTCTTCTCTTTCCTTTTTTCTTCCCCTTTGCCTCCCCTTCCCCTCCCTTCTCCTTTCTTTTTCTTTTCTTTTTTTACAAGCAAGGCTAACCAGGGCAGGTAGTGGCAGACTAATGAAAGAACCAGAGTTCTTTCATTTATGGTTTTATCAGTTCTTTCATTTAGGGTTTAAAATATTTCTTACTCTATAAAGAGCCATAAGAGAAAGAAAGACACGGTGTATGTAGCTGGTGCCTTTGACTCTTACTTTCATTTATTTCCATGCTATTTATCTGACCAGATTTCTCACCTAAATTGGAAAAAAAATATGCAATTGGAATACTTTATAATATTGCAGGCTCCACTAATGATCAAGCTCCTGCTAAAAGAAATGTCTATGTTTATATAAAATACATATGTGTGCTTGTGTGTGTACATATGCATATATTCATATATCTAAGACGAGATATAGATATATTTGTTTTCCTTTTCAGTCTGTGATGTATGCTATGATACCATGATATGCTGATGAGATCCCTCCCTAGAACTGTGGGCTTCATTCCCCCAGCAGCTGAAAGTTCGGTCTGGAGCTAGCCCTCAGCTACCTTTTGGAATTGTTTGACTGAGGAAAGTTGCCTCGGGACGGGCCATAACCAATGATTAGTTAATGTGGGGGCACAGACCCTGCCTCCTCAACCCTCAGAAGGAAACCCGAAAGACAATTGGGGCTTTGGCGTTGCTTGCTGTAGTGTAAGCCCAGACAGTAGTCTTGTCTTTTTGTAACGCAAGTGACTGACTTAAACTTTGCTGAGGCAACCACTACTTCAAAGAAATCTATCTCCAATAAGCACCTTGCTAGCCCCAAGACATTATAAAGAGACAGGCCACCACCCTCCCCCCACCCCCACTCCAACCCCCAGGCTCCTTTCTTGTAGAGATCTTGACTGTTTTCTATAACGGACTATTTGGGGCCCCTTGTTTTTGTCTTCTCACGCTTTAAACTCTTGTGCTTATGTCATAAATTCACAAATAAAGAAACCCTAACCCCCAGCCTAGGCCCCAATAAAGGCAGAACACTAGGCCTGCAGACCCTCTCTGTCTTTCTCCCTACTCACAGCTTTGTCGTGTGACCCCAGGTGTGCTGTGTAATTTCCAGGTCCTGTAAGTAATAAACCTTTTTTTTCCCCCGAAGTTTCCTGCTGGTTATTGCTGAGGGAGTCTCACAGTCATAAGAACAACAAAGGCGGGCGCTGCTCCAACATTGCTTGTGGACAGGCTGAGACTACACAAAAACAGTTGCTTATTGGTTTCACCTATCCTCTCTCCTTGAGCAGAGTCCTGATCTTCCCAGGTGATCAACCCAGGAGCACCCCTAATAAACCTCTTGCAGGCTCAGCTTTACCCCAGAGTCTGCTCCCCAAGGAATCCATGCTGTTACGTACTTCATTTTCTTATAGTTTAACAATACTTAAATAGTAACGTTATTAAACCTTGCAAACTGGGGCCTCCATTTCTTATTTCAGGAAGAGCTCAGCTAGGATAATAGAAGCATTACAACTCCATTTATGTGAAAATCAATTAGGACACATAGGTACTAAAGACTAAAAAAAGAAAAAAAAACCACTCATGTGGTCTGCTCCAAATATAATGTATAATACAACATTAGTCATGTCACTGCAATCCAGCTTGGGACATAGTGAATTACCAGACTGGGTAGCTGCCAACAACAGACTGGGTAGTTATTCAAAAGGAGAACAGATGTCCATATAGGACCTGAATCTTTTGGTGTCACATGTCCCTGTTCAATTCAGCTACTCTGGGAATGAAAATATCTTTGGGGCTGAATTTTTATGCAACACTTTTGTTCCAAGGAGATTCACCAGTTCATTCATTCCTGTAATAATAAGGCAAATAAAAATAAAATAGTAACATTTATTGAAAAGTTACTAAGTGTCAATCAGAATTATCTTAATTATTGGACTAGAAGAGCAATTGTCTAAGCTTTTCTGAGTGGCTCTACTTATCTCCAGATTACATATTGGCAAGCTGAGGCACAGAGACACCAGGCAACTGGCTGAGTCAACCAGCCGAGAAGAGACAGACCCCAGAGCCAGGTTTATTTGACTGCAGAGTCTCTACTTCTGTTCTGCTTATCAACAGGGTGAAGCACCACTGTGTTAAGATGCCGAAAAAAAAATCCCTTCACAGACAAAAAGGGGATCAACTCTCTGTCTCCCATCAAAAACCTGCTTGTTTGTTTTCCAATAATTTAAAAATGTTAAGAAAAAAAGGAGGCAGGCTCTTCACTGGGAAACAGGTGGTCTTTTCATATATGTATGTCATCAAATTCCCACCTCTGTGCATCATCTCATGCCTCCACATCCTCCCCATTAGTCCAAATCTCCTATTCCCTCTAATTCTGTTTCAAGCATCACTTGTTCCAAGAAGTTATTCTGGATTGTTCCACCCTACAATGATTGACAATTTAAACTCACTGCCATCTGTCAATCTGAAATTGAGATTCATTTTGCACTTTACATTCTAGAGGCTTTTATGTTATCTCCTTTAATCATCACAAAATAATTTGAAGGATGGGTATTATCGTTATTTCTGTGTCCAAATGAGGGAATGGAGACACAACAGATTTGGTCATTCACAAGCAATAGGTGCGACCTGGTTCTAAATGCACAGTCTGACTCAAGCGCTCTTGTTTGGCTGCAATTTCCCATTGTTTGTCCCCCCGATTAACTACCTTCTTTTAATTATATCTGTGCATTTTCTTACTTAAATTAAAACTTAAATTATGAGTGGAACTAAGACTCATGTATGCAGACTTTTTCTTTCAAATACTAGCTTAAGCTCCCTTAATGAGGTCAGTGAAGTCTTAGGTCTAAGTCTTCTCCTGTTCACTCACTGGCCCTCACAAGCTTCACTAGTAGGAAAACAGCTAGCAGAACCAATCAATGTTAGGCTGGCTAGAACTTGCTTCTTGGGCTTCTTGGAGACTTTTGAAAATTGCCCTGTGGATGGAAATGTGATTCTTAGCATGTTTACAAGTCAAAGGTGTATATCCTTATCATTTTTTATTAAAAATATTTGCCTTTGTCTCTTCTTAAATCATATTATCCTGTTCATCACTGGGTAGAGGGGAAAATGGGCAGTAGCCCAACACCTCTCATGTCCACCTTTCTCTAATACTGTGGCGTTTCAAGAAGGAGGTTATCTTCCTGATAACATTCTAAGCAAACCTGTTGTCCTCATTTGATAGCAAGTTCAAACTCAATCATAAATGATTCATGGAATTCAATTAATTAAAATGAGACCACTGAAGGGGAGAGGGGCTATATTTAACTTATAAAACAAAGCTTCTTTGGTGAATTTTAAACCTCAATGAGTCAGATGGGAAATATATTTTGAAAAAAGTCAAATGACTTCATTTTTCGTCTATGCTTAACTTTAGATATGATCAAAGTGATGTAAAAGATAAAAAAATATGTTTGTCTTTGCTTTCTGTTTTCTCTGCAATTTAGTGATAGATATTGTCCTCAAGTCCTGGAATACTTGCCTCACATGTCACAGGAAATTGAGATTCTATTTTTGATTATCAACACTCAACTGGCTATTTGCAACATAGACCCAAATAGCATATTATGGAACACACTCTGTTTCCCTGAAGCATCACTGATACTTACAGCTCAGAAAATAATCAAACTGTATTTAATTATTCACTATCATGTCAGTTAGCAGAAAATCAAGATGTCTAGTCTTTATTAGGTTTATTTGGCTCTTTGCTGCCCCGTGAGGACTTAAGCTTTCTTTAGAAAACAAATCGACATAGCCAGAAGTTATGAGAAAAACACCATCTTTTGTTTTTGGAGAGTTAGATAGCCAAAAATCCTAATCAGAACATGTTCAGTTTCAGAGCAAATTGCATAGGAGCGCCTCCCGAGAGGATATCTCTCTGCCTTCCTGGTTTTGTTTTGTTTTTCTATTCAAATAAGGACATACTCTAACAGGTGGAGTCTCCAGTACTTTTTCCCTTCAAGGGGAAAAAGAAACCAGCTATTAGTTCAATAAAATTGGCCCAGGAACTATGAGGACCCCACTGGGTACATGCAATCCTATGTATCAGCCACCTTTCAAAAGATAAAGCCCATATAACAAAGCTACTTTTTTTTCCAACAAAAAATATTTAATTCTTTTTTATTCTCTTTCTCCAGTGTGTTCTATCTGTATTCTTAAATGCTTAAGTCTTTGCTTTAAAAAGCTAACAAACTGTTTCTTTCCGAGTGATGCGGGAATTTAATGCTACGAAAAAAGAGACTTACTGGCAGGTACTGGTAAGCTAAAAATGAATTTGTTTTGGCTGAACTGGGAAGATGGTGATATGGGAAACAAAGGCCAAAGAAATGTAGCTTGCGTTGAAATCTCCTTACAGCTTGCAGCCCACTGACAGACACCTGGTACATGCAGAGCGGGACCTGCCCCAAGGAACGCGTGGCTACGAATGTAGCCTTCATGTTTAAAGGTAACCTTGTCTTGGCAGCAGCTGGCCCCTCACAGTCCAGAAAGCCTTGCTTCCAGATTCCTTGGAGACTTGTGCCATCCCCAAGCCCTACTAATTAAAAAGTATACGATCAGTCACTGCTCACAATCCCAGTAAGGCTCTTTCTGCCCACAGGTCCTGTCTCGAGTAGAGAAGGGGTTGAGGTATGAGCAGTAGAGATAGGAGGCCCCTCACTCTCCTGACTAGGCGCTGAAACTATTTCTGGCAGGTGAAGACGCTGAGACAGAGCGAAACAAGAGATAAGGGAACAAACCAAGACAGCACAAGAATCTCAAGGCCACAAGCTTCCCAGTCAGTTCTCAATAAAAGACGCCACAAAAAGCCCTCAGCGGCAACCCACTCGGGCCCCCTCTCACTCTAGAAAGCTTTTTTCTTTCCTTTCTACTCTCACCTTCACTTAATAAACTTTCACTTCTCTTCACCCTCTTGTGTCCACGAGATGCAGTCTTCGACTCTGTGAGGCAAGAACCCTGCAGTCCTGCAACAGTTAAAGAAGCCACAGTTAAACTTCCTAAGCCTCTGAGGCAGAGTCTCTCAAACCTGAAGGTATGTAAGCCTCACCTAGATGGCTTGCTTAAGACAGATTGCCAGGCCTACCCACAGAGTTTCCAGTGGTTGGGATGGGGCCCGAGAACCTACATTCCTCACAAACTCACTCATGACACCCATGTGATTGTACTAGGGACCCCCACTTTGAGAACCACTGCTTATGAACATCTTACTTGCAGACAGGCATATATTTTGCTTGTCTCATCCAGTACAATTTTCCAAAAAGATGATTTCCAACATATATCACTTGGAGGATTTTATATAGTTATTTTCTCAGGCTACTCTAAAAACTAAAATTGGAAACTGGCAGCATGGGGTCCACACTCACACATGACAAGAATCTTCTGGAATTAAGGAATAGCAACTCCCTTTTGGTGAGATGTGTCCTTTCCAGCTACTTTGGTCTACTTGTCTTAATTTTTAGTGTTCTAAGTCTCCCACATTCTGCTATGCAGACAATATTCATCCTCATTTATTTCTAAATACTTCAAAATTTCCTTTTTGATGTCTAACTTTTAAATTTAATTTACTTTTTAACTTATGGGTTATTTAAGAGTGTGATCTTTCTAAGTCAATCTACCTATGAAACTATATAATATATATATATATAATTACCTTTTAATTATTGGCTCTAATTATTTACATTGTGTTCAGAAAATATATTCTACACAATACAGTTTAATGAAGAAGATATTATTATATAATTCATTTGAAAAATTTGAGATTTCTCATGTGGAATTTATGAGATCAGTTTTTATAAATGCTTTACAGATGTCCATCAAGAGAATGATTATATATTTGTTTTATGGGTTCAATATATATCTCTTGGATCACACTTGTTTTTTATTTTATAAAGCTTTTAGAGACAATAATTTTTCTCTGCTTGTGTTAATGTCTCCCACTATGAGTGTGACATGGCAATTTATCCTCAAATATCTTTTAATTTTGCCCTATTCAATTGCTCCCACACCAGGAACAAATAGTCTTTCAATTTATACCACCATTAATTTGTTTTGCCTATTTTTGAGTATTTTAAAAATGTAAGTATACAGTATGTACTTTTTTTGTGTCTGTCTTCTTTTGCTGAAAATGTTTTTGACAGTCATCCATATCATTACATGTATCAGTAGTCTATTTTGTTTTCCTTGAAGTGTAGTATTCCATGGCATAAATATATCACAATTATTTATCATCCTCTTGTGGACAGACATTTGGTGTTTCCAGTGTTAGGCTATCAAAATAATATTCTTACTTCTATTGGTCAGTGCTTAGTTTCTTTTATCTGCCTAGTGTATACTCTGAGGAGCACTTAAATGTTGACTTTGCTAATGTTTTTGCTATTACTAAATTTACAGACTTAAAAATTTTTAGCAAAAATTTTTCTTCACAACCTGTCAGTCACTCAAAAATGTATTGAGAATGTAGCACATGTGTGACACTAGAAATCTAAAATCAATTAGTTATTTAACATCCTAAATATATAGAATTTATAGTATGAGTGGAGTACTGTAAATCGATAATTAAAATTCAAGGCAAACTCAAGAAAGCCCCAAAATAGGAGGAGAGAAATCACAATTGGTGTTCAATAGATAGTAAGATTCATCTAAGTGGGGTGAATAAAATAGAGACTTCAATTAGAATTGAAAATTATCTAGGGATTTGGTGTTGAGGATGAGTTACGATGCAGGTTATCAGATATTGGAAGGCATAGAAATACTTAATACAGAAGAATTGACATAAAAAAGGCATCCATACCAAGATATTTTTATATTATAAGTTATTCTATGTATAAATATCTTGTACTTTTTATATGTTAAATCACTATATAAAATACAAGGGCTGTAAAACTTTTAGTATTATTTTGAAAAATCCGTGCATGAAATTGGGAGATCAATTCCTTTAGTAGTTTGCCTGAAATGGAAATGGTATGAAAGACATTACTGGGGAATAAAACTGTACTATAAATTATCTCCAGACACAGAAAAACCTAAATTTCTCATTTGTCATTATGACTTGGAGTTTTGAAAAAAAAAAAAAAAAGTATTTTAGCGCTTAAATTATTTTCCCCTAAAAACGGAGATAGTAATTCACTGTGTCCTGGGATCTTTGGTTGATGAAGAACTCACTACAGGCTTGTAGGAAAATATTAATTAATATTAGAAGAATAAATGCTGTGATTGTGATTTTAGTCCAAAGATTCAACCGAGCAAACCTAGCATGGCAAGTTGATACATGCTGCCATTAACTGGCATTGCTTGACAAGAATCTAGCAAGGAAAGAAGACCTGTTTACTAGATACAAAAAATTAAGTTATAGTTTTTTTTTTGTAAAGATTTTATTTATTTGACAGAGAGAGAGACAGCGAGAGAGGGAACATGAGCAGGGGGAGTGGGAGAGGGAGAAGCAGGCTTCCTGCTGAACAGCGAGCCCGATGCGGGGCTCGATCCCAGGACCCTGGGATCACGACGGGAGCCGAAGGCAGACGCTTAACAGCTGAGCCGCCCAGGAGCCCTTAAGTTATAGTTCTGATTGTGGCAATGAACTGTTTTAGTCAGATAGTGATATACAGAGGGCAGCCAAGTGACCCGTGTAATCATGCTGGCTGCTTTTGTAGACATTGTAATACATTTTTATCCTGGAGGAATTATGGAGTTGTAATTATTGCTACCTTGCTTTGCAATTATTTAATCTATTCAAGCTAGCCTCCCTTCAAAATCTAGTATTTAACACAACTGCAATGCAAATGGTTGAAAGTCCTGGCTGAACTGTCTGTGATAATATGGCAAAGCATTCTTTCTTTCTTCCTTTTTTTTTTTTTCTTAAGACATCATTGTTTCAGAGCAGTGTGAGGTTTACAACAAAACTGAGGGGAAGCTACAAAGATTTCCCACATGCTTTCTGCCTCCACACATGCCTAGCTTCTCCTGTTCTCAACATCACTCACCAGAGTGGCGAACTTTTTACCTGACAAATTATAATCACCCGAAGTCGATAGTTTATATTACGGTTCACCTTTGGTTTTGTCCGTTCTATGGTTTTAGACCAAAGTATAGTGAAATGTATCCATCATTATAATATCACACAAAGTACTTTTACTGCCCTAAAAATCCTCTGTACTGTGTCTATTTTTTTTAAGTTTTTATTTATTTATTTGAGAGAGAGAGAGAGAGAGAGAGAGAGCACGAGCAGGTGGTTGGGGTAGAGAGAGAAGGAGAAGCAGACTCCCCGCTGAGCAGGGAGCCCTACACGGGATCATGGGATCACGGGACCCTGGGATCACAACCTGAGCCAAAAGCAGATGCTTTTTTTTTTTTTTTAATTTTATTTATTTGACAGAGAGAGACACAGCGAGAGAGGGGACACAGGCGGGGGAGTGGGAGAGGGAGAAGCAGGCTTCCCGCGGAGCAGGGAGCCTGATGCGGGGCTCCATCCCAAGACCCTGGGATCATGACCTGAGCCGAAGGCAGACGCTTAACGACTGAGCCGCCCAGGCGCCCCTGTGCTCTGTGTATTAATCTCTCCTCCCCCTTCATCTCCTCACACACGTACATACTCTCTTCCTCTCTTCTGTTCCATTGATCTGTTTGTCTATTCTTTCACCAATATCACACTGTTTTCTTTTGATTAGTAGGGCTTTATAGTAAGTCTTGGAGTTAGGCAGCTTTCCTCTCCAACTTTGTTCTTCAGTATTATGTTGGCTATTCTGGGTCTTTTGCCTCTCCATATAAACTTTAGAATCAGTTTGTCAATATCAATAAAATAAGTTGCTGGGATTTTGATTGGGATTGCTTTGAATCAATAGATCAATTTGGAAAGAACTGATATCTTGACAAATATTGAGTCTTCCTATACAGGAACATGGAATATTTATTTAATTCTTTGATTTCATTCATTAGAGTTTTATAGTTTTTCTCATATAGATCTTGTACATATTTTGTTAGATACAATGAAATACCTAATTATTGCATTTTTTGGAATGCTAGTGTAAATAGTATTGTGTGTTTGATTTCAAATTCTATTTGTTCATTGTTGGCATATAGGAAAACAATTGACTTTTATATATATTAACCTTATATCCTGTAACCTTGCTAATATCACTTCTTAGTTTCAGGGGTTTTTGTTGTTATTGTTGATTTTTTTGGATTTTCTACATAGACAATCATGTCATCTGGAAAAATTCGTCCTTACTATACCCATGGACTCTAATATTTTGCTTTGATAAACAGTAATGGGATCCAGATATTTAAATGTGCAACACTGCATTTAAAGCTAGAAGTGAGAAGATTTTAGAAGATTACTGTCAAGTTCACCATTCTCATTATCTATAAGCTACTCTAAGATTTAGTGGCTTAAATAAAAGTTTATTATTACATATTAGAGTTCTGTGGATTGACTAGGCTGTGCTGTGCAGTTTTCACTTGGAGTCTCTCATGCAGTTGCAGTCAGGTGGTAACCAGTTTTCTGAAGGCTCAACTAGATTGGAATGAGGGCTCATTTGCATGGCTGGCAATTGACGTTGCTGTCATAAGGGAGCCTGATGGAATTTCAACCAGAATGACTTCATGTGGCCTGTCTGTATGGCTTGGAGTCCTTAAAGCAAGTGGTGTGACTGGGGGGCACGATTCCAAAAACCAGCGCACCGAGAGGGAGGTCACAGAGACTTTCAAGTCAACTAAGGGCTTTCATTAGTTTCCTGGGGCTACTATAATAAAGTATCACACACTTAGTGGCTTAAAAAAACAGAAATTTATTGTCTCCCATTTCTAAGACCAGAAGTATAAAACCATGGTTTTGACAAGGTCATGCTCTATCTGAAGGTGCTGTTTTGTGACTATCCCAGCTTTTGGTAGCCTCAGACATTCTTTGGCTTATAGATGTAGATACATCACTCTAGTCCTTTGTCTTCACATCATCTTCCCTCTCTGTGTTATCCTATCTCTGTGTCTTCATTTCCTCTTTTTTATAAGCACCCAATCCAATTTTATATTGGGTTAGGACTCACCCTAATGACCTCATTTTTAACTTGAATACATCTGTAAAGACTCTTTATTCAAATAAGGTCATATTCTGAGGTTTTGGAGAATAGGTCTTGGGTATATCATTTCTGGGGGACACAATTCAATCCCTAACAGAGCTAATACCTCAACTGACCCAGTATAATACACCTGCTGTGTTCTATTGGTCCAAGCATTCTCAAAGCTTACCAGTTTCAAGGGGATGGAACATAGACTCTGCTTTTTGAGGATACATTGGTAAATCATATTACAAAGAGTTTAAAGGATGAAGAATATTGTTGTGGCCCTTTTTGAAATATGCATCTTGCCATACTCTACCCTCCACCCACCCACAGTGATTTCCTATTTTTCCATATGCAAAACTTACCCACTCCAATGAGCCTACTATAATATCATCTCAATCAGCTCCCAGTATGGATAAGGCTCCTCAGCTATAGTCTCCTGGGCTACTTTTGATTTGAAAACTTCTGAACTAAAGAGAGAAGTCATCAGCCCCTCACAAACTGACATCCAGTGTAGAGGCAGGAATAGGTAACCACAGTGGACATATTGGTTCAAAAGTAAGGAATATGATATAAATAGTAGTTACTAGTCCACAGCCATACTGAAAACCATCTGGGTGCATGTTTCCAGTTCCTGTAAGAACTTCTCTATGGTTGTGATTTTCTTATGGTTCTCATTCTGCAATTTAGGTTTTTGACATCACCATCTGAGTCATGTACCCTTTTTGATAAAAAAAAAAAAATGCCCTAAATAAAAAAACAGGGGG
Source organism: Callorhinus ursinus (assembly GCF_003265705.2). Taxonomy (NCBI): domain Eukaryota; kingdom Metazoa; phylum Chordata; class Mammalia; order Carnivora; family Otariidae; genus Callorhinus; species Callorhinus ursinus. The sequence continues at coordinate 41,771,534 of NW_027397072.1, forward strand.
ATGCCTGAGTGTCTCAGTTTGTTAAGTGTCTGAATCTTGATGTCAGCTCAGGTCTTGATCTCAGGGTTGTGAGTTCAAGCCCCTGGCATGGAGCCTACTTAAAAAAAAAAAAGTGGCCTGCATTTCCCGCCAACTTCCTGTCTATAGGTTTATAGGTACTAAAAAGGCAGGATAAACAAACAAACAAACAAACAAAAAAACCCCTAAACCCACAAGCAGTCTGAAATTAAACCTTCAAAACAAAGGTGACAGATATTGTGGGTTGGCTTACTCAACATCCCCTTCCCACTTCCTTCTTGCTTGCTTTTTTCTAACACAGAATCTGGAAAGCCAAGGCTTTCCTCTCAGACTCCCTTGCAGCTAGGGCTTTCCTTTTGACACAGTTATCATCAATGCTCTGTAAACAGAAGTCTGCTACTGCCAGTCTTCCTTCCACTAAATCTCCTTCTTCCTCTTTGTAATACTGATATGAGAGTGGGATGTTAGCAGTCATCTTGTATCCATAAAGAGAAAGTTAAGAGAATTTTAAATATCCTGGCCATACTGTCCTTAAGCTGCTGGATGGAAATGAAAAAAAACTGAAGATTTCTGTTGCCTGGGTCCTTTGAGAAACCGTGTGTACATACGTCAGAATCATCCCAATGGAGGGCAAGGTATCTACAGTACCCCCCAGACTTACACAAAGGAAAAAAGAAACTCTTCTTTTTACGAAGATTTATTTATTTATTTATTTTAGAGAGAGAGAGAGAGAGAGAGAGAGGGAGCGCGAGTGTGAGCATGCAAGTGGGGGGAAGGGCAATGGAAGAGGGAGAGAGAAGCCTCTGGCAGACTCCCTGCTGAGTGCTTCGCCCAATGCAGGGCTTGATCCCACGACCCTGATATCATGACCTGAGCTGAAACCAACAATCGGATGTTCACTGACTAAGCCACCCAGGTGCCCCACACAAAAAAGAAACTCTTACACTGGGATTTCTCTCACATACAGCTAAAGGCAATCCTAACTAATACAAGTAGCGAAGCTCTAATGAACCCATTCCTGAAAAAAATTATTTGTTCACAGTTTATATTTCAAGGACCAAGATAGGCTGTGAACTACACAAACACGGTCAAGGATCTCTAGGAACTCACAGTCTTAGAGCTCCCTTAGGTGAAAGGGGTGTCTCTAAAAAGGATCCAGGCTCCAATAATCTTTTTCTCCACTATTTCTAACACCCGACTTTTAACTTCATGGTAAAAAGATGGTATCTGTTTTTGTGTCTATAGGCCTGAGATGCATATCCTAGGCTGTAAGAAGGGAACTGTGAAGAGTGACACAACATTGGTATTTTATTCAGGAAAATCTATTTTTCTCCACAGGGACTTAGCCCTCCATCTCATTGTTTAGCAATGTGTTCATGACTGCCAACATTCAAGGGAGGACCCAGTGTAAGGGAGGCTGTCAAATGAGGCCTTTTATTTGGGTATCATACATCCACAAGAAAATCATAATACTTTAATATTATTCTTGGGGCACCTGGGTGGCTCAGTCGGTTAAGCGGCTGCCTTTGGCTCGGGTCATGATCCCAGGGTCCTGGGATTGAGCCCCGCATCGGGCTCCCTGCTCCTTGGGGAGCCTGCTTCTCCCTCTCCCTCTGCTGCTTCCCCTGCTTGTGTGCTCTCTCTTTCTCTGTCAAATAAATAAATAAAATCTTTAAAAAATTAATATTATTCTTTGTATTATCCTATTCAGAGGGAATGGCTACTGTGTGGGGCACTCGTAGTGAAGGCTGATGTATCTCATTGTGTAGATGAGAGGTAGTAAAGATCCACAGTAATCAAGAGCTCATTATTTCAGGCAAGGTTAGTGATTATAAAGTTCACTTTTTGTTTTTTAATTGCAGACATCATTATTTTCAGGCAGCTAACCTGAGAAGCTGCATGCTAAGTAAAATACTCACATTTTTGAAAATACAAAATCAATAGGAAAGAACAATAACAGCCACAATGTCTTCGAGTTATATTTATATCATTGTTAGTAGGTTTTGAGTGGCAACATGCTATTTTACCTCATCATAAGAAGAACCATTGTGGATCTAAGAGCACGGAGTTAAAAGAATGTTAAACCTCTAAGACTGAGCCATGTACCCTATCATGTTATTATTACAAATACCATTTTCCCCACTACTTTATGCCTAGGGCCCCCTCAACTCTATTTCTGTAAGCCCCTTAAACCATTTCTTCTCTAGTAGTTTCATTTAAGAGTTTATATTTTTTTAAAGGGATTTTATTTTTAATCTCTGAACCCAACACAGGGCTCGAACTTACAACCCTGAGATCAAGAGTCACGTGCTCTACTGACTGAGCCAGCCAGGTGCCCCAAAGATTTTTATTTTCCAAATCAAAATATATACATTTCACATTTCCTTTTGATGTTTCTCAAGGACCTGTGTTTTTCTTAAATATCACACTTGAAACTGTTATGTGGGAGACTAAGTGTACCATGCTGTTCATTTATATAAAGCCTTTAAAATATTAGAAATGGAGAAGACACCTAGTTATAACTGGCAAACATTCATTTTAAAGATAAGTGATCAAAGGTAAAATGAAACAAAATATTGTTACTTCTATCGTACCCAGATTATTTTCTCTTGTACACCACTGTCTGGGATTGCTCTCTATGGGAAAACCCTACAGCATGGTAAAAGCAGTTCCTAGAGAGAAGACAGCAGCCCACAGAGAAGAGAAGAGAAAGTGAACAGAGAGAGGTACTCTCCAGTCATTTAACATGTAAAGTATAATTCGTTTACTCATGAACCAATTTTCTGTGTTGATATTTAGATGAATTTTCTAAAATGCTCTCATGATTCTATATTCAATGGAACAGTTGTAATGGAATGCTGAAGTCCTTGATATGTTGTCATCTGAGTCACTCTGGTTTTTCCTTCCCTCAATGGCTGTGGGAAAAAATTAATTGAACTTCTGCTACAGCAAGAAGGTGTCAAAAGAATAAAGAAAAAACACCATTCTCGTTGTGGGACTTTGTAAAAGCAACAAGAAGGTTTTGTTCTTGCAGAAGGCAGTGTGAATGAAATTTGTAAGAAGCAAAGATCTGACATAAGATAAATTGTAGGAAAGAATTTTATCCTGAGGCACTGAAAACTACTAAAGAATTCTATGTAGAGTCCAACATGGTCAGATGTGTGTTTTAGAAACCTCTCTATCCATTGTAGATATTGATTAATTTTTCATGGTGATAGTAGAATAAAAGTTTAAGGGATAAATTCTAGTGGAATATAAATAAAAGATAAAATTTCAAAAATATTAGAGGAGAAAAAAATAGCAAAAGGCAATAAAGGAGAAAAATGGACAAGCAAAAATAGTGAATAGAAAAATAAGTAATAGAAATAAGAGTAAATACAAAATTGATCAAAGTAAAGTGTAAAGGTTCAATTTCCCAGCTGGGAGGAAAAAAAAAATAAATAAAAAACAAACCCTTTCCATAGTTCTATACCTATCACTTCCCTTGACAACTCAATAAATGACATCATCATTCACCAGTTTCTTAGCAAAAATTTATAAATTATATTGATTACCCTTATTTCATTTTGTCTCACATCCGATCACTCAGCAGGCTTTGTGGAATCCATCTACAATTCTATTCCCAAACCATCCTTTTCATTGTCTCTACAGCAGCAAACCTGGTCTGAGCAAGCACATTATTTAGCCTGGACCAAAGCAATACACTACTAGCTAGTCTTCCTTTTCCCTATCCTTTGTTCAGTTCATTCCCTTCCTCTGAGAAGAATGATATTAAAAAAATAAATCTGATGATATCATACCCTTCTTTCAAATCAAATGCTAGGTAACTAATTAACATATAATCCAAACTCCATTTTATGCCTTCTATTTTCAGCTATGATTAGTAAAAAGGCCAGATTTTCCTTTCTCCCTTTTACAACTGAAACAGTAGATAAAATATATGAAACAATGTGTTTGAGGCATTGGGAAAACAGTGACAGATCATTAATTCATAAAGGAAGGGATATCGTAAGCCTTACAAATGCCCCAGGTTCATGCCTCGAGGGAATTGCTAGACCAAACCACAGGGAGGGAACCAAACTGAAGTCCGCGGTCTCCCTCAGTTGTAGAAACAGATTTCAGAGTTTAGGAGGCCAAAGTAGCCAGAACTCTAAAGACACAATATTGAAGAAGAAAGAGCTGCACAGAGAGTTCCAGAGCTCTAGAAGAAAATTCTTCTCAAGTTTTCATCTGAGTTCTAATCAGTACGTATGTGTGAGAAATTACCGGGTGGGGAAAGAACCACCGGAAAGAATCAGATGGAGCAATCTCTAGAGAGCTCACAGAAGGCTGGCTCATATTGACAGCCAGGGTGAAAAGCCTCAAAATTCATAACACGTAGAATACCCTGAAAGCTATTCCCTCAGTTGTGGGGCCCTAGACTAGAAGCTGAACCGGCCCCACCTAACAAAGTGAAAGGCTTTGGGGGTGCTTGGGTGGCTCAATTGTTAAGCGTCTGCCTTCAGCTCAGGTCGTGATCCCAGTCCTGGGATCAAGCCCTGCTCCCTGCTCAGCATGAAGCCTGCTTCTCCCTCTCCCACTCCCCCTGCTTGTGTTCCCTCTCTTGCTATCTCTCTCTCTGTGTCAAATAAATAAATAAAATCTTTAAAAAAAGCAGGCTTTGGCAGGATCAAACGGATTCTAAGTAATTTTACCACATTTCAGAATCAAACTCAAAACTATTTAAAGAAATGCAACAAACAAAAAAAATTCAGCACCCAACAATGTAAAATTCACAAGTTCCGGCATTGTTGCATTGAATTGTTTCCTCCAAAAGCTACACTGAAGTCCTAACCCCAATATCTGTTAATGTAACCTTATTTGGAAATAGAGTCTTAGACATAATCGAGTTAAAATGAGGTCATTAAAGTGGGCCCTAATGCAATGACTGATACCCTTATAAGATGAGGGGAATTTGGGCACAGAGACATATGGAGGGAAGATGGCCATGTGAAGACAGAGGCGGAGGTTAGAATTATGCTACCACAAGGCAAAAAACACCTGGGGCTGCCGGAAGCTAGAAGAGACAAGGAAAGATACTTCCCCAGAGCTTTGGAGGGGAAGTATCTTCAGACTTCTAGCCTATAGAGCTATAGGGAACTGTCCAGAACTGTATAGAATTGACACTGTTTTAAGTAATCCAGTTTGTGGAACTTGTTTTTGGCTACTCCAGAAAATAAATTCAAGTAATGTCAAAAATTACCAAGCATACAAAGAAGTAAAAAAATATATGTAATAAGAGTAAAGTTAGTCAAGAGAACTTAACACCCAAAATGACTCAGATGACAAAATTGGTAGACATAATAAAACATCTCTTGTAAATATTCTTCATATTGTTCAAGAAATTACAGTAAAATACGTGCATAGTGTGAGATATGGAAAATATAAAAAGGACTACATCACACTTCTAGAAAGGTAAATTACCATGTCTAAATGAAAAATTCATTCTATGGGATTAACAATGGATTTCACAGGGCAGAAAAAAAGATACTTGACTACACAGTGATTGAAACCATTCAAAATGAAATAGAAAGAGAAGAATTAAAAAAAATAAACAGAGTATCAGCCATTTGCAGAATAAAATTAAGTACTTGTGTAAGTAATGAGGGTCTCACAAAAGGCAAAAAGGACAGAAAATAATTTTGAAAAAATAATGGCCAAGAATTTTTCAAATTTGAAGCAAACTATAATCCTACTGACACAAAAAACTCAATGAACTCAAAGTAGATGACATGAAGAAAATTGCATCAAGGTATGTTTCAATAGTATTGCTGAAAATTAGTGATATAGATACAATTTTTAAAGCAGATGGAAAAAAAGACACATTCCACACTGAAGAACAAGGACAAGAATGACTACAGGTGTCTTGCGGAGGGCGATGTAAGCCAGAAGTACATGCAGTAACATCCTTAATCTTGACAGAAATGATCGACAGCAACAACACTCTGTCAACCTAGAATTCTATACCCATTGAAAATGTTTTTCAAATTCCATTTTATGACCTATAAGGCTTTAAATTTCAGATGTCATTTCTCTCCACTCTGCCCTAACTTATTATACTGTCATGAAGATGGCCCACTTCCAGTCTTCCCAACATTGCTAAATTCATTCGCAATTGAGAAACACTGCATTTATTGTCCCTTTACCTAGAATGTTCTTTCTCCAGGCTTTGCAACCTGGATTCTAGCAATATTCGGGTCTCAGCTCTGGCCTCATTTGATCACCCTAGCTATAGAGGCTGGTGTGATGAACACAAATCAAAATTGATTGACGAGTGTGTTTATGGAGCTTTATAAAAGGAATGTACAAACATTTTTTCCTAATGTGCAAGGAAGGGTTTAAAAATTCAATCACTCTCAAAAAAATCCAAGAATTGTAAATTACTCAAGGAAAAAAAATAATATAATAAAACTTACTTTGTTGCTAAGTAGACTGATAGGATTTGCTGATGGCTGTAAGAGAACAAGAAAAGTCAAGAATGATGCCAGGTTTTGTGACTTGCATGACTAGAAGAATGGAATTGTCATGGAGATAGGGAAAAGAATGGGAGAGGTACGTAGGAGGAGGAAATCAAGAGTATATTTTGACATATAAAATGTGAGGTATCTTAGATTTCCTGACGGAGATGCCAAAAAGGCAGTCAGATAGATAAATCTGATGTTAAGGACAAACTTGTGGCTAGAGATATAAATTTGTGAGTTGCCAACATATAAATGGTATTTAAAGCCATGAGACTAAATTTTATGATCTTGAGAATAAATATAAGCAAAGATATGTCCAAAGACTAAACTCTTGTATATTCCAACAATTAATAGTTATGCAGGTAAGGAGAGACCACAAAAGAGACTGAACAAAAGAGACATGTAACTCCCCAAAAGAACAAAGAGATATTAATGTCCTGATCTTCAAGTGAAGATAAGGTTTCAAGGAGAAAGTGACAAAAATGTATCAGATAATACTGAGAATTTGAATAAGACAAGAACAGGTATTGACAATTGATCTCATCATGTTGGTAACGCTTACAAAGGAGGTTTTAAGAAGCAGTAAGTGCACACTACTAATTGGAATGGATTTGAGACAATGGGCAGAAAGGAAATATAGACAGTAGCACTCTATATTCTAAAACAGAAAAGCATTTACAATATACAAAATCTAAGTATCTAAAACATATGCCAACAAATAAATACAAATAAACATTCATGGGGCGCCTGGGTGGCTCAGTCAGTTAAGCGTCCAACTCTTTATATCAGATCAGGTCATGATCTCAGGGTTGTGAGATCAAGCCTGGTGTTGGGCTTGCACTGGGCATGGATCTTGCTTAAGATTCTCTCTCTCCTTCTCCCTCTGCCCCTCCCTGCTGCTTATGTGCACATGCACCCACTCTCTCTCTCTCTCTTTCCCTTGCTCAAAACAATAAGACAAAAAAAAAAAACGAAACAAAAAAAAGTAAACATCATAAATATCTTCAGGGTAAAAAGAGAAAACAAAAAAGATAATAAAACAATCCAGACTATTTAGAATAACCAGTATACAACACATATATGTGGAAAATGGTACTTATATATAATTTAAGCATATGCTAGAAAATTAAATAGTATAAATTATAAATCAGAAACGTGTTCAGCAGGAAGCTAAAGAAAACATAACCTACACTGGCTTAAATAAGTAAGATGATTACTGATCAAGCCAATACATTGTTAGGATTAAGCTACCCTGGCCTTTGTGACAGTCCAGCAATGTCATCAATATATGTAAGCTTTTACTCTTTATCTTCCTTACCATCCTTCCCATTTGGTTTCTTTCCTCAAGATCCACTGCTGTGGTATTTCCAATTATGAGGTCTGTGTTTATGGTGGGAGGAAAAAAGGAAGATCATGAGAAAAGAGCTTAAAACCCATGGCACACCTGGCCAGAATTATCTCTGGGTGTAAGGCAATTGAAATTGAGTATTTTGTCTTTATAACTACAGCAGAGGAAGGCAAGGGAAAAGACAGTGGTGAATAGCTTGCAGGTAACTAATCTGGAGTTTGCTCACTCAAAATAAGCAAAGCAAGCATTTGACTCAAGGAGATAATAGATAAAAATAAAGTAAGAAAGGTACACTAAAAAAGAAATAAAAGAATAATAAACAAAAAGGTATTCAACATAAAATTAAGAAAGGTGCTTTCAAATACATTATTAAAAAAGAAAACAGCATAGCCTTGCTCAATTTAAAACAGAAGAATAAATAAGCATTTTAATTGTGAAAATACAAAATCAAACACAAAAGCATCTGAAACATATCAGAGAATTCAATGTACAATTTCAAATCCTTGTGATTTTATGAAGTTGAGAGGAGATGTATAATTTTTCAAGAAAATTTAAATGATGAAAATGGTCATGAGGAAAGATGAATAACCTAAATAGGTCATTAATTATGGGAGGGGAATATAAAAGATGGCCAAATATTTACCTCTCACCTAACATTAGGCTCAGATGGTTTTATTTGATCATTTTCATAAAATCTTCAAGAAAATGAGAATTTCTAGGGAATTTAAGTTTTCTCAGAGCATAGGAAACCATGAAAAACTTCCAATTGACAGGTCTATTGCCAATTCCAAAACAAAATTGGACAAAAATAATACCACATCATTTATAAATCAGAGGAAAATATTATTATTAAATATTTGAAAACTCATTATATGGGCATATTTATAAATAACACACTCAAACCAAGTAAGGATTGTTTTAGAAATATGAAGTTGGCTCAGATTTGGGTAATGTATTAATGCCACTTATTTTATTAATACGTTAAAAAATAAAATTGGAGAATGGTGACAATTATATTTTAGAGGTAAGAAAATGGACATACACAGTGCTTAAGAAACATATTCAAAACAGAAGAAAGTATACATCACTCAGCTGAGGTTTAATCGTAAGTCTTTCTGACTTTAAAGAAACTTCTTTGGTATTAGATGAAATAATTTTGTTGTTGCTTAGATCTCAGGTAATCCTGAGTGAATCCCAAGTTGTCCTAATAAAATTAATGGTTGAATCATTTAGGTTATAACCGAAAACCTGGATAAGAGCTTCTCTCTCTTATCAAGAAGCTAAAACCTTTCTCAGAAATCCCCCGGCAAGCCTCTCCTTATGTCTCATTGACCATAACTGGCTCATGTGACCCCTGTGGTTACCACAAAGGCCACAAGGCTTTTGAAGACCCTCTTGTGGGAGACTACCAGAGAACAAGAACTTGGAGGTTGTTATTAGGAAGCCAAACAATGCTACCACAGTGGCATTATTATTTGATGGCTGTCCAATGATAACTTCAAACTGTTTCTCCCACCTCCTTGGTGCAATCAGGAAAGCAGAGTACAAGGTGAGGGAGAGAGAGAGAGGAAGCTCTCGTTTTGTGGGCATTGAGTCCACTCACTTCCCGTGGACTTCATCTCTCTATTCTGAATTATTTCCATGACAGATCCGTCTCCATAATACAGTCATGGATGCTCATGGGAAATGCTAGTTCGGCAAATGTTTAAAAATAATTCATTTCACAATGCAATAGTTCAACAGGGAGCCAAAACCAGTTTTACTGGCTTAGATACATAAAATAGTTTATGGTTGGAGGACACTGGAGTGCAAATCACTAGTAGTGGTGATTAGTCTCTCACGATGTGCCTCACACATCAGGAAATAAAATGTGAATATGGGAACAGCTAAAGAGATATATGAATGTTCTAAAGCCATTGTAAGCAACTTTTCTTTGCTCCGCTCTAGAATGTCACACACTTAAAAAAATTTTTTTATGGGTATGTAACATGAATGGAATATGTTATGCTATAGGACCCCAGCCATGCTCCCTGAAAAGTTCATCTTTGACCAGATCAGTTTGGAAGATGCTTTTGGTCAAGGCTGTGTGATCTACTATCTTCTATCTAAGTGGTTTCAAATCAGGAGGGTCAAAGGAGCCTTTTCTTGTCATTGGTGCATGAGCCAGGTTTCAGTTTGCTGAGCCTTCCCTGAAAATTGATTTGATTCAGGTCTGATTCTGTCTTCATCTCATAATTATTAAACAATGAGAAACTGGGAACCTCCTTTTCTATAATTACTAGATCTTCAAATGTTAATTTTCAATTGGTCAAGCAAGGCTGACTGAGAGAGAATAATAAATGTGCATTACCGAGGAGAATGTCTTGTTTTTCTCTAAGGGAGCAAGGGTGGCAGAGGTGTTAGGGCCTGCTGGACAGAAAGCAGCTTTAGTGGGGGTGGTCAGAAGCTTCCCACCCAAGGCACAAACATGCTCAATTTTCCTTCCTGGAATAATTTAACACAAAGTCATTCTGTCAACGTGACTCAGAGTGGGCTGCTCATGTGGCAATAACTGCGAGAGGGAACGTGCAGAGAAGCTGAGACTTTGGCCATCTTTTTGGCACTATTTCATTTCACTCTTTTGTCATTCCTGGGCCTTACATTCTGCTCATGTTCCTTGGGCACCTCTCATTTTCATTGTGACATAGTGGTTGTGTTGTGCTCTGATCTGTACCTTCAGCTATAGGGAGGTGGTGTCTGTGTTATGGTCATAAAGGACATTAATCAGGAGGATTGATTTCTCCAGCTAAAACTTCTCTCTTCAGCATCATCATCTTTTTTCCCTCTGCCTGATTTATTTCTACCAGCATACCAAAATTCTCTATAATCTCCTATTTTTAAAACATAAACAATCCCTTGGCTCATCATTCTTGACCCACACGCGCCATCTGGCATGTCATCTGTGCCCTCCTTCATCACCCCGATCAAGGCTCTGTTATCCATCACTGCAAGTGTTGTATTAGCCTCTGTACCCTCTCAGCTCTCAACTCCACATTCTTGTAATCAGTTTCCTAGTCAACATTCACAGTCACCCTTTCACAAATCAGATCGTATCATAAAAAATTAAATGCCTTTCCCTTTACCCTAGAAAGAAATCCAACTCCTTTCATGGTAAACAAGACCTTTTATGCTTTGGCCCTTGCCTTATTCTCTAATGTTATCTCAAACTGTGTTGCCCCCAGCACACGTCCCCGCAGTGACATGCCCCTCACTCACTGTATTTTAACTGCACTCATTATTCTCTTGTTCCTTGAATATTTCGAGGTATTTTCCACCTTAATTTGTTGTTCTCCATGCTTGAATTGCTTCTTTCCCTGCTTCTGAAATGACTTATCTCTCCTAATCCATCCATTGAATCTCAGTTCAGTCATTATCTCCACAAAGTAGGCTTCCTTTCTCCTAAGCTATTAGAATTATAACCCACAAACTCCTTCCTTGATTGCAACTACTCTCATGGAACAAATGTGAAATTATTTTGCTTACTTATTTCTTAGTTTACACTGGCTGTTATTGCAGTCACAAAATACACAACTCACACACACACACACACACACACACACACACACACACACACACACAGAGACCAAATAAGAGCTCTGTGGTACAGACATCTGGTCTGTTTGTTTACCTCTGTATCCCTTCAAACAAGAAAAATGTCTGGCACTTATGAAATGCATAATTCATATTTTTTGAGTGAATCTTCCTTGAAATGTGGAAGTAGATAAAAGGAAAAAAGGTTATTATTACCTTGTGTTAATAATAAACACTAAAAGGGGTGCCTGGGTGGCTCAGGTGGTTAAACGCCTGACTCTTGATTTTGGCTCAGGTCATGATCTCAGGGTTGTGAGATCCAGCTCCACGTTCAGCAGGGAGTCTGCTCAAGATTCTCTTTTCCTCTCCCTTTGACCCTCCCCCTGTTCTCTCTCTAAAATAAATAAACAAATCTTTTAAAAATTAATGAACACTAATATATATTAAGTTTTCATTATGGGTTAGGCTATGTCCTCAACATCTTACATGTAATAATGCAGTTGATCTTCAGAACAACCTTATAGCGTGGTGCGTCTATCATTCATCTCTATTTTGAAGAAGTTAAAGCAAAGACAGAAGAGGTCCATCACCAAACGACACAGAATTAACAAGGGATGTGGCTGAAATTCCAATCCAGGAAGTCATAAACTGTTTCCTGAATCTTAAATTCATTTAAATGCTCCCTTTTTGGTGGCTCCAGAGTGACTGTCTCAAAGAGAAGATGCAAGGACTTCTGGTTTGGAATTTGGGGACCCTGAACAATCACTTAATGGTTCAACATGTATCATCACTGGCATTAGTAGGTCAGTGGTACATCATCCAATGAGTAAGTGGCAATATATGAAGGTAAAACCTAACAGATAAAGAAATTAGCAGTTATTAACAATAGTAAAAATAATAAATAATTTTGGTCCATTTAAATGTTGCCAACTAATTGTGGCAGTAGGTCAGAAGAAAGGGTGCTTAATGGTTACTATATGCTTTAGCAACTACTTAGGCAGAGATCCAATTTGGATACAGAGAAGGGAAGAAAGAATTAAAACTTTTTTTTACACTTAGTGCAACCCATTCCATTTCATTTATAATTTATTCTACTTCTCTCAAGCTTAACCCATTTCATCTCATCCTACCTTATTTCATCCATTCTGTTGAGTTTTATTTTTTCAATCACCAGTGATAATTTTAAGTATAAGCTTTTTCATTTAAGGGAAAAGGGTAAACAAAAATGTAGTGTCTGTCTTCAGGGAGGTTAAAATCTAAGAGGGGGATGATTTACATCTAGAAATGAGAGAGCTCTGTGTTCCAAACATAGCCCAGTCAGATAGCACATAGGATTTTAATTTTCCTCCTCTTTAAAAACTTTTACAGGGGTACCTGGGTAGCTCAGTCGGTTGAGCATCTGACTCTTGATTTCCACGTAGGTTATGATCTCAGAGTCATGAGATGGAGCCCTGCATTGGGCTCCATGCTCAGCAGGAATCAGTTTGAGATTCTTTCTGCCTCTGCCTCTTTCTCCCCCATCCCTCTGCCACTGTGCTCTCTCTCTCTCTAAAATAAATAAACAAATCTAAAAAAATAAAAATACTTTCACAATAATACAGCAAATAATAAATCATATAGGATAGCGATAATAATTTTCAGAATTTATGTCAGAAACTCAGTTTTTCTTTTAAAAAATGCTAATTTGTTAAATATAATTTTATTCCATTTTAGGCTTTTCACCAAGTTAAACAGATTAGGGCAATCTTATTTTTAGAAAATCCCTACTGATATTTGAAAAAGCTGCCAGCCATAAATGTGCCACACAGTAGAACAGACTCATGGAACACAAGGCCCAAATGAAGGAGAGACTTTAGGCGTTCTCTGGTTAATTGCTGACACAAACTTAGTAAGAACTCTGAAGTTAAGAGAGTGGAAATGAATTGCCAAAAATCAGTGATCAGTCCAGGTACCTCATCCTCTTTGTTTTTTGCCTATTGTTGCGTATCCCCTAAAATTCTAATAAAGCACATTTATTAGTTAGTAAAAACATTGTTTTACATTGATGCAATCCTACATACCAATAAAGAATTCAGGAATTGCCTCTCAAAATCTTTTCTAAAACAGAGTGAATTTCTCACAACCTTTCACCGTCCTTACCTTCATATTTCTTTCTTTTCTTCATTCACTTGATAAATATCTGTCAAGCATCTAATTCATTGTCCCAAGACCCTAGTTCTTGTTTTTTTTACACAGAAAGTTTAATTGGATCAATACCAATACCTTTGCATAATGGAGGTGCAATTGATTCCTTTATAAATGAACTTAACATACATATAGGGACACACACAATCACATACACACTCCTTCTTAAGATAATTTCTGAAGAACTTATATAGGTTTTAAAGCAAAATCTGGGGCTTGTGGGACCAATATTAATTTATTAGTGACTGAAGAGAATTAAACAATGTTTTTAAAATGAAAATAAATGACTAAAATTGTTTTTATTGTAATATTAATATATGCTCATTATAGACTATTTGGATGATATTGGAAAACTAGAAGAAACAAAATAAATCACCCATGGATTCATCACCAAGAAGCCCTCTTAGAAATCCTTAAATTTTGACACGTCTTTTTTTTGAAGGATGATTCAGATTATAGTGCATTCACAATTTTATAAAATTTTATAAAATTTAACTTTATGGTTGAAATATTTATTATAAACTCTTTATATGCATTCTAAATAATATTATCTGGATGTTCTATTATTTATTTATCATGTCCTTAACAAAATCTGGCTTCTACTCTTAACTACAATTTTTTACTTTCATTCCAGCCCTTGAAAAGTCATTCAAAATCTCAAAATAAATATTAACTAAGTACTAGGAAACTAGCTGTTGATCATATGGTTCAGAGATGCAGGACAGGAAAAGTGGGAAGTGTCAGAAACTGTTTTGAGTTCTGACTCCTAGAGGCATTTAATCTTTATCCATAAGCTAAGTCTCTCACCACGTGTCTAGCATCTATCTCTACCGGGGGCAGGAGATTGTTACTAGGCTCCAATCAAACATTCTAGTATTGGCAACTGAGTCATTACTACTGACCTTACCATTTTGATTCTGCTGTTTTTCTGTGCTCAAAACCCTGTATTAGTAAGCTGTGGAATTCTCCATTCCTCTTCAGACATGGAAAAGCTTTGCCTTACAGTCCCAGACTTCCTTTGGGGACGTTGATCAAATTTGATTATGCCAAGAGCCTCCTGGCCTAAACTTTTAATTATTCTTTCATTTATTAATTCATTCATAAATGAAAGTTCCTGCATTTATTCATTTGCACATAAATTCATGCATCCATACAGTATTTCCCCCCAAAAGTTTCTAAGTCTCTTCCATGCACCAGTCACATGCTAGCTACTGGGGATACACAGGTAAATAAAACGCAGTTCTTGATTTTGGAACAGTCTTAGTCTTGCAAGGAAGAATGATGTTTGTTGCATTTGTCTTTGCTGACTTCTACCCTCATGCTTTAACAACCTGTACCCTGAAAGGAAATGCTTCACTGCACTCTTATTTTGGATCTGGATATGATATTCCCACTAAGTTATGCTTTGTTCATGCCCCTACAACTTTGTTTCTCTCCCCCAAGTTCATTCTGAATCCTAGGCTCTCTCTGAGCCAATTTTACCCCATTGCAGATGGCCTGTGATACAAGAAGAATTTAAGAATTTGTGACAATCTAACACTTTCCCATCCTCCTACCCTAGTAATACTTAAAGGTGTCATCTGCAGAAGGAACCAAGTCCTTTCTGCTAATCAAGCCAAAAAGTTGCATTTTTCTAACAGCTAGAAAGAGACTGTAAGTTTTATAAAAGTAGTTTTATCTCTTCATTTTCTGCTGAAATGAATTCTCAAGGTTAAGTGGTAAAAAGAAACAGTTCAATGATTTTCTCTTAAATTTCACATATGGAGCCTACAAAAATCCCTTGAATAGCCTCAAATATTCCGTTGAGAAGATGCTGTGGTGCAAGGCCAAACTGCCATTTTCTATCAAGTTAGAACAAAGGCAGCATTATGAGGGGATGAACAGAAGGACAATTCACTAATCCATAGCTGGAAGATGAGTGTTCTGCATGCCAAGGCCATCCTCTACCTAGATTTCTAAAAGTGCACAATTTTCCCCTTGACACAATACAGGTTTGTACCCATCTCAACAACTAGTCAGGAAAAAAGCGATTGTTTATACCACTGTATCAGTCAGGATTATCCAGAAAATAGAACCAATAGGAAATAGGATATCTATATCTATATGTATCTATGTATCTATCTATGTATAATCTATCTAAGAGAAAGAGAGTGGGAGATTTTAAGAATTGGCTCATGTGACTGTGGGGACTAGAAAGTTCAATATCTATAGGCCAGGCTGAAAGGCTGGAAACCCAGGCAGGAGTTATATGTTACTCTTAAAAATTATTTCTCAGAGCATCTTTAGTGTTTACTCTTAAGGCCTTCAATGGATTGGAGGAGGGCTACCTACATTGTGAAGGGTAAGGATAATCTCCTTGACTTAAAGTTAACTGATTGTAAATATTAATCACATCTGCAAAATACATTCACAACATCATTTAGACTAATATTTGATTAAACAACTGAGCTCCATAGCTTAGCCAAGTTAATACATAAAATTAACCATCATACTTGCCTATGTCAGCAAGTGAATTTATTAGTATATGAATTAAAAAAATAAATGGTGACATTTTTTATCTTTATATGATGACAATTTTTAACCAAATCAGTTCAAAGTCTCTTGGAAAAGTGACGACTCATCAGGACTCAGTAGGAAAAATGGTGGCACAGAGATTTTCTCCTATGCCCTCCCACTGTAGCGAACTCTAGAATCATACCTCTATATTTTTTTCTTACCTAAGTCCTTAATGTGACTCTACCTCTATGATTAAGGTTGGGAAGATTCCCTGTCTTTCTAGGACCCCATTGGTAGTGACAAGACTTCTACCTTAAAGAGATTTTACCCATCTAGACTAGGGAACCCCTTTGATCTTATCACTGATTGTGGTGCCTCTACTTATGGATGGACCTCCTTAATGTGGAATGCCCAAGTAGAGCTTGACAAAGGCTGTCAAAATCAGATGCCACTAAAGCTACCACTGGATACCATCTTAACATGAGTCAGTGTTAAAGATCAATAATAAGAGATTCAAACATACATGAAGATGGATGATCATCATGTGAAAACATCATCACTGGACAGAAGGGTCCTAGGTACTGAGAGTAGAGGTTTATCTAGGGCTTCATTTCCAAAGAAAGAGAATGATGAAATTGAAATAGGTGTGTGGCATTTGCAAGGGAATCAGAGCAGTTAGGGTCCGGGAATAAAGGCATCTCAGACTAGGAAGTAAAAATGGCAGTCAAATCCTGTACAGTTGGACATAGAAGGCAGGCATGGGATCAGGAATCTGAGTTTAGGAGCCTCTGTGTCACAGCAAGGACATTCATCCATCTATCCATACATTCATTCATATATTCACTTGTCCATTATTAATGTTTATTGATACAAAGATAGATGGTTTTCACAATGCTAAAACCCAGGCCAGGAGGATGGCATGTTAAAAAAACTTTTTAAAATCCTTACCCAAATGTCTGTGGTGCCATGACACATGTTACATACTTACGTAGGGAAGGGAGTTGTGTGAAATTTATGGTGGCTAAGTCTTTCTATAACATGGACTGGAAAGTGGAAGGCCACGTTAAGATCAGGGAGGGGCGCCTGGGTGGCTCAGTTGGTTAAGTGATTGCCTTTGGGCTCAGGTCATGATCCTGGAGTCCCGGGATCGAGTCCCACATTGGGCTTCTTGCTCGGCAGGGAGTCTGCTTCTCCCTCTGACCCTCTTCCCTCTTGTGCTCTCTATCTCTCATTCTCTCTCAAACAAATAAATAAAATCTTTAGAAAAAAAGATTGTACAGGTATTCTGACAATGCCTCATGGGTAGCTCATAATTTGGATGAGCAAATAATTTAAAAATCCTTGGTCTTTGATCTTTACATTTTACTTCTTTTCTTTTTTTGACAGACAGGAATGTCAAATATTTTATTATAGTCCTATATACTGACATTTCTCCCTTCTTTTTAAAAAAAAAACTACATTTTTTTAATGGTTTGAAATGCCATGTCAGTCATAGAAAGGACAGCAGAGATTTGAGTGGGGAAGACCATGTCTGGTATAGAACAGAAGGAAGGATATTCTAGGCACAGGTAGAAGGGAAAGCATAAGAGGTAAGAAACTTCTCAGAAACTGTAAGAACTGCAGGGGCCCTCAAACTGAGTACACATATTCTGAGGGAAGCGAGATAGGGAAGTTTTAAAAGGGAAGCTGCATACTAGAAGCTGAGGGTGGAGTGAGAAATGGGTGCATTCTCATACAGAATACCATTGTCCACTAGACTAGAATTCTTTGAGGGGTGAATGAACATGGGTCAAATTTGCTAATGGCTATATTTCTATTATACAAACATACTTTGCATCTTTAGTACTGTAGCCACTACATTTTTGTGGAAGAATGAGTGAGTGAATGAATGAATGAATGAATGCTAAAACCTTAAGGCTGAGAGAAAGTGTTGAGACGTTATTCTTAGAGAGGAATACACAAAGGCTATTTGTTAATCTTCTGCATTAGAATGTTAGGATCCACATCTATCTCAGAAAGACAACACAGTCTGTGGTTTGAGGAATGGACCATTATGGTGAAAGACTGGAGGCAAAAGGACCAGTTAGGAGTCAATTAAAACACCAGTGTTGAAGAAATAAAGTAGAAATAAAATAAAGCACAGGGGTTGAGGACATTAGAAGAGAAAGATTCATGAGTGAATGGAAAGGAGCCATGAATGGGACTGAGATGTAGAGGTGGCTGGGGAAGGAAGAGGTATGGTAGAGGATGGAATGGCATTCAGTGAAAAAGAAAACAGAGGAAGAGGAGTGCTTTGTCTTCTACCTCCTCATTATCCGTGTCCCCACATGAAATCACTTTTTAGGCATAGAAATAGCGAAAATTTTTAGATTACACTAATTATCCACACGTACTCACAGCATAAATGCCATTCGTTTACTTTAATTACTTTCTATTTAATTGTTTTAAAAGAATGCTTTGTTAGCAGCAAAGATGACCTAACACTGGCAGGTGTATCTTACTTCTCTTTGCATAGTTAGCATGTAGCAATTTGCCTGTTATGCAGCAAATGTTCATTGATTCAATCTAAGCATGGTCCTGATATTTTCAACTTATTATTCTAAATATTAAATTATTAAATGCCTAATAAGTACCTATACCTCTGCTCTTTGAACATATCTCTGCCATCTATCTCTTTACATAATCTTTCCAATAAGAAGACTTCAAGAACTTTCTTTATTCATGTTTTGTTATCCAACTTTATTTGGTCCTTGTTTTATTGTTTTATCCTAGATATTTTGTGATTAACTAAGATGTTCACAAGGAGTAAACATTTTGACTATTGATTTATGACTGTACATTTCCTAATGTTGTTCTATAGTTTTAAAAAATATTTGACCTACCAGATGAGAATATCTGGGAATAATGCATGTGTATCTACAATTTTTTAACAATCACGCCAGGAAATTCATATGTGCCCTAAAGATTAAAAACTATAGTACTGGAATGAAGAAAGAATATCCTGGAATTCTGGAATTGTTTCCTCTACTTTATTGACCCAAACTCTCAGACCCCTCAATTAAGATGCTGCTCAATCAGAACTCTGATTCTGAGAAAGTTCACTGAATTTTATTAAATATATTTTTAAAAAATTATAAGAAGATGAAATATCAATACTGAAGATCAGGTTGAGAAAACATATGAATTTTATTAAACTCATAACATTTAAATGATTTTCTTTGCTTCAGTTATTTCTAGAGCACCTCATGTTCTCAAGATGAAATTTTAACCCTTAGTAATGACAAGGTAAAGGAAGTAAGACTGGAATTTTTTTCAGAATAGACTGAATTTCCAACCAACATTATGTATTTTTAATCACACTGTGTGGTATCATAGCAATATTAATTCAAAATGATGTTTGAGGAATGACAATTTGGCGAATAAAAATCATTTGGAAAGCAAACCTAGAGCCTGATTTTAGGATGCACTAGCTTAAATGCTAATATTGAATAGAAATATTTCAATCTCATGTAATGACTTGAAAAGACATTTACCTTGCCAAGAAAAATGAAAGTTCTTCAAAAAATAAATTCTGGGGACATTTGTGGCTGGCAATTCAGGGCATGCAGGAAGAGTGCAAAGAAATTTACAGAACGGTATTTTATGTCTTACCTAAATGCAGTAAGGAATATCATACACTGGGCAAAATTTATTCCTCTCTAATTCAGCATTTATGTGCCCTGCATTTTCTTGTGCATTGGAATCATAGATGATGAACATCAGTAAAATTTGAAGGAGAATATTGTGGTACATTTTATTCAGATGTACTTTGAAAGTGCAACAACAGCATTTTATTCTAAAGCCTACTGTATTTACAAAATTATCTTGACATTTTGACAAGATTTTGATAATCTTGTAATTATGCTTTTATTTTCTATTATAAAGAATGTAAAACAAAATAACTTTGACTATATAATTTTTAGGGTCCTGAGTCTGACAGGCACTGTCAGCTCTGCAGATCGGAAGGATCAAAGTGACTTAGTAACTCCAGTGGGACAAGCCAATTCTTAGCCCATGGTCTTACCATCCCCTAGACTGGCTTATGAATTCCTGAAACTGAATCGACTGTTTTCCTGCAGTATAGATCTTTCTCTTTTACAAGACTGTTAAAGGATTCCTTACAATTAACCCAATTCTGACCAGTTATCTCATTATAGTATGCTATTTTTAATATGGGGGGTAGGGGTATGAATTTAGTCCTCATGTTCTTCTCAAAGAACCCTATATCCCTTGTCCCACTTTACTCAATTTCTTTCCATTTTAATAAGTTCAGTTAATATTCTCTAATTTTCTTGTTTTTTCTCTTTCCACATTGAGCTAGGTTCCAAGTGCTATCTCTTTTTATTTATTTATTTATTTATTTATTTATTTATTTATTTATTTAGAGCAGGAACACAAGCAGGGGGAGTGGGAGAGGGAGAAGCAGGCTTCCTGCGGAGCAGGGAGCCCGGTGCGGGGCTCGATCCCAGGACCCCGGGATCATGACCTGAGCCGAAGGCAGATCCTTAATGACAGCCATCCAGGCGCCCTGCTATCTCTCTTTAATTGCTGTCTGTGAACTATCTATTTTATACAGTAAACACATAACAGACTAGATTTGCTGAAATTTCTTTCTGACATTTTCATGTTCGTTTATTTTGTTATGGTTTATATTCTGCCCTGCTCATCCAGAACATAAGCAGCATGAGAGTAGGATCTTGATGACAAATAGTAGGTGCTAAATAAATACTTGGTTAACAAATATTAAATGATTGTTATTTTTACAACTATATAGCACACTCATTTCTTTTTCTTTCAATGTGTGACATATTTTGGCCAAGATAACGTGCAGGCTGGGTAGACAAAGACAGGCTAGTATTTGGCAAATCTTTAAATAGGCCTTAATTATTTGCTTAATATTTACTTATAAGAGTTTGAGCATCTACTAACCCAGTCTGTTTATCAGAGTACTTCTTTACACTGAAATTCTGAAGGGGAGTTCTGATAAAACAGTATCTCTTATCCATCATGTGATAATTCCAGATGCGATTTGGTGCCCGTTCAAAATTGGTGTGCTAGGCCACCTGACTGGCCAGCTCTCTGATTTGGCTTAAAAGCTATCTAGGTTAAATCATTAAGAGTGAAGTGAGATTAGGCCTCAACTAATCTGTCACCCAGAGGGCAATGCTTGGATGTCAATACAGTCATTAACGGTCAAGCCCAGGGAGAGGCCCCGGAAATCATTTTAATGAGGACTCCAAGCCATGAAGCAAAGGGCCAAGCAAAGCTGGTAATTCTCCAGGTATCAAACACAAACCCAGAGATACAGGTCTCAGAGAGCTCTAATGGATTCTGTAGAAAACGCGTTTCCTGTCTGCCAGCTTTTACTCGTGTTGCCTCAGGCGTTACAACTCCTATTCCAAAAGCATCGTGAAATAACCTGTGGCTTTTGATATTTCTTCAGGGAAAGAATATTTTCAGTAAATAGTGAAGTGCCTTCTAGGCATCTGAGATTTAAAAGAAACCTACTAATTCACTAAAAAACTCAGAACATAAAGTACATACCTTACTAATGTTATTTACTTAGTAAAGAAATAGACATTAAGTGCCCATCTATATCGATCACTGTGTGAAGTGCTAGATAAATAAAAAGTAATGCATGGTTCCTCCTCTTGAGAAGCTTAGAGTTTAACGTGGAGCCAGATGAATTATCCAAAACTACACAGCAATGTTGTAAGTGCTATGACAGAAGCCAGTAGAAGGACCTAAGAGAAGGCATGAGATAGAAAACAAACTCAGTCACAGGAAGAACACAGTGTTCCCCCAACTACTCCCAATATATATATATATATATGACATTATCTGAACGAAAGAAATGCCAAGGAATTTGTTCTTTCTTAACTTATCCAGGAGATTCGTTTACTTTCTAAATAAATTTTCAATCTTTCCTGTGAAAGCAAAACTTAGAAAACAAAATAGTCATTGGAGCAGCCTGATTTGGACTGATTCGGGGATGGTGTATGGTGTGAAGCCAACGTGTCTCTGGAGGAATTTTCAGCAACGGGCAGACAGTGAGGAAAAGTTCAAAGACCCAGGATCCTGAGCTCTGTTTCTGCTTCAGAGTTGTTTGCCTAATATAGTAAGGTCTGAAATAAAATTTCAATAAAAGGAAGTTTTTTTTGTGTGTGTAGTTAAAAAAATAAATTTCAAAAGCTCTAATGCAAACAAGGCAGAGCAAATTCTTCCTGCTGTAACCATTTTCTACATAACATTTCCAAGTCTCAGCTCCTTAGCCTACATTTTAAGGTCCTGTATAACGTGGTTCCTATCTGCCCTTTCTGGCTAATCTCTCACAGTTTTACATTCTACCAATCCATTGCCCCAAATGCCTGAGAGCTCATTACATTTCTTTACTTGGTAGATGTCTCGATAGTATTATGAATTTTCATATTTTAATGCTTACCAAATATGTTTAAGTAAATTCTGCTTTTGTTGTTCTGCTTAGAGACTTCGAGACTGTTTAGCATTTATATCCATTCACCCACATCTTTTTTCTGCTTGTTTTTCACATAAATTATATTTAAAATCATCTGAGTTGAGGTAGAACTGTGGTATTTAACATTTCATATGAGTCAGGACCAGCACCTTATAAAGAACTATCTTTTTCTATCCATAGGGTTAGAGTTTAGGGTTAGCTTTTGTCTCACAAATTGTTACTGAAATACTATTACTAGTGTTGTCAAAATTTCTGAGGTCTGCATGCAGAGAAACTCTTTGCTTTGGGACTCGCGACACCAGTGTGAAGGATAACTATTAATTATTACATTTTGGTTAATGATTCCAGTCAAGTAATGCATAAGGTTCAGAGGAGCGGCTATTCAGGTTATAATTTCATTTTTGTCTTTTCCAAAAGTATCCTGGTAGGGAGTACTACATATAATTTTTATGTATTTTAAATGAAAAAGTCACAGGAATAAAAGGTACAGCATAAGGAATATAGTTGATAGTGTTATATGAGAGATGGTAGCTACACCTGTGGTGAGCATAGCATAACATATAGAGAAGTTGAATTACCATGTTGTAACACCTGAAACTAATGTAACATTGTATGTCAATGATATTCAAATAAAATTGAAGTGCAGAAGTTCAAAGAAAGAACATTTGCTTCAAATAGGAAAAATGAAGGTGGGGGAAATCGGAGGGGGAGATGAACCATGAGAGAGACTATGGACTCTGAGAAACAAACTGAGGGTTCTAGAGGGGAGGGGGGTGGGGGGATGGGTTAGCCTGGTGATGGGTATTAAAGAGGGCACGTTCTGTGTGGAGCACTGGGTGTTATGCACAAACAATGAATCATGGAACACTACATCAAAAACTAATGATGTAATGTATGGTGACTAATATAACATAATAAAATAAAACTAAAAAAAAAGAAAGAACATTTGCTTCAAATACAACCTACTTCAAAATAATAAAGTCAAAGTATTCAGAGAGCCAAACATTTCAAGTAATAAAAATGGGAAATGTTAGCATGTAATATTTGGTATTCTATCAAAGTTTATTGTGATATAATTGGGAAATTAATCAGGACATCAATACTGCTAGGAAATAAGAGAGCTGAGTGATAATTCTCTTACACATATTGCAATCAAGAGGCAATTAAGCAGCATTAATTACAATAGCCAAAAAATGGAAAAAACCCAAATGTCCATCAACAGACGAATGGATAAAGAAAATGAGATATATCGGTAACTCTATCTCTCTATATAAATATTATTCAGCCTTAAAAATGAAGGAAATCCTATCATTTGTGACAATACAATGGACCTGGATTACATTATGCTAAGTGAAATTAGTCAGTTAAAGAAGGACAAATACCACATAATCTTCCTTACAGGTGGAATCTAAAATAGTCTAGAAGCAGAGAATAGGATGTTAGTTGGGAGAAGATGGGGAGAGGAGAAGTGGGTAGTTGATCAGTGGGTATAAAGTTACAGGTATACTAGATTAATATGTTCTAGAGATCTGTACAACATAGTGCTTATAGTTAACAATATGGTGTTTTGCACTTAAGACTCTGTTAAGAGGGCAGATCTCAAGGTAAGTGTTTTTAGCACATGTACACACATGAAGTGAGGGGATACAAGAAGTCTTTTAGAGATGATGGGTATGTTTATGATCTTGATAGTGGTGATGGTGTCATCAGATATATGTAGGTGCAAACAGATCAAAATATGTACGTTAAGTATGTGCAGGTTTTCTGTATATTAAGTATAACTTAATGAATCTCAAAAAGAAGAAGAAGAAGAACTTCCACTTCTGGAACGGCAGCATGAGTTTCTCCACAAATCTGCTTCTCAGTAAAACAATCATTAATGTCCCAAAGTTCACATTCACTCAAAACCTCAGAATGTGACCTTCTTTGGACATAGTATCTTTGCAGATGTAATCAAGTTAAGGGACTTGAGATGAGATCATCCTGGATTTAGGGTGAGCCCTAAATCCAGGGGCTGGCATCCTTATCAGAGGAGGACATACAGAGACACCAAGAAGATGGCCATGTGAAGACAGAGACACAAACTGACTGGAGTTATCCTGCCACAGTTAAAGATGTCAAGAACCACCAGAAAGTGGGATAGGCAAGGGAGGGTTTTCTTGTAGAAGCTTCAGAGAGAGCATGACCCTTTCAAGACCTTGATTTCATACTTCTGACCTCCAAAATTCTGAAAGAATTTCTGCTGTTTTAGGTCTCTTGGTTTGTGGTGATTTGTTATGGCAACCCTTCAAAACTAATATTTACCCATAACTGGGGAAAACAAAAAAGAATTCAAAGTCTCTGGAAATTGAAGAGCATAAAAAAAAAATGAAGAAACATTTATTCAAGAAAATCTAAATATAGGCAATAACAGGGATTGTCTACAGCTTTTGAGCCATGACCTGCTCCCACCTCCATCCCTAGGTCTTCTTGCTGGAAGCTCCACTCTGGCTAATTGTGACCAAGAAGGTGGGGCTCGCTATCTTCTCAGCCAACAGTCAAGAGATACAGACAGGAGCTATGATACAGATGGATAAATCTAACCACTCCCATGAAATCAACTACCATGTATATTCTATTATCTTCAAAATTTCGTGCACATAACACAAGTAAAAAGAACCATTTAGGAAAGAGGAAAATGGGCAAATAAAGGAAAAAAGAAGTAATCTTAACTATCAGATTTTGCTGAAAAGGTGATGGGAGATAAGAGAGATGGGAACTTTGAAGAGATAATGTGATTTGTCTAAAAATTCAACCAGTGCTCATTTTTGTATTCAGACATAGGTTCTGGGACTATGTATTTTCATTCTTGAGGTTACTGTCAATTACTTGAATAGTTTAGTGTCTCAGAACTTTCCTTAATAGGCTAGTGGCACCTTCAAGAAAAAAGTGAGTTTATACAATTAAAAATATAATCCAAAGGTGCTACATAACTAATGATGCACCTTATGTAATTTATTTTTTTAAGAAAAGATTTTATTTACTTACTTGGCAGAGAGAAAGAGCGCACAAGCAGGGGGAAGAGCAGAGAGAGAGGGAGAAGCAGGCTCCCCACCAAGCAAGGAGCCTGACATGGGCCTCAGTCCCAGGATCCTGGGATCATGACCTGAGCCGGAGGCAGATGCTTAAGTACTGAGCCATCCAGGTGCCCATGTAATTTCCTTTTAAGTGCCTTCTTTGAAGTATCCTAAACTAATTCCTTCATTATATGCCAAATTCCAGTTGATCCTTAAAGAGATAGGCTCTTTTTTTTTCTCCTGAGTTCATTCTACCTATAAAGTATGATATAAAACCATTTCCTGTTATTACTGTCATTTGTTAAAAAGCCAATTCTAGATCCAGACGGACTGAGTGAGGAAAAAAGTGGAGGGTGACTTGTGGACATGATGACCAACTATGGACAGCTGAAAGCAGCAAAAAGCAATGTGAATACCAAAGAGGGAAAGGGAAGGACTTCTCAAATGGGTATAAAAATACAAATAGAAATAAAGTGGAAGTAGCTCTAAGGGCATTATAAGTTTCTATAAATATATAATTTTCAGAGAGAAATTCTAATTTATGCATACCCTTTAATGAACTGTAACTGACAATGATTTTACAATGCCCCACCCTTTTTTCAAAAAGTGAAGTGTTATCGGCCTAAGCTATTTTTAAAAATTTAGTGTATTTATATTTCTCTCTCCATAATAATGTTACCAATATATATATTTTTTTAATCCACTGTCTGAAAAAACATGTACAGTGGTAACTATTAGTTTAAAGTATTTGGAAAACTTCCCCAATCTTATCTAAAGACAGAATATTATGTTGGGCTCTAGTAATTGTCAATTTTGTTGTATATAGCAAACATCTTTACTGACTGAAAAGCAATACATGTTATGGACTTGAATGAACAAAGACTTTCACCTTCATATACCTCACAGGCTATTTTATCTACTTGCCTTGTCACTATTCTTGGCAATACCATCAACTAGTACCTTTGCTTGCAAGCCATTTCTTAAATTATTTTCCAATGAAAAATCACTAATGTATCACAAAGAGCCATTTGTAAGCCACTGCATGTAAATTTATTAAATATACTTCTTGGAGTGACTTTAAGTCTGTCTTTAATGAATTGTATTTCAACCTCTAATACCAACCAGGAAAATATTATCTGAGGGTGACTATAATTAATAAAACCCACAAGAAGAGAGCATGAATTGTTCACTGATGGACCTGCCCCTGGCATCTAGAAAGTTCTCATTACATACGTGTTGAATAAATAAGTTCTAATAATATTTTCCACAATGGAAGTTATGATAGTCTGAACTCTTGTTCAAATTGTCACAGTGCTACAGAGCAATGAACACTGTAAAATTTAAGTTTGGTTGATAAAAGGAGAGCCACAGAAAATGTAGGGAAAATAAAGAGAAAAGATCTGGGAAAAAACTGCATCCTAGAAGTCCCTTCAAATATAAAATTTCAAGTTTTCTAGTAATGGAGAAAGTCACCTGTCTTGAGAACTCTGTTTCAAATATTTAAAATGAGCATGATCACTTTTTCATGTGTCTGTTGGCCATTTGGATGTCTTCTTTGGAAAAATGTCTGTTCATGTCTTCTGCACATTTCTTGATTGGATTATTTGTTCTTTGGGTGTTGAGTTTGATAAGTTCTTTATAGATTTTGGATACTAGCCTTTTATCTGATATGTCATTTGCAAATATCTTCTCCCATTCTGTCAGTTGTCTTTTGGTTTTGTTGACTGTTTACTTTGCTGTGCAAAATCTTTTTATCTTGATGAAGTCCCGATAGTTCATTTTTGCCCTTGCTTCCCTTGGCTAACAGACACATGAAGAAGTGCTCAACATGGCTTGGCACCAGGGATATCCAAATCAAAACCTCAATGAGATACCACCTCACACCAGTCAGAATGGCTAAAATTAACAAGTCAGGGAACGACAGATGTTGGCAAGGATGCAGAGAAAGGGGAACCCTCCTACACTGTTGGTGGGAATGCAAGCTGGTGCAGCCACTCTGGAAAACAGTATGGAGGTTCCTCAAAAAGCTGAAAATAGAGCTACCGTATGACCCAGCAATTGCACTAATAGGTACTTACCCCAAAGATACAAATGTAGGGATCCGAAGGGGTACATGCACCCCAATGTTTATAGCAGCAATGTCCACGATAGCCAAACTATGGAAAGAGCCAAGATGTCCATCAACAGATGAATGGATAAAGAAGAGGTGGTATATCTATACAATGGAATATTATGCAGCTATCAAAAAAATGAAATCTTGCCATTTGCAATGACATGAATGGAACTGGAGAGTGTTATGCTAAGTGAAATAAGTAAATCAGAGAAAGACATGTATCACATGATCTCACTGATATGTGCAATTCTTAATCTCAGGAAATAAACTGAGGTTTGCTGGAGTGGTGGGGGGTGGGAGGGATGGGGTGGCTGGGCGATAGACATTGGGGAGGGTATGTGCTATGGTGAGCACTGTGAATTGTGTAAGACTGATGAGTCACACACCTGTACCTCTGAAATAAACAATACATAATATGTTAAAAAAAAAAGAAGATAGTAGGAAGGGAAAAATGAAGGGGGGGGAATCCGAGGGGGTGATGAACCATGAGAGACTATGGACTCTGAGAAACAAACTGAGGGTTCTAGAGGGGAGGGGGGTGGGAGGATGGGTTAGCCTGGTGATGGGTATTAAAGAGGGCATGTTCTGCATGGAGCACTGGGTGTTATGCACAAACAATGAATCGTGGAGCACTACATCAAAAACTAATGATGTAATATATGGTGATTAACATAATAAAATAAAATTAAAAAAAATAAAATGAGCATGATCAACCGGGAAGTTTTATGATGAAACTTTCCATTGTCTTGTGTTCACTATCATTTCAGTAATTGCCACTGTTCACAGCTTTACCTTTTTATAAAATCGATAATTATTGAAATGATACTGTTGAATTTGTAGTGATCACTATCCATATGCATTAGTGAAAACTGGATAAAAATGAAGACAATACAGGCATTTTTTTTTACATTCCATAGCTTAGCTATCCATAAACACACAAAAATAAAACATATAAGTCCTTTACATTTCAATTGTTTTAGAATAAAATTATTCTCAATATGTTATAACTTGGGAGTTACTTTGAGTCACATTTAATGTATGTAATAAGCCCATTTTGTTCCCACCAAGTTTATTCAGTCAATTTGACCTTACTATTTGTATGTGGTTGAGTCACAATGCAAAATAACTTTCTCTCCAATCAGTATACATAATAGTTCCTTATATTTACTGCAGTTCTGACTCTCAGTCCATCTCAGGTTCTCTTACTACACCCTACATCCCTCTTTTTAGTCAATCTTCATCTTTCAAAAAGGTGATGATGGGGTTAGGAAAGGCAGGTAATGTTGGTAACCATAACATTCCAAGAATGGAGTAAATAATACTATTTGCCCACTAGTGGGTAATAAGAAAGCTAAAATTTCAATGGTTTCTAAAATCCTCACCAAAGCAATTTATTCAAAGAAAACATAACCCAAAGTGATTTTGTCAGAATAGCCATATCAAATAGGCTTGTGCATGTTGTATGTTTGTACCCCTGGATGAAACCTAGCTCTGTTCTGGACAACTGTTTTCCAAATAGAAGCAACCAGGCAGTAAGTATCAGGTGAATATGAACAGCTAAAGAAGAGGTGAGGACAAAGTTGATGCTGCTGTGCATGCCAGGCTTACACAGCAGAGTCTGTCTGAGGCAATAAGGTATGCATTCTTCTTGACTAAGGTCTGTGTTACTCTTTTCCTCTATGCAATAGATCAATCTGTGAAAACTGAACAAAAAGGGAAGAGACATTTAACTTGGCAGAAAAAACTAAAGTGGTAACTTTTAAGCTTTCTAATGGTGAAGGAGTAAAACAGTGGGAAGCTCGCACAATGAAATAATACAACAAAATAACAGAGAGATGGCATTAAGAAAAAATCAGTTCCCTACAAACCTTTTTTTTTTTCTCCAAAAATAGGAGCATGATTGGGGAGGGTGGTGTTACGAAAATCTATCATTTGTTTCTTATCAAACTAATTTACCATTAATATCATTAATGCATGGAAAGTTTTAGTAAAATAGTGAATGATGATGATAAGTTGACATGCGATAGAAAAATTTAAATGGAAAGGTGGCCCAGATATGGTATCCACTTTACCTTTTGGGGTTGCTATCAATTTGGTGTGAGGATAGTTGAAGGGACTGTCTCCTATTTCTCATAATTGTAGATATGGCTCATACTGACAGTGAGAAAAATATTAGTAGCACTCACAAACTGCCAAGAAACCTTTTACATGAGATGGTTTTGGGTGGATGGGCAGAAATTTTAATCATTAGAAATACTGATTGATAGTCCTCATTATTGGTTCTTCAGTTTTGTCAGTCATAACCTATCACTCACCTGGCACATTATGTTCACAGAAAATAGAGGGAAGGAGGCAGGCAGGGAGAGAGGGAGGGGGAGAAAGAGAGAGGGGAAGCCAGGGAGAGACTCTTAAGAGATAACATCACATGCACTCATAATTTCATTTTGTTGGCATTTCATTCTGGGAAACAACAGTTAATGTAGTAATCCCCTACTTTGGGCTCTTTTTAATATATGAAATATAGTTAACAATAATAAGATCAAAATTAACGATATAAGCAAGGCAAGATCTTGTAGATAACATACTCTGCATTCTTTTATCTTATGCACCTCAATATATTCCCAAATAATGGCATTTGAGGAAATTGTGTCTCTGCTTAAGGTTAAGATATTTAGCTGAAGCAATCAGAGAAAGACATGTATCATATGACCTCACTGATATGAGGAATTCTTAATCTCAGGAAACAAACTGAGGGTTGCTGGAGTGGTGAGGAGGTGGGAGGGATGGGGTGGCTGGGTGATAGACATTGGGGAGGGTATGTGCTACGGTGAGCGCTGTGAATTGTGTAAGACTGATGAATCACAGATCTGTACTTCTGAAACAAATAATACATTATATGCTAAAAAAAAAAGAATATAGCAGGAAGGTAAGAATGAAGGGGGGTAAATCAGAGGGGGAGACGAACCGTGAGAGACTATGGACTCTGAGAAACAAACTGAGGATTCTAGGTGGGGGGCGGGGGATGGGTTAGCCTGGTGATGGGTATTAAGGAGGGCACGTACTGCATGGAGCATGGGGTGTTATATACCAACAATGAATCATGGAACACTGCATCAAAAACTAATGATGTAATGTATAGTGATTAACATAAGAATAAAAAAAATAAATAAAAATTTGAAAAAAAAAGGTATTTAGCTGAAGAAGCAGGTACTAATGGAAACCTGGGACTTTAAAATGTTGAGTCCAAGTTTTAGAATAAGCAGATGCAGAATAAGCAGAATGATTATTAACACAATAATGACTCTCATGTTAATAAGAATGACTGGAGAACTTCATGGCCAGGATTCTCTCATTATAAACCTAAGTAATTTCAAATAATTATTATCTATTTGCTCTGCCATGTTAATTATTCATTGGGGTTAGTTTTCTAATTAAAAAATGCAACTGTTTTTCTTTTTTAAAAAAGTTCTTTCATTTTTTTTCTTTTCTTGACTAATTAAAAGTAAAATGTTTTGAATAGGGTTACAGATTGGAATTATGAGTTTATATGCAAAAGATCCAGACTGTTGGGGACAGAAGCAGCATGAACAGACATATATGTATTTAAATAGACTTATCCTCTGTGTACTACAGCTGAGATGGCCCAAACCTGGTGTTAGCATCTTTTTCTGGGTCCGCTGGTTGTATGCCATATGTTAATAGGATGAATACATGTTCATAACGTTCTTTGTCAACCAAATTTTAAACAGAGGCCAAAACAACAATGAAAACTTGGGAGTTTATTTCAGAAGGCAATATGTTTCCATGAATATTTATGATTAGAGCTTTGACCATTGGCCCCATAAAATCATCAAGGAAAGCACATTCAATTCTACACACGGAGAGAAATCAACTAAATCTATGCATTTTAGAACAATGAGAAAACTGTTCCTAAAAGAGAATATATTGTATTCTAAGCATCTATAGTTTTTCTTGAACTTATGTATACTCTTTTGATTAATCCCACATGGAAATATATAGGATCAGTATCCCAAGTTTATAGTAGAATGAAAAATGACAATAGAGCGACTGAGAACAAAAAACCAAAAGAACACTATAAAATAGTCCCCCAACTTCTCAGTCGACGATAGTTTGTCCATCAATATTTATTATTAATCACATGTTTCTTCAGTTGTATATCGGCATAATTTGGAGAAGGAAAAATACCTGTATTTAACAAAAACTGCTGCATGAACTTTTTTGGGTTAC
Organism: Callorhinus ursinus; assembly: GCF_003265705.2. Classification (NCBI taxonomy): domain Eukaryota; kingdom Metazoa; phylum Chordata; class Mammalia; order Carnivora; family Otariidae; genus Callorhinus; species Callorhinus ursinus. The sequence goes on from NW_027397072.1 coordinate 41,803,581, forward strand.
AGATAAGCAAACATTTTCAGGCTTAAGAAGACTGATTTCAGCAACGCCTTTGCTAACATGTCATATAGTATCTTTTCAGAGAAGATGAAGAAAGGTGATGTGAATGATTTTATTGGAAGTTAGACTGCAACTGGTTAAACCATATGATCTGTGGAGGTACTGGGACTCAGCGGGGAGGGCTGAACACTATCTGTGGAGGTACTGGGACTCAGCGGGGAGGGCTGAACACATGGACTTTACCTGATGTCTCTGTGGCTGTAGCCAACTCATTTGGGTATGAATACCTGAAGATCCACAGGGAGGCTGAATCTCCTAGTAATAGCAACCATCTAGATCCTGGTTTTGGAAGTTTGGCTTTGGAAAAGTTCACTGTCTGCATATGGATCTCCCTCCTCTATTAGAGAATGCTTTCCCATAAATCCAGCTCAGATCCACAGGGGTGAGTTTCCTGTACCTTTTGAGATCTTCAGTGCATTTCTGACCCAATATCAGATCTCACCCCCATTCCCAGCCCCGTGTTGATGCAGACTAACTACGACCTGTGTCTGAAGATCCCTAAGTTTAAAAAATGCCATGCATTGATTTAAAATATTATAGCGTTTTTATAATTTTGAAATACCTTTAAAATAAAATCAGATGCTGTGAGATATGGGGAAGAAAGGGAGAAAAAGAGAAAGATAAAGGGAAGGAAGAAGAGAATAAGGTAGAAAGAAAGGAGAAAGGGGAATAAGAATGGAATAAATGAGTGAGCAAAGGAACCAATGGATGAGGGAACATAGCCTGAAACCAAAAATATTTGTTGGGTTAAAGAAAGGGAGAAAGCAACTAAGGTGGGAGGAAGAGAGACATAGTTAACCTTCACTAACTGTTTAGCGTGCAACAATCACTGTCCTAGGCAGTTTCACTTGTTATTGTACATGAAATTTGATCTTTACAACTTCCTTGTGAGGTAACTATTTTCCATGCAGACCACGTACCTGGTCTCTTAGAATCTGAAGCCCAGGATCTTTATGTTAAATAACTCAACACAGGAAATGAGCTGTCTTCATTGTCAAAACCACAGAGCAAGCCTTGTTTTATCTTTAAACTTTCCCACCACCCTAACTAAATGATATGTAGCCATATGCTTGGTAATCACAAGGATAAAGGTTTCTCTTGGTAATCACAAGGATAAAGGTTTCTCTCTACCATTTTTATCACATTTAGGTTATTTCTAGGTTGTAATTTGCATAATATTGGGTCAAAAATATGAAGAATCTCTGTGGTGCCTTAAACTATGCTAATATTTAATAGCAAGGCAGAGAAGACAACAACACTGATATGCAGCCTTCCTTCTTAGACAGATTTTCTATCTAAACTGTATGCCCAATAATGCTGAAAGGAAGATGTGGAGAAATTATACATTGTGTGATCAGGAGAACAACAGTGAAATCAAATCTCTCCTCTGGGAGAGAGTTAGCTCCAACTACTGTAAGCCTATCTTAGAGAACACCATGCACTCTGTTGTACTGTTTCAGCACAGAGTTCTGAGGAAAAACAAAATGGTTAATAATTTCGCTGTTAAAAAAACCTGAAATAGGTGGTGGGGATTAGGAAGCGCACTTGTTGATGAGCACTGGGTATTATACGGAAGTGTTGAATCACTATATTGTATGCCTTAAACTAATATTACACTGTATGCTAACTGGAATTTAAATAAAAACTTTACAAAACCTGAAAATAAATCAAATTTACAAGATGTAGAAAATTCTACTTTAGATCATTAATTGTATTTAGATCATTTAGATTAGCTTCATGATGGGAAAATTAACAATGGATCTCACACACAGAGAGAGAGACATACATGACTACATCCAATTTATTATGTTTGCAAATGTTAATGAGGAAGGAAGAAGTAAAATGTAAATTAAGTAAAGCAGTAAAACCTGAATTTAAAAGGGCGAGGGAAGGTGTTGACTTAAGCAACTTTTGAAAATGAGTATAATCTGTAATAGTAAAAAGTGAAAGGAACTGTACATAAACACTGTACTCTAGTTGATAAAGTTGTTTTCCACAGGGGCACGGGTTGACAATTCTAATACTTTATACATGTATACTAAGACTGAACAATTAAGTAAATTTCTCACTCCTGTAATGGGAATTTATAGATAAGCAAGGGGAGGTGGCTGAAATAATCCAGGTAGTAATGGATTAGAGTTGGAGATGTCAGTATGAACTCATGGTTAGTTTAATATGGATACAGGCAGTTATATACAGACATATGTATAGATGTTTGTGTATCCCTGGGTAGTACACATACATGTGTTTCGGTCAGCTGAGGCGCTTAAAAATGATACCCCATTAACAATGAGCATACTCAGCTGTATCTTGGTTTCTTTTTTTTTTTATGATTTATTTATTTTAGAGAGAGGAAGTGAGTGGGGGAGGAGCAGAAGGAGAGGGAGAGATACAGACTCTCCACTGATCATGGAGCCCAAAGCAAAGCTCTATCCCACAACCCATGAGATCATGACCTGAAATCACAAGTCAGACGCTTAACCAATTGAGCCTCTGAGGCACCTCTGTATCTTGGTTTCTAACACCATTCTCCAATAGGAAAACAACAACAACAACAACAACAACAACAAAACATACAAACAATAAACAGGGATGCTTATAAAGATGGTTGACTCCAGAACTAGGGCAGAAAATATCCAAGACGAAGCTGGAATATCTTCTTGTGCCAAAAATAAAAGAAAGCTCAAAAAAATTGAAGACAGTTTGTCAAAGGGACACTGGAACCAACTAAAGAGCTCCCAGTGGCCAAAGATGGAACATCTTGATCAAAATAAATCAAGTTTCTTGAAATATAATGCCAAATTAAATTTCCGAGCCCATTAATTTTTAAAGAATTAATACATGGAGAGGAGCAGACAATTCTTCCATGCAGAAGAATTCTAAATACTTTATGTAGATACCCTGCCCTCAACAGGGTGGGGTATGACTCCCAATCCTTAAGTGTGTGCTGTACAACTACAGAAAAAGTAGTAAAAACTCCTGGGATTCAGAGGAGAGAGGAGACAAAGTAACCTGGATTCTTTGAATATAGAAGAGAAATAACTGGAATGATTCTAACAAGTGGATTCTACTCTTTGAGTTTCTACAATAGAAACTATCAACTCCTACTGTACATGCATTGTCTATTAAAAAGGATATTGTAATGCACCCTGCCTAAACCACAGGAATTTGAGGATTCAGAAAAATTGTTTATAAAAATTACAAAAATTGTTTACAAAACGTGTAACTAACTTTCTTACATCTATCAGTAAATCCTGTCAGGGCTACCTTCAGCTTATATCCAGAATTCTACAACTTTTTATCATCTCAAACAAACCACCATCATCTTTTACTTGGATTGTGGACAAAGCCCTCAAATCTTATGTGCTTTTTGCTTCCTTTTTTTTTCCCCCATAGAATGCTGGGGATCCTTAAAAAATGTAAGTTGTGAGCCTGCTGTGTGATGGTGCAGTGTGCAGTTGTAGAGAACATCATTCTCATATTGCTTGTGGAATTGTGCACCTATTCTGACAGTGCTATCATAGATAGTAAACAGTCTGGAGAAAATAAGGTCTTCTTTTAATGACTGACACAAAGGAGGCATCTGAACCAACAGTAGCTGGAGATCATTCACTGTTCAGCTCACTGTTATGCAATGGCTATCCTATAACTCAGGATAAAAGTCTAACAAGATTTTATGTAACCTGGTCCCATGCTACTTCTTTTTTCTCATCCCCTATTCCTATCTAGCTCAGCTCTTCTGAAAATTTTATTTACCTAGTAATCACCTAGGGGTTTTGTCAAAACGTAGAATTGATTCTCAGTAGGTCTGAGTAAGGACTTAGTTTCTGTATTTCTAATGACCTCCCAGATGATACCAATAAATGGTTCTAGTCTGGGGTCACTGTTTCAGTCAGTCTCTGGCCATGCTGTCTTTACTCATGCCTAAAGACATTTATACTCGTTTCTTTTATTTGAAATATTATTTCTTTAAATATCCTCAGGATTTACTCTCTCACCTACTTTTGGTTATTACTTATTTTTTCCTCAATGAACACTTCCCTGCCTGTGTTTAAATTTCTATCCTCTCCCTTTCCGTAACCTAATTTTCATTTTTTGGGTATACAATCTATTTTTTCTTTTTGGCTCCTTTTAACATGCTCTTTTTTTGGGTAGTATTTTACTATAATGATATAGGTATGTATTTATATTAAAATATCCTGCTTAGAATTTGTTGCAGTTCCTGAATCTGAGGGTTGGTATCTTTTATAAAATCTAGAAAACTCTTGGTCATTTTCTCTTAAATATATTATTATTCCTGTCTTCTTGAACTATGTTAAAATGTATATTAATGTAGATCTTTTCACGTAATTTTAGTCTCTTAGTCTTTCCTTCACACTTTCTGTTGGTTACACTGTGTTGCCTTTTGGATGACTTATCTAGGTCTTTTCTTTACTTCACTAATTATCTTTAGTTGTGGTTAATCTTATATTTAACTATCGGTTATAAAGTGTGTGTATACTTTCTAGAAGTTTGATTTGGATCTTTAAAAAGTGTACCATTCATTCTTGGTAATGTATTTTATTTTTCAGTAAATTCTTAAAATAGTACTTTATTTCTTTAAGATTTTTAAGAATACAAATATTATATAATAAGAAATATATTTATTTTGAAATTTATCCAAAAAATTAAACCCACAAATTTTGTGAGTATGATTTTGCATGTTGTTATTGTACTGACTAACTCATAAGGGTTTGTTTCTTTAGGTGTTCTGTTGTTTGTTTTAATGTGAGATTTCATTTTGTAAAAATTCTCCTGTCCCTTTGTGTAAGCATTCTCTGAGAGAGAATTTGCATTTGTCTGTTCCAGGCTCTTGAATGAAAGAACTAACCAAACAATACCACCAATTTTGACTTCCATGATGATGATGATGATGACAGTGATACAGTTATTTTAGGACATAGAAGTAAATTCTGGATTGAGCCATTTTTTAAAAAAATACTTTACACTAGGTGACAGAATCAAGGCTTTAATCTAGGGCCAGTGGACAAAAATAATTAATAGTAGCAATCTCTTATATTTGTTTAGCTTTAGACTCTTGGACTCATGTTCATGTTTATTACTCATTAAATGTGCACAATAAGCCTGTGAGGTCGACAGAGCATTTTAGAGCCATATTATAGTTAATATATGTAGTTAAATATAATCTATGATGTCATGAAAGTTTGGTTGTGCTCTAAATTTGGCAATATTTCACAATTCTAGAATGTTTTTAGATCAAGTATTCTAGTTCTAAAATTGTCTTCTCTTTCCCTCTCCCTCTTTTAAACGATTTGAACTATTTGACCATAGAAAGTCTTGAAGTGACTATAAAAATGTCTGAGATCCTTAGACCCAAGTGTATTCTTTCAACACAAATAAATTTAAATGTTTACCTATAATCAAAATTATAATTATATTAAATTAACAACATGATGGATTCATTTATTTAAAGCATTAATGAGCCCTGTATCATCTGTCGTTGGGTTCAGAAACGTGTCTTCCTTTGAACTCTTTGAGAAGAAATTAGCAAGAAATTGTTACCGACAGAAATGATGGAGTGCTGAGCCAGGTTGTGGGCAGAGATCTAGGAAATGTGAGGAGCAAATCAGGATTTCTTCCCTCTTTGGTGCCAGTTTTGAAAGCCAGGAATCTCAGGGGTTATATGGTGACATCACAAGGTGTTATGACTGGATAGAGCAGGAACTCAGAGGAACTCAATTCAGGTTCAAGTTGATATTCTTTAATAAGCAGTGCAAATTGTTTTTTTTCTTTCCTTTTTTTTTTTTTTTTAGGTTGGCCCCAATTTGTAAAATGGGGACAATCATATCCATCCTCATAACTATAATTTTGGGAGCTTACATGCAATACAGTAAGCTAATTACTTTACCTGAATATTAATTTAATCTTCACACTGATTCTATGAGGTAAGTAGGTGTCATTATTCCTAGTTATGAACACACAATTGAGGCATAGGCAGTTTGATTCTAGGGACCAACAGGCTGATAATAATAATCCCAGAGGGGCATTGTGAAGATAAACATAATACTTAGGAAAACAAGTGTTCCTGGCATGGAGTTGAAGCTTGATGAACGTAAGGTTGGGCTTATGTTCTGAGACTGGGCTTTAGAAATGGAAATAAAAACCAAAGCTAAGTCAAGTGAGAAAGAATAGTAGACCCCTAGCCCAGAATAAATCTGCTCAACCTATGAGATAATATAGTTGACACCTGCCTGGTTGGCCTTCTTTGAAGATTTGCCAGAGTTCAGAATAGGTTCTCTACTTTCATTTTTGATGGAAACATGTGCTGTACTGGGCATATAGTAAATGTCTAATAAATGTCTGTTAAATTAACACATTACAGGGCCCCTTACTCATCTCCAAGCATGATAAGCATGACTTTATTACTGCAGTACCACTGGTCTGAGCTAGCAGCAGTGTTTTTATGAATTGAAGGAGAGTTCCAGTTCTATTAAGTAGCTATAGAGTTACTACACTGATATTTGGAACTATAAATATACTGTCTTCTTTGTATAATTATTGTTATGTGTATTTTTCCTTTGCATTATTTTATTTGTCCTTTACAGTAGCCCCCTGAGTTCATTCATTTTACTGGTAAGAAAACTCAGGTATCAAATGGTACATAACCATCTCACTCCATATAGCAAATAAGATTTGAAGTATAGATTTAAACCCAGATTTTCTACTTTCAGGGCATTTTATCATTTAATGAGCATTTCTCCTAAAGGCAATTCTGTGGCTGTGTCTGGCAGTTTTCCAATGTTGGAGATGAAAGGTTTCTTTTTTATTAAAGTTGCAATATATATACAAGACATGGGCCAATATATACTATATTTTATATATATTGTATGTAACACATATAATACATATATTTAAATGCATCTTATTAACCCCTGGAGTGGTTTCTGTATGTTGTTGAGTTATGTAATTATTTCTTATCCTACTACCCTCTTCTTATATTCTTCCTAATCTCATTTACTATCAGCAATTATTTACTCATTGATTTATTATCTGTCTCCCCTTTCCCATTACACCCTCATCATGCAAGAAAGTAAGTTTTAAGTGAGCAGGATCCTGCTTATTTTGTTCACTGCTGAGTCTACACATAGAAAGCAACTCCAAGCATATTTTAGGAGTTTAAAAGTATTACTACATGAATGAATAAGTGTCTTAATATTGCTGAGAAAAGTACATAGAATAATTTTCTCAATGGTCAAAGGAATGAGGGAAGACTGAAGACAGATGAAAATGACTTGCCCTGCTTAGTTCAAAAGGATGGACTTTAACCATACATACAAATAATCCAGAATATCCATAGGAAATCAAGATTTAGAACCTAATTCAACAAAACACAGAATACTAAATGTGGGAAAAGTCTTGCTTGAAGTTTAGGGCTAAATTTAATAGGAATATCAGGCAATGGCTTTATAAAACTCATTTTTCAAAAGAGGCACTAACAGGATGAAAATACGAAAAGATGCAAAACAAGTGCAACCTAATTATAAATTGTTCATTAAAGCTGGACCCTGGAGGATTGCTACTTCGTGTCACTTCTCTTACTTCAATTTCATCTAATTTACATATGTGAAGGAGTGAGAATTATATTTTTAAACACATATTATCAAATCTACTCTATGGATTCAAATTAACTCAAAGGAGGCTCCTCTCACAGCTACAATTTCCAGATAATTTGGCCCCTATTCAGATCATGTAGATCAAGTTGACTTTTTAACTGCGCCAAATGAACATATCCAACCATAGTTTCCCTACCTTTAAAATAAACAGGTAATCTGTTAAAATTAATGAAAAAGACACAATAGAATATAAATGCCCTGTGTCTCAACTGCAGCAGGATAACGATGCAGGCCCTGTATCTCTCTTTAAAAGAAAAATGCAGCACTGCCTCCTTGAAATCCAACATTTGGCAGCCAGAGCAAAAATAGGAACGGAATCAGAGATGGGCTCTTTGGTAGCCAATTGTGCAAGTCCAATTTTCCACTTCCTTCTAGGGTGCAAAAAGAACTTAAGTAAGGGCCTGATGACATTAGCAGAGATGGGAGAAAATTCTGGGACTGTTTTCAGCCGCCACATTGGATGTACTGATAGATGAGAAACAAAGGGAAGGCATAGTAAATAAAATACAATTATGGGCTTCTGATGGCCATGTTGTACCTGAAAGTGGACGACTGGGAAAGTTACCCTACAAATTATAAGATTAGTTTCATAGGTGATCATAAAATATATCATCAAAACTGGGTCATTTCTCGAGTGAAAAGGGGTATCATTAATAATCACTTTAGGTGGTGCCTGGGTGGCTCAGTCTGGGTCTTGGTTTCCGCTCAGTTCTTGATCTTGGGGTCATGGGATGGAACGCCCTTGTTCTGTGGGGCTCCCGGCTCAGCAGGGAGTCTGCTTGAGATTCCCACACTCTGCCCCTCCCCTTGCTTGCGTGCACTCTGTCTCTCCAAAAAAAGAAAAAAATTACTTTGGAACTACAGGAACAGAAATCCACCTCTGTGTCTGCTGAGTGTATGAACTTGCTTGCTAGAGTGAAGGATGCATGCTAGGCTGGGACCACTGATCAGAGAAAAACCAAGATTCTTGCATAATTGTTGATATGATTTTTGCAGATATTTTCTGATATTCACATGGAATCACTAATCTTATAGAAATATACATATTTTTGGGGACTAGAATAAGGTTTACAGTTTCTTCTGGCCAAGGCTGGGTGTACAAAGCATGACTAGATATGCAGTTTTTATTCCGCTGTTTCACTGGAAAAGAGAAGAGCTTGAATGTTCAGTAAGCCCAATTCTGGCATCTAAGCTATTTTCAGATGGAAGAGATACTTCTTTATAAGAGATATAAATAAAATATCCATAACAAAAATCAGTATCATATGAGAGACAATCTACTCAAGATGAAATAAGTCTTCAGATAATTTTGTAGAACGTTCCTATCTCTTATGTCTTTTGCGGTATAATTCACATTCAAATTTCCTCCTGTAGGTCAAGTTTAAATTTTAAACAAAATCCAGAGAGTACATAAATCAATTTCTCCCAGGTCTGTATGATATATGTTAGTTCCTAGGTGTCTTGAAAAATGGTACCATGCAGTCTTTTGGCACCTGAAAGTCCCATGTAGGGAGGATATTCAAAATGCTGGAGTCACAGCATTAACTCTGAACTTCTAATTTTCTTTCTGATGTTTGTAGGGCAGACATATAAACCTTTTAAATATGGAAAATGATAAAACAAGGAACTGGCTATACAACATATAAAACAACGTGAGAAGATGTATCATTCAGGTTAAACAGAGGGACATTCTACCATGAGTTAAGAGAGCCTCGAAAGAGAGGTTTTTCACATATCTGAACTCAGTCACATTGGTGGCCCTTAACATTATCACCAACCTCACATCCTGTCTATTTATTCATTCATTTATGAAAACTGAATTTAAACATTGTTACAACATCTGTATTCAACAGCGTGCTAGGCATTTGAGGACGCTCAAAGAAAAGACACAGCTCACAACCTAGTCACGAGATGGTAAGCAAACTATGATGTTACAATGAGAAAGATGGAACTCAGTTTGCCTCTGGCAATGTGAATAAAAGCAAGGCAAGAGCCAGAGGGTCTATGGTAAATTTTATTCATTTTGTTTCCACGGTTTCTCAGATTGTTCCTCTCACCAACATTTCTCCTTTCTTCCTGATCTGTTTCATCCAGAAAACATCAAAAGTTTATATAACAGTGAATAGCACTGATCCCATTTACTGTGCTTCACAACACTAGATAATGGATCTCTATTTCTATAAAGTACATTAATTTTCTTCCTTCCTCTATTCTTCCCTCCCTCCCTCCTTCCCTTCCCTCCTTCCTTTCACTATTTAGAGTTAAGATTTAGGTTTTGGTTTTTGTCAACTGTTCGTTTGCTGTGCAAAAGCTTTTTATCTTGATGAAGTCCCAATAGTTCATTTTTGCCTTTGTTTCCCTTGCCTTTGGAGACATGTCTAGCAAGACAGAACGGGAGAAGATATTTGCAAATGTCTTAACAGATAAAGGGCTAGTATCCAAAATCTATAAAGAACTTATCCAACTCAACACCCAAAGAACAAATAATCCAGTCAAGAAATGGGAAGAAGACACAAACAGACATTTTTCCAAAGAAAACATACAAATGGCCAACAGACACATGAAGAAATGCTCCATATCACTTGTTATCAGGGAAATACAAATCAAAACCACAGTGAGATATCACCTCACACTAGTAAGAATGGCTAAAATTAACAAGTTAGTTAATGACAGATGCTGGTGAGGACGCAGAGAAAGGGGAACCCCCTAAAACTGTTGGTGGGAATGCAAGCTGGTGCAGCCACTCTGTAAAACAGTATGGAGGTTCCTCTGAAAGTTGAAAATAGAGCTACCCTATGACCCAGCAATTGCACAACTGGGTATTTACCCCAAAGATACAAATGTAGTGGTCTGAAGGGGCATGTACACCCTAATGTTTACATCAACAATGTCCACAACAGCCAAACTATGGAAAGATGTCCATCAACAGATGAATAGATAAAGAAGATGTGATATATATACATATGTATGTGTATATATATATATATATATACATATATATATATATATATATAATGGAATACTACTCAACCATCAAAAAATTGAAATCTTGCCATTTGCAGTGATGTGGATGAAACCAGAGGGTATAATGCTGAGCAAAATATGTCAATCAGATAAAGACAATTATCATATGATTTCACTCATATGTAAAATTTAAGAAACAAAACAGAGGATCATAGGGAAAGGAGGGGAAAAATAAAACAAGATGAAATCAGTGAGGGAGACAAACTGTTAAGAGACTCTTAATCATAGGAAACAAACTGAGGGTTGCTGGAGGGTGGGGGTAGAGGGATGGGGTAACTGGGTGATGTACATTAAGAATTCTTGGGCACATGATGTAATGAGAACTGGGTGTTATATAAGACTGATGAATCACTGAACTCTACCTCTGAAACTAATAATACACTATATGTTAATTATTTGAATTCAAACAAAAAATAGTAAACAGATAAACAAACAAGAATACCTTTATAATGCAATTAAATACATGTATAAGGCTTTATGGGATTGAAAAACTGGGCAGGGTTGTGCTTTAAGGAAGGTGAGAGGATAGACTAGTAACAGAAGCTAGGGGCAAGAGGCCTAACCAGAAGATGCTTCTTTGGGTGGGAATCTTCAGTGGAGTCTAAAGGAAATGGTCTTCTGAGACTGGGAAAAGATATGGAACAGGAAGAGAGTTCAAGAAAGTAAGCCAAGATCACTGAATCAGAAGAGCCTACCATAGCGTAAATAGTTTACCAGTAATAATTTTGCTCTCTCAATATTGAAGAATAGATAGTATTAAAACAGTTTTGCAGCTAATAAAAATCATTAAACTGAAGTGTAGTTAATTCTCCAAATTAACACTGTGGTAAGTGATGGAAGTAGTAGTCAAGTCCAACTCTCTGCCAAGCTTTGTTCAGCTTGTAACCAACCCTGCTGACATTCAATACACATAGGGATTCTAGCACTGCAGTCATTCTATGTATTTGTGCTTTGGCTCAACCCCTGGCAGTATCTACATCTATCTTCTCTTATTCTTGTATTTATTCCCCATAGAACTAGAAGGGTCTTTAAGAGTACACAGTAAGAGAGTAATCAATACACGGGACTTGGCATATTTGAGCCCTGCCTTGAGCACTTAACAGGCTTAAGTAGATCAAATGTTTGAATAATATATCACTCTTACTTTAAGTCCCCCAATTCTGAGTTATCTTTCAATTCTCAGATACCGTTTCCTTTGGTAAGCTTTTGATAAATATTATTTCTTTTACCCAATTCTGATGGATTTAATTGAATCTCATGTGAACTACGTACATACGTGTATTGTTGAATATATTGCTCTTCTTTTGCATTTGATTTTCCTTGTAAAGGTCTGAGACTCTTGTGGAAAGTATCTGTGTTTCTACAAGAGTTCCCAAAGGGCATTTCTGTGGAGTGACACCACCGCCATCCCTAGTGGGCCTTGAAGCAAATATCAGGATGAAGATACAAAGTGGCCTTCCACCAAAAGACTGTTTTTTCATTATTAAATCAGAGTAAAAAGCAAAGGTAATTGCATTTATTTTATGTCTCACTTGGAAAAAAAGTTTTAAAATTTACCAATTTTATGACTGTTTTCTACACTATAATTTTTATTTTAATCTATGATACATATTTACATACTAGCATTAGTGTATTAGCAGTTACTTGGGGTTTGAGTCATATTTCTGACAGCATCTCACTATGTGGGTTTAAGAAAAACATTTAATTCCTCTTATCTTCAGTCTCCTTGTATATAAAATATGGATAATACTACTTTTAAAGTAATAACTTTAAAATGTCTAATAGTGTCTGGAAGTAAAGAAATTAGGAGTAAATTGGCTGTTAGTATTTTCACAGTTCTAGAACCTAGTGATAGTGTCTGGCACATGCTGAAGTAAAATAAAAATGTTGGAATTGCTCATACATGTAAGGATCAAATAATAGAAGATATATTTAGTATAGCAAAATATGCAAAGTTAAGGAATTAAAGTCATTTTCAACTTACTTAGCCTTTGTTTTTTTCTCACCTATAATCCAGGATCTCATGATGTATGTCTCAAATCCATGTTCAGGTTCCTCCTGATTCCAGAGACTGTGAACAAAAATGGCAAGTTAATAATTCTATTGAAAATTTGCAATGCTATTTTATAAAGTTGGACTACAGGATGACATATTAATGGACTGCAAGTCTAAAAGAAGGACTTAGAGGACTTTTTCACCCATGCTTCCAAACACCAGTCTAATGGAGTCCACTCTCCACCATCATGTTATTTATTCTATCTTCCTTCACATAGCTTGAGAAAAAGGTATTAAGCAAGAAGAAGTGCTGGAGTCATGTTGTGCACATCTCATACTCTCATTAGTTATTAGTAAAAGATTCATAAGAATAATTTTGAGCTATCAGGAAGGAAGTGAGCGAGGGGAGCAATAAACTTACTTGAAATTGGTGTTTTATTTAATGAGGACCCCTTGGGTTAATAGTAGAAGCAAGTCATGTCTTTCTGCTAAGATTAATCTCACTCAACGGGTTACTCAGGTGTTAACCCAGTTGGAAGCAGTTTGGGAACTCTAATAATCCTAGGACTGAAGAATGAAGAGGGATGCTTTGCAATTGGTAGTAATTAGGAATATATAGTGGTAACAATGTTTACACCTCCAGCTCTTTCCTCCTCCAAATATTCGGGTAAAGTATGGTTGAGGAATTACCCGGAATTAACATAAGTCCAAAGTTCAGAAAAAAGTAAGTATTAAAAAGCCATTGGAACCAGAACAGTATAAGACTGGTATAAAAAACAGACATATAGATCAATGGAACAGAACAGAAAGCCCAGAAATAAATTCACACATAGACAGTCAACTAATTTTTTCAAAGATATTATTTATTTATTGGAGAGAGAGAGAGAGCTCGTGTGCACAAGCAGGTGGAACAGCAGGCAGAGGGAGAGGGAGAAGCAGGCTTCCCACAGAGCAGAGAGTCCAACGTGGGGCTTGATCCCAGGACCTTAGATCATGACCTGAGCCGAAGGCAGATACTTAACTGACTGAGCCACCCAGCTGCCCCTACAGTCAACTATTTTTGACAAAGTTGCCAAGAATACACACTTGTTAAAGATAGTCTCTTCAATAAATAGTGCTGGGAAAAATGGACATTCACATGTAAAAGAATGAAACTAGACCCCCATCTTACACTACTCACAAAAATTAACTCAAAATAGATTTAAGACTTTAAGACCTGAAACCATAAAACTCCTACAAGAAAACATAGGAAAAAACTTGATATTCATCTTGGTAATGAGTGTTTGGAGCCGACACCAAAGGCACAAGCAACAAAAGTAAAAAACAAATGAGACTACATCAAACTAAAATGTTCCTGCACAGCAAAGGAAATAATCAACAACATGGAAAGGCAACCTATGGAATGGGAGAAAATATTTGCACATCATATATCAGATAAGGGGGTATATCCAAAAATATAAAAGGAACTCTTACAATTCAGTAGCAAAAACCAGATAACCCAGTTAAAAATGGTCAAGAACCTGAAGAGACATTATTCCAAAGAAGACATACAAATGGCCAACAAGTATAGGAAAAGATGTTCAATATCACCAGTCCTCAGGAAAATGCAAATCAAAACCATAATGACATATCACCTCACACCCATTAAAATGTCTATTATCAAAAAGCAAGAAATAAATGCTGGTAAGAATGTAGAAAACAGGGAAACTCTGTACATGGTTGCCACCAGTGTAAACCGGCGTAGCCATTAAGGGAAACAGTGTGGATTTTCCTCAGAAAATTAAAAATAGAATGATCCAACAATCCCACTTCTGGGTATACATTTAAAGAAGACACAACCACTATCTTGAAAGACATATCAGTACTTCCATGTTCTTTGCAGTATTATTCACAATAGCCACAAAATGGAAACAAGTGTCCATAGATGGATAAATGGATAAAGAAAATGTGGTATATATTATACAATGGAATATTATTTGTCCATAAATAAGAAGGAATCCTACCATTTGTGACAACATGGAGGAAACTGAAGGATATTATACTAAATGAAATAAGCTAGAAGGAGAAAGACCAACATTGTATGTTATCACTTATATGTGGGATCTAAAAAACAAACGAAAAAACAAACATCGTAGAAACAGAGTAGAATGGTGGTTGCCACAGGCCGGAAGGTGGGATAAATGGGAAAAAAACTAGTCAAAGGGTACAAACTTTCAGTGAGAAGATAAATAAGTTCTGGGGACCTAATGTACAATTAATAATACTGTGTTATATATTTGAGATTTGCTAAGAGAGTAGGTCTTCAGTGTTCTCCTCTCCTACACACAAGGGTAACTACATGAGGTGATGGATGTGTGAGTTAACTTGATTGTGGTGAATATTTCACAACATTATATAAAACTATTATGTTGCATACTATAAGTATATTGCAATTTTATCTGCCAATTATATCTCAGTAAAACTGGGAAAGAAAAGAAAAAAATTAAAAAATTCATAAAACACATGATCTTTCATTTTCTACTGAAATATTAGCACATATATATATATACTAAGAATGTCAAAGCAGGAAAAAATTCATGTAGTAAAAATCAGACATCTTTCACACCAGTATTATAAAATTATATGACAAATTTCCATATAAAATATATTTTTATATATATTATAAACATATGTAAAAAGATACAGATATGGATACATTTATAGAGATACAAGATATAAAAGTAAATATACATATGTAGAGAGATACAGATATCTAGGTACTCCAGAGGTATAAATTTTATACATTATGTATAACTTTATACAATTTGAAATATAAAATTTGGCCTTGTCTATTTAGCATCACATTTCATAAGTGTGTCAGAATGTACTTAACTATAATCCAATTGGTACACATTTGGGTGTTTCTCATGCTTTTCTTAAATTGTACTGGCTTCTTTTTAACACTGATTATCTAACGTTTATTGTTCTCTTAATAGGATGTACATAATATTCTCTAGATGACAATTTATACTTTAGAATCTAATGACTGAGATCTGTGTAATCAAAGTTAATTATAAAGTTTGGCTTTGGAGAGAAAGGTGTATGTGTATGTGTGTGTACTGTTATTTACAAAACTGCATTGTTTGACTTTTACAGGATAAACATCAGCTCTGCCTTAAAATTCTACCCCAGAATCAGCCTTTTCATACCAGTTGTCCATTACATAGTGAATCAAATATTGGTCATAATCTTTCAGTGTCATTCTTATAGGGAATATGATACTCAAAATATTTTACCCAAGTGAATATTTATTTTTTATCAAAATATTTGATATCCAAATGAATTATTCTGTCACAAAAAATATAACAGAAACATTAAATAAGCTCCAGTTTATAGTTTTTTTCTAGGGTTGAAATAAGGAACAAAGAAATAAAAATATTTGTTATTTGATATCAAACAACTTATAATGTTTGGGAATGATCAGTTCTACAAACACAGAATTACAATCAAATAGAATTAAACTACAGGTATCCATCAATTATGAGAGAAGCAGCCATCAACTCATTAGTCACTATAATTGGCTCAGCTAATCCAATAGCCTGGATTTGTGTTTATTTCATCTTGGTTCTACTTAGGTGACCTCTACTCTGACAGGTGCACAAATATGTCCCAGTTTTATTGAGCCCAGTATTATGTAAACAGTAGTAAAAGTAGTAGGAGGTATCTACCTAACACAATCCTAGAAACAGTCAAAGCCTTATTGGTGAAAGGGGTGGAGGAAACAGACAATAATACAAAACTGTATACTATACAGTTACTATACTGTATACTAACTGTATACTAACTATATAATTAGCTGGTAAGTAATGTAAAAGGTCAAATAATAAGAATTATATAGGGAAAAGCAGCAAAATGCAGACTGAAGAAAGTGAGAGTGAACGAGAGTGTGACCAATGAGAATTGTGTACACACTGATGTGTAGCACATGAAGCACTCTCCTCCCCCCTTCTCTTCCCTACACACCAGGGAGAAAGCTAATTTAATTACTCCAACTCATAGATGTTGGGACCTCATATAAAATACACATACTCTGGGGCCACATGTAACAATGTGTGTGTTGGGGTAGTAACAGCAAAGTTCCCATTTGTATCTAGGAAAAAAGGAGCATAAACTGAACAGAGGTTCCTTAAGGCCTGGGTAGTTATATATCTCTCTGTTTTTGTTTTTGTTTTTGTTTTTGCTTTCTTTTGTTTTGAATCACATTTATGGGTGTGTGTGTGTGCGTGCGCGTATGGGCATGCGCGCCCACGTGTGCGTCTTCATCACTCTTTAGTGCTTCTGTTATGTGAGTCAAGCAGAGGGGTATTAGAGCTCAATGTTTGGACTTGGGCTGAGGGAAAAGGAGAGGGTCTATTGCCTTTTTCACAGTTTGAGTCTACTCAGCTTTACCAAAAGTATTTGTAAAGGCCATCACCACATAATAAAAATTGGTATTTTGTTTATTTGCTGCTGTTCTGTCTACTTAACTTCCTCAATATCCTCTTCAGGGAAAATGACAGAGGTCAAGCTAGTTTCCGTTATTCCTTATCCCCTTGTCAAATAACATAAAACCATGTAAATGTTTGTATCATTCACTTTCTGTTCACATTTCCTGATCGTTGGCTAGGTAACTGAAGCCCAGTATCTTGGGGGTAAGTAAAGGTGCTCATTCTGTCTCCCTCCTTTTGCTCTGGCACAGGGCATTTCGTTTGCATGGCTTTTCTATGCATTGCAGTGGTAAGATCCAATCCTTCCGATCCATGGTGGTGAAACAGACAGGCTGGGCTAAGGCAGGGAGAGTGAGAAGGGCCATTATAAACAGATTCAAAATTGCAGTATCAGAGAAAGAAGAGATAGGCTAGAGTAGGTCTCACTAGCATTTGTTAAAATTTTGATACAAAATCTTATCCCTGGGATAATACAAATATCAGTCCTGAACCTAAAGGATAAAGTATTTGCGTTGGGTGGTGCCAGTGAGGGAGGATTGAGATGTGGGAGAGAAACTCATATTTAAGATGAACCTCTTTTGAGTCATGTAATATACTATATCATGTTATCTAATTAAATGAGTAAATGGCGGTCACTATAGGTGTTATTGCCTTCAAGAAATGTAAGATACAGGGGCACCTGGGGGGCTCAGTTGGTTAAGCATCCAACTCTTGATTTTGGCTCAGGTCATGAGATCAGGGCTCTGAGACTGAGCCCTGTGTCAGGCTCCGCTCTGGGTAAGGAGCTTGCTTAAGATGCTCTCCCTCTGCCCTTCCCTTCCTCCCTCCCTCCCTCCCAAAAAAAAAAAAAAAAAAAAAAGTATGATACACTTGTGTAGGAAAATATGACTTCCCAGTAGGTCATTTTCCTAGAACATCCCAACAAGCAATGTTCAACTTATTCTTCTGAAGTGCTGAGAAGATATGAAAAAGATAATGATCTGATTACTTATTCAGGCTTCAGACAGACATTCAAGAAAGGGTTAACTTAGTGAGTAATGCATAGGAGTCTGGGAGAAATTTTAAAGGTATTTTCAAAAAGAAGCTGTTTCCTTTTAAAGAGCCAGATAGTGGGTATGAGGAAATGTTGCTCAAGGAATAGCAAGCCAATTAGCCTAGGGGATAGAAGATTTGTGTGGGGATAGTGAGAGAGTTGATTTTAATGGCTAGCTCAGTGGTACTCAAACTCTTTATAAAATTACACTGTGTGAGCCCCTCCTTAACTCACGGAAGCAAAACCTTTCCAGGCAATTCCGAGTAATAGATATGGTTACAATCATTGATTGATACTTCTGCATTTCATTGGTGACACTGACAAATTAAAGTATCCAGATCTGGGAGCCAGTACAGATCTAGAAAGTATAGCACCTAGGATTTTACTAACACCTTAGGACATTAAGCTTGTAAAAGATATTAAAGAGGGATTTGTTAATGGCCATCATCTGGAAAAGGTTGTCATATGGGAAAGGAGAGGAAGAGTTACTCAAAACTTTAATCCAGGAACAAAAAGTTGAAATAGGCTGTTATTTCTTGATCTAAATAAATGGATGAACTTTAGTTTCTTAGGCTACATTTGACTTGAGAATAGCTGACTGAGAAATACACACTTTAACAAATAGCACTATTATGAAGCTTGAAACCAAAGAAAATTAAAAATATATATATTATAAATCAGGAATCACAAACAATATTAGAATTATGATATTCTGTGCTCTATTCCAGCTTTACTGAGGTATAATTGACATATGACATTGTGTAAGATTAAGGTTTGATTTGATACACATGTATACTGTAAAATGATTACCATAGGAGCATCAGCTAAACCTCTATCATGTCACATAACTGCCATTTCTTTTTTGGGGTAAGAATATTTAAGATGTACTCCTAGGCAACTTTCAAGACATAATGCAATATTTTTAACTATAATCACCATGTTGTACGTTATATCCTCAGAACTTACTTATCTTCTGAGTAGAAATTTATACCCTTTGACCTACAAATCCTCATTTCCCTAGTCACCAGCCCCTTGTAACCACCACTCTATTTGTTTCTTTGAGTTTGGCTTTTGTAGACACGTCTAAGTGAGATTATACAGTATTTCCCATTCTCTGTCTGATTTATTTCACACAGCATAATGCCCTTAAGGTCTATCCATGTTGTTAAAAAAAGCCAGGAATTCCTTCTTTTATATGGCAGAATAACATGCCATTGCATAGATATGTACCAGTTTCTTTAACCATTCATCTGTTCATGAGCACTTCAGTTATTTCCATGCCTGTTGTGAATAATGCTGCAACAAAATGGAAGCCTGCTTTCCGCGTGTGATCCCCAGATGTCTACAAAAACTCATTCTGGCCACAGCCCTCAGGAGCATGCCCGGGGAGCAGACACAGAGCACAGGGGAGTGTGGGTGAGACTCAGGGAGCACTGGGGATGCTGCATACCAGTTAGGCGTGCTGTAGGTGAGGCTTTCCCAGCAGTTTTTAGGTGGATTTCCTAATGGAATATAAAGCACAATCAGCAGGAACCACACTCCCTTAATGCCCTCTAAGACTCTTAAATATTGCTCTCCTTCCGGTCATGGAGCTCCTGATTTAGCACTCTGGAAGCCGCTAGAGAAAACTGAATCTCTTTGGCAGTGTCCCACACAGCTGAGCCAGGCACTCTTTGTTTCTCCCGGAGGAAAAATCATAGGCTGAGAGGTCTCACTAAGCCAGAAGTTTGGTTCATGTGGGGGAGGAGTGATGGGGGTGATGTGGCCAAAGTCAAACTTTTCCTCTTACCTTTTCTAATGCATTAAAGTTTTCTCTCTCTCTCTTTTTTTTTTTTAATTTTTCCTTTTTTTTTTTGTCCAATAGAGTGTTGGAACTTCTCTGGAGACCTGAACTTCCACAAAGCCTCTCTCACTCATGGGTCACTGCACAGGTCCTTGTTCTTCAAGTGCTCCTGGACCATGGGCCATAAGGGTTGTGGAACTGGTTCACAGGCTACTACAAGGTCTACAGCTGGTACTGAGGTCTGTCTGCCTATTGCCCAATGCACAGGCGGCCGAGACTCCTGAGTTCATCACTATCCTAATGGACCTTGTCTGGGTTCTTACTGAATTTTCTCTTTTGCTTATTCACAACTTGCTGGATTTCTTGACTTGTTTCAAACGTCTTGGGTTGTGTTTTGATCATTACCTCTATACTCACCTTCACTCATTGATTCCTTCTAGTTGTCTGCTTGAGAAACATATGTATATATGGTAGCCAGAGAGGTGGAAGGAGAAAGGAAGATGAAGGGGACAGACACGGAGAGCCAGGCAGACAGAGAGAACGGGAGAGATTAAAAATTTGGTAGTTTGGGGTGCCTGGGTGGCTTAGTCGTTAAGCGTCTGCCTTCGGCTCAGGTCATGACCCCAGGGTCCTGGGATCGAGCCCCGCATCGGGCTCCCTGCTCCGCGGGAAGCCTGCTTCTCCCTCTTCCTCTCCCCCTGCTTGTGTTCCCTCTCTAGCAATGTCTCTCTCTGTCAAATAAATAAATAAAATCTTAAAAAAAATCACTCTCTTTCAAATAAATAAAATCTTAAATATTTAAAAAAATAAAATAAAAATAAAAATTTGGTAGTTAGCCAAGGAAGGGGGTATGTGAATAAAGCCTTGTTCAACACAGTTGCCATATTTTTGTGGACTTCACTGCATTTTGGTGGAAACAACTGTTTTCTTGGTTTGAGAAAACTTCCCTCAAATTTTTTTTCAGCCAATTCCAGCAAATTGCTAGCTATGTGATATTAGAAGAGATTCTCCAATAGTGCTCTGTAGAAGTAGTCCCTCAGGTGTGTGTGGAATTGAATATGCTGCAGAAAATCCATCTTATCTTACACATCCATGGGCTATGTGAGGGTATTAAGACCTCTGAGCATTCTTTCAGGAAAGAAATTCGAAACTCTAGACTAGAATTTCTCAAACTTCTTTGATCACCGATGCTTTTTTTTTTTTTGCATGTAACAACTTTTAAGCTGCATATCTTATTTTTGTAAACTCAGTAGTAGATGATCGATCTCTCTGAGCCTGTAGAATGGAGATAATATAATCTTCCTGTCCACATGCACTGACAATTTAGTAATATAATATGAGGATTCATTATGAATTGTAATATTGATATAAAAAATTACTGTTATTGTATTCATGAATAATTTTTTAAAAAACATTACATTTCCTATTCTTTCTTTGCAGAGGCAAAATAGTGAGTTGATAGAGGGTTCAGCCTCTGTCTTAGAGATGAGTAAACAGTCCTAAAAAAAAATCACATGCCTTACCCAAGACCTCCCAGCAGCAGGTAACTAAATTGGGATAATAAACCAGATCTCCTGACCCTTGGAACAGAATACTATTTGCTTTTTCGCTCTGCCTCCATATGGTCACACATCAAACCATTCATGCATAGAACTGCTGAAGAGGACTAGAAGAACTGTAAAACTAACTCTGCACAATACTGAAGTGGATGAAAGTAGGAAAGAATCATTGTTTAAATAACCACACACAGGATATTATAATCAGAGATGAATGTGACATATTTGAAAATGCTTTTTATCCCAAGTAGTTGAAAAGTTCTTAAATGAATGAACTACAGTTATTTGAAAACCTATGTAGCTTGACACGTTCAGTGAAAAATCTAGATAAATGAAATGTTTTTACCTAGGTGTCTAGACTACAACACTGCTGTTTAATTTTTGACACCGATCTCCAATATCGCTGTTAATACAGAATTCAAATATGTGTTCTACCCATCCCCTATTCTCTTTTTTTCTTTAAATCTTCTTTCCTTCTGTTCTATCCTTCCTTTAATCTTCTCATTTTATTTCCTTCGTTGCTATGGCCACTTCTGTTGAAGCAGGTCCTACATGAAAAGAGGGAGTTTCGCTAAAAGAGAAATAGCACTGGCAGACGATTCTTCTCTAGTCCTGAATGTGTTTGCAAAGCGATCATTTCAAAGTGACACGTGAGACGCTGAAAGCACAAACAGGAAGATGAGAACGGGAGGGCACTGGGGAAGCTAAGAAGATGCTGGCGTTTTTTTACGTTGGTGTTTTCATGGGTTCTCAAACTCAGAAAATGATTTCGGAGATGGAGCAACTAGTCAAGGAAGCTTGAGGGGCCTTGTTCACAGTCATAAGCAGCACGAGGACCAAAGGGCCAGAACTCAAAATATCTGTCCTCATTTCCCGTCTGACATTTTATTTTTCCAACTGGATAGTTATCTGTATGAGTGGAACACATTCTAAAATAAGCGAATGCTTTACAGACCAAAACTCAAGGCTTAAAAGTGAAAAACATTTTATTTTCACTTTAGTTAGCTATGAAAACATGGTAGTATTTCCAGGTATTTCAGTGTTTTGTGAAGAAAGAAGAAAATGTTTAAAATAAGGATTGGTATAGAAAATTCCAGAATATTTTGCTTATTCTGTGGACACCAGTATGGTTTCATTAACAACTTTAGTGTGTGAGCCTAAGCCTGAAATATGTGCCTGTACCTCATATATCAGAGATGAATTTTTTAAAAATCATGCCTTAATTGTAAGATTCCTTTAGCAGCCATACTGAGTACAAAATGGAAAGTACTTTCTATAGGAAATTGAAAAACTGCTCCGTAACCAAAAATCATTTTCAGAAAAGGTACTTGATTCTGGAGTTGACCCTTTCTCCTCTGTCTCCACTTCTCCCCTCTATGGAGACCCCATAGGTAGCGTCGTACAAGGGCTCACGTAGGTTTCCTGGTGCTGAGGAGGCCAGCTGGTTTGAAACATCAGCACCTACGCATAACTTTATTTAAACTGCATTTGCATTTCATTTCAGCTTCTAAAAAGTGAAGTTGGGGATTTAGTCAGTAACTCATTGGCCCAGGAATATGGGCCAGATTGGGCTAATAAGTTTCTAGAGAATAGTATTTATTGCAATGATAATGAATGATGACATTAATAGCCATTGTATGCCCTAGTGAGCAACTGATAATCTAATGAAAATTATAAGCCAGTATGAGTTTTTAAGATATTGGGCTGATATTTGGTTTCAGAAAGGAGGAAGAGTCTGGGATATTTCTGTGTAGCAAAGCCAAGTAATACAGAACAAGGGTTAATCCCAGGAAGAATGATCTGAGTAGATGAAATAACTCATTTATCTGTCACCTACATGACCTGCTGGTAATACTCTGAGTTCACAATTGTACTAATAGACCTTGTCTGGGTTCCTACTTAACTTTTTCTTTTGCTTACTGACAACTTGCTTAATTTCCAGATTTGCTTCATGACCCCTTGCAAATGCCTTAAATCATCTCTTCATCATTACCTTTTCCACCCCTACACTCACTCTATTGATTCCCTCTGTTCGCCCATTTGAGAAACACAAGAAGAATTTCTCTCTGCTATCCTATTCCATGTTGGATCAAAACACAGTCCATTGGCATTCTAGAAGGAATCATAAAGTCCTGTGCTAAATACTGGTGCCCGAGTGTAGTACCAGATTCATTTCTTCAACAGTTCAGATTATAGTTCAAACCTCTCCAAGGGGAGGGTTGAAGTTAAGTATTGTTTCAAGAGCTTCCAATATCTAAATATAACCTGCTATTCTGAAGAATTTTTTATGAAAGCCATCTTAGTGGGAAAGTTTTCTCTGAAAGCTTTTCACAGATAAGCATATTTTTAAGATCAAGGATTAAAAATAATTCTATGTCCAAAGTGTTTCATCACAGTAAAGCTGCCTAAAACACCCATTTATTTATCAAGACTTCTTGTTAACAGTGTCCATGGTTAGGGGAGAAGCTGATAAATGATTTACATCTCTGGTTCCAAGGGGAAGGATACCTTCTGTAGCATTTCTCACAACAAAATCCATGCAGTGCAGATGCCCATGCTCTACCACCTGCCTCCTGGATCTGAATATAAAGGAGTAATGGCTGATAGACTACATTTCGAACAATCATTCCAGGATATTTTAGTTTCATATAAAAGTTTTGGACTACTGTCAGATGCATGGTCCTGAGAACAAAATGCTTTCTTGATTTCATTTCAATGAAGTATATACACTGATTAATTTAAAGAGCAATTTTAACATTTGTTTAATATGTTAAGCAATATGAATATTGACCTGCTTCAAAATTATTGTCACTGTCTAATAAAAGTAAGCTTAGTGACCTGGGCATGAACAAGAAGTGGTTTCATTTCTCCCTCTCTTTCTGCTCCAGGCCTCAGATCACTGGGCATCTCCAGCACACAGAAAGCAGAAAACTGCCCCTCTCTTGGGCAACAGCGGTGCCTGTGGACTGTGACTTTTATCATACTTGATTCCAATATGAGAGCTTCACATGCCAGGCACCCAGTTAGGAAGTGTGCCCATCAATCCACTTATGCAACAAAATAAGCTTTCTAAAAATGAGGTTAGTCAGTGCTGACTAGTAGGCAATGAAATGGCCCTTTCCGTTCATTTGTATATGCAATTATAAAGTGGTACAGTTCCAGTCACTCTTCTCTTAAAAGCCTGGGGACAAATGTATATTGGAATGCAATTTTTTTTTTTCAGATGTTAGAAAGTTAAGACAATTTTCAACACCTATAACGAACATTTTATGATTTCTGTGGCAAATCTATGGGTATTTTACAAACTAGAACAAATAAAGTATATAATTAGCCTCCGAGAAAGTAGCACGAAAGAAGCTCCCCACATCCAGAAGTTGTCTTGGCACTCACAGCTAGACACGCTATCCTCCTGTTATTCTACATAAGCAATCTCATAGAAATCCAACCTTAGAGGATACTGCTCTGATTTTATGATATGGTGGGATAAAACACGGCCACTTCATAAGTTTTTCTAAACACAAACAAACAAAAAAAGTATCAAACGTTCACTCTCTGGGCTAAAATGAGTGACTGCTACTTCTGTACCAATTGTGTATTGGCAAAGCTTTATTTCACTGCAGGCTGCCTTTCTCAATGAGATACCCAGTCAAAGATTTGCCCTTGCCTCTAACATCATCCTTTCTAGAACTAACCCCACTTCCTTAGACTCTCCAATATCAACCAAGCAAAGCTGAAGACCTGTGACTGGTTCTTTCTAAAAATCCCTTACTGGCAAGTGGGTGGCCCAGTCAGTTAAGCTTCTGACTCTTGATTTTGGCTCAGGTCATGATCTCAGGGTCATGATATGGAGTCCCGCATCAGGCTCTGCTCTGGATGTGGAGTCTGCTTAAGGTTCTCTCTCTCTCTCTCTCTTTCCCCCTCTCCCTTTGTTCCCACCTGCTCTTATAAATAATAAATAACTCCTATACTGATCCTCCAGGGTTCCTCATGGTATATGTTCTACATTAAATGAGGTCCAGTAAGTCAGGTGACATTTTATGTTTTAGAATTCCAGATAAATTTTGTGCGCTTTATATATTTTTGGAAACCATTTGGCAATATGTATCTAGAGCTTAGAGATGTATACATGCTGACCCAGTAATATCTTCAGGGAAAATATTAAATTTAGATGATCTCTTCTGGCATTACTTAGGAAAGCAGAAATTCAGAAATAAAAGTAGATATCCATGACATAGGTCTTGGCAATGATTTCTGGATATGACACCTAAAGTTCAAGCAACAAAATAAAAAATAAGTTGGAATACAAGAAACCACCAACAAAATAAAAAGGAAACCTAAGGAGTGGGAGAAGATATTTGCAGATCATATATCTGACAAGGCATTAATATCTAAAAGATATAAAGAACTCCTACAACCCAATAAGATAAAAATAAATAATCCAGTCATTATGCTGTACACTGTTAAACTGTTGTATGTCATGTATGTATTTATGTATATAATATTGTATGTCAATTGTATCTCAATAATACTGGAAGAAAAATAATTTAAGTAGCTATCAAAAAATACAGTCATGCACCATTAAATAGACTATCATGCAGCCATATAAAATGATATTTAAAAGGTTTTAGTGAAATACTTAAAATATCATGCTGAGTCAAAGCAAAAGATAATTTGCCATACATAGCACCATCTCTTGGAAATTTTCCAAATGAACAAGAACACTCTCCAATTTTAATTGATTTGTATATTTTCTTTACTCCAATGTTTTCTTCTAGACTTTTATATTTAAATTCTGAAATCACTATGAGCACAGATTAGTGTTTTGGAGATATAAACGTTATATATATTTGGTAGCCATTATTTTGGATAAAATCTCTGTGGAGGACACATGAGAGAGAGAATTTAATCATTCCTAAGAATCTTATAGGGTAAGAAATAAGGTGAAGAACTTACAAATGAGACAATTAGATATAAAACAGCCATTTAGCATCGGAGCAACAGATACAGTAAACTGGCAATCAAATGTGAAGTAAGCAGGAGGGGGCAGTTTGAGGCAAATGTATCTATATCTATATATTTAAGCTAAGGTGCAGAGCTTGTTTACCACAGAGAAAGGTGATGTGGGTCGTAAATATAGAATTAAATTCGATCTTCCTTACATTATTCCAATTTGCTGAATAAAACAATCCAATGGATGGTATAATTTCTATTCTTTCTCTTTTCTTTACTTGAGAGCAAATGACTTTGACATGAGGGAAATAATTTTTTAAAAGAGAAGCTGTATTTACAAGGGTTAAATAATTCAACTTGTCAACAGCACTTCCTCTAAAATATATTTGAAGTAGAGAAATCCTTAGGCGATTTACACATTCGGGTGAGCATCTTTCTTTGGCATTTTATTCTCTGTAGTAATTCCATTAAAAGAGCACAATTTATTGCACATCTGTCTTTGCAGATTTTATCAATGCTGAAACCTTTTAAACTGAGAATGGGATTAAATAAACCCCATTTACCAATGTGGTAAAATATAATAGACATCCAGCCCATTAAATGGCCAGCTAGATCAATACATCCACTTGGCAGCAATTTCCAGAAGATAAGGTGAAAACCTCCTGTTCAGTTTGATAGGTGAGTAAACTTAAAGGGAAGAATTTACAGTAGATTCAGCGTATACCTTGAAGGAATGTTCATTATTCTCAAATTACCTTCTCATGTCAGCAGATTTGTGGTTAGTAAACAGGCCATTTGTACTCCTCCCCCTGCGTGGGTATGGAGGCAGCAGCAAGCGAGTAACTAATGTGGAAGGCAAACCAGTGTTTGAACCTATTTAATAAAGATGAGATTTCAAGTGTGATTAAAAGATACTTATACATTTTAATTGGGTAATACACACTGTTCAAGATCAACCCAAGTAATATGGCTTTCTATATGAAAGTGAAGAAGGGAGAGTGTAAAAACACAGGAAGCTAAAGAATGTAATAATAACCATGACTCATAATGTGCTTATGAGTCTGCATACAAGTGTTTTGTGTACTTATTAATTTAATAGGAATCAGTCAAAGGAGGGAAACTAACTTGTGTTTACAATGTGCCAGAAACTATTCTTAACAAATTTACATACAATAGTATTTGTTTAATCTTCACAAAACATCTTTGAGGTCTATATCATTATGGATATGGAAACAGAATCAGAGTGAACTACCCCAAAATCACAATAAAAAATACTGAGACTAGTATTTTAATTTAGGCTTTTGGCTTCCTAGACCCACTGTTCTATAAAACAAAATACCAGAAATAGAAGTGTAACATGTATGTAAAGTGTACATATATATATTTTTGATATAACACTTTATATATAATACTCTACATCTCCTTATGCATATATGAATACATATAGTCCTAAACTAAAGCTGAGTATTATAAATGGGATTACCTTGAGCTTAACACTGCAGGGTGACACCAAAAGATATCTTTCCCCCACCGCATTGCTTTTCTAAGGGCTCTCCCTGATCAACCCTTTCTTCCTCCCAGCAATCAAGAGCATGGGAAGTGGGAAAGACGAACAGGAGTATTTTGCTGCCTTGTCTAGGGCTCCAAGGTAGAAACCAGATTTTAAATCAGAAAGAATTCAAAGGGTCCAGTCTGAGGTTCTCTGTCATTGTAGTATGAATCTGGAGTCAGCCCTACAAGTCAGAGGATGAGGTTGTGGATAGAGGAGGGCAGGCAGTGCTGGAGTGAGAGTTGCTCTGAGAAGGATCAGTGTTAAAAACAACCCCAAAATCTCTTAGCATGATAAGGATAAGCCCTTTGCAAAATTTATCTTGGTGGTTTACTATATGAACATAAACCCACAGCTGCTGGTGTGGACGCAGTCTAGATGAGAAATATTGCTCTGGCTTAGTGACAGTCCAGAAGATGAAAGAGTCTCCCTTTTTCGGTGCTATGGACACACAATGCTATCATCTCAGCTGTCTCCACATGAGCCTGGTATTAAGAAAGGAAGAATTGATTTTCAGGGTAAAGAGGCTTTTGAGTTAATCTTTCTGTATACAAATGTATTAAGCATGGTCGGTTTGGAGTAAGTAATTCACTCCTGTGTCCCTTAAGTCATGGATTTAGCCCTGATGCAGGTGGATATTTATGGCTTTTTGTGAGCTGCGACTTATGACTGACCCCAGGTTACACGGGTCTAAATACGACTATAAGCATCCTAAACATGGCATGGTGCCTTTTTAAGGGAAGCCAGCCTGTTAAATTGTGATTTCATATTTCCAAGGCAGCACGGGGAGGATGCTTTCACTCCCTGTTTCCTACTCACAGTGCATCATAGATGTTCAGCACTTACTAAAACATCTGTGCTTCATGCTACGGGAAACTTCTTTTGTTTTTTAAGAGTTTACTTATTTATTTAATTGACAGAGAGAGAGAGCATGAGGGGGAACACAAGCAGGGGGAGTGGGAGAGGGAGAAGCAGGCTTCCCACTGAGCAGGGAGCCTGATGCAGGGCTCGATCCCAGGACCCCGGGATCATGACCTGAGCCGAAGGCTGACGCTTAACCAACTGAGCCACCCAGGTGCCCCTTTACGGGAAACTTCTTAAGTGCCCTTTGTAGCAATGTCAGTTTTCAGGGTTTACCTTGTCGTGAATATGGGAAAGGAAGGAATTCTGCCTACTGACTTAGACATCCTTAAATCTTACACTTGGTGTTAGAGCCTCCTTGCTTTCCTCGGTTGGGTTACAAGGTCAATTTTCAGCTTCTTCATCACTGTCTCATAAAACTTCTGACACCTTCTCCTTGGATGAGGGTTGCTCCCTTTGCATAGGCAGCAGGGAGAGGTCAGTGTGAGATAGAACTCATTTTTTTCTCACTGCCATGTGTGGATTGTTTGCCCACGGCTTAGTTTATACATGTTTATTAACTATAGTCTACCTTAAAACATTATTTCACAGCTTCAAGTGTAATGTGAGGATCTCGTAGAAGTAAAGTAGCAATTCCTCCTCATTGTCAGACTTTTTACTTTTACATATGCCATAAATATGTATGTTGCTATTATTTTTTTATTCAGAGTTTTATTTTTTTAGCCACTGAAAATAAAAAGAGAACTGAATTTTATATTTACCTTTACCTGGGTAATTTTGTTGGAGGAGGTATTGAGAGGACATGAGTGTCAGTTGACCCTCGAGCTGGATCCTTGCTCCTCACCCTCTCCTCTGTCCTTGAAAAAAAAATATATGTTCCGATGGGGCCAAATTCAAGGACTTAGGCTTTTTTTTTTTTTTAAGATTTTATTTATTTGAGAGAGAGAGAACAAGTGAGAGAGAGCACAAATAGGGTGAAAGGCACAGGGAGAAGCAGACTCTCCACTGAGCAGGGAGCCTGATGTTGGATTTGATTCCAGGACTCTGGGATCATGACCCAAGCTGAAGGCAGATGCTTAACCGACTGAGCCACCCAGGCGCCCAAGGACTTAGCCTTATGAGAGCAATGTGTTGAGACCCACTGGATGGTGTATATGACTGAACCCCATTAAGGCCTCTATATGAACTTTTAAGATTCTGGTGGGCAGGTTTAGAGAACTACATATCTTGTGGTTGTCCAAGACAAGCCTCATCTATAAGTTTCCTTGCTTATTTAACCTGCCAGCTCCCAATCTGGACTGGCTTGACTTTTTCTTCAGTCTCTCCTTGCCCTCTGTGTAAGGGGGACACTCCCAAGCTTATGAACAAATTTCTACTGTTCTTCATTTATGTGTGTTTGTACATGTGTGTGTAGGTGTGTTTAGTTCCAAGTTTCTGTTAGATGTTACTCCTTTTATTTAACAATTCCTTTAATATTATAGTGTGAATGTACGGTCAAAAATTCCATCAATTTTGTCTGTCTGAAAAAAATCTTATTTTTCATTTTTTGAAAGATATGTTTCACTGGATGTAGAATTCTAGGTTAACAGATTTTCTTCTTTCAGTATTTTAAAGGTATAACACCATTGTCTTTGGCTTGCATAAATTTCCATGAGAATGTTGATAGTCTTTGTTCCTTTATATGTAATGTATCTTTTATTTGCTATCTGTCTTCAAGATTTTCTCTATCATTTTCAGTAATTTGAATCTGATATATCTTGATTTTTTTGCTGTTCATTTACTTATTTGGTATTTATATACTTACTTATTTTGTACTTATCCTGTTTGGTATTTCCTCAATTTTTTGGATCTTTGTTTTCTTGTGTTAAACTAGAAAATTCTCAGCCATCATCTTTTGAAATATTTATTTTGCTGTTCTCTCTCTCCTCCATATCTCTGCTGGAATTCCCTATTTGTTCATGTATGATGTCTACCTTTTCTAAAAGAACCTTTAACATATTCATCATAATTATCTTAAATTCCCTGTCCAGATGTTCCAACATCTAGTCTGTATCTCAGTCTGGTTTTGGGAATTAATTTTTCTCTTTCAATATATCTTTGAAATTTTTTAAAAAAGATTTATTTATTTTGGGGGGCAAAGGAAGAGGGAGAATCTCTTTTTTTAGGTTTATTTATTTATTTTTAGAGAGAGAACAAGCGTGAGTGTATAAGCAGGAGGAGCAGAAGGGGAAGAAGAAAGAATCCCAAGCAGAGTCCACACTCAGCAAGAGCCCAATGGGGGGCTCTATGCAGGGCTCAGTCCCAGGACCCAGAGATCATGACCTGAGCCAAAACCAAGAGTTGGACACTTAACTGACTGCACCACCCAGGTGCCCCTCTTTTTCAGTGTTTTGTTCTACTTCTTTTTTTATGCTTCATGTAAGTTTGGTTGAAAGCCAGATACCTTGTGTAAGGCAGTGAAGACAGAGATAAATAAAATTCATGCCAGAAAATGGGCACATTTCCTTTATTGTGGGATAAGGTGTAGTCAATTGAATAGGTTTGGGTTTTGTTGTCCCTACTGTTACTTTAAGCATACTATAGACTTCAAAGTCCTCTGGCATTACATTCTGTCTAGTGTGGGGACCAACCAGTTGGTTGAGAGTTTTCTTCAGTGCGTGCTCCACCCTCAACTTCATGATTTCTCTCTGTACCTGGAGCTCAGAGAGGCTCTCTCTCCATGCTCTTCTACCATCCCCAGCAGTAGATGGCTGTTACATGTTACTCGACTCTAGTAAGGCAGGTTTGGGGAGAGGGCAGTATTCCTTACTGTTCTTTTTCATTCTCAGCCTTAGTTGAGTGCTGTTTTCCTGAATCCTTGGAGTGGGGCCTTCTCAGTGATCCTGCCCCTCCCTAACGATCAAGGATGTGTAAGTGCCTGGCCCCAGGAGTTTCCTGCCCTTTGCCCAAGATGGGTCTTCACAAATGCTGTCAGAGTGAAAGGTTTTGCTGTCCCTCCTTTAGCATCTTGAGGCTTCTGTTCTACAGGGAAGATAGGAAAGCAGGATCCAGACAGGGTTTGTAAAATTTCCCACAATGTTTTGTTTTCTAGTTCTAGAGAATTCAGAGATACCATGCAAAGCACCAAGATAGGAACACAGGCAAAGGAAACAAACTGGTCTGTTTATGTGAATAGAGGAACTGAGAACAAGATGCTCAGGAACAAGACAGAGTTCAAATATTACAATCAAGACATGTAAGGTTAGAGTTTTATAATCAGAAGAACGACTTCATAGTAAATGCCAGGATGACTCTAGGTGTGGGAACGGAGGAACAGAGGTAAAACTAACTTACATGGCAATGGAGGAGACATGTACCTTCCAGATGTTTCTGAGTAAATTTAAATTTATATTTAAATGCAAGATCATCAAAATATACTGTCTTAGTAGTCAAAATCTGATGTATTAGTAAATAGAGTCAGCTTCAAGGTGCTGAAAAAAATGTTTAATCTATTCTTTATATTGCAGGGACTCTAATTACACTTATTAGCTCCTTATCTTAAGTTTTTTAAGGTAGATCCAGCTTCTGCTAATGGCAGCAACCCACTCTGACTACTCATCTTCATAAGGATTGAGATTCTCAAAGGTAGAAAAAGAAAACAAGGAATGGAAAAATTAAAGAGGATATTTAGCACATAAAGTTATCCCAGAAACAGAAAAGATAAATTCGTGAAATAAGAAAAGTCGGGGAAGACAGAAGACCATGAAGTAAGTCAGCATGTTTTCAAGCGAACCCTATCTGACAATATCTATATGTCAGAGGTTGTGAAAGATTCAAGTAAAACTAAAATGCAGTCTCTGATCTTGGGACAGGTACTTACAAATTTGGAGGAAGACCAACCTTACACATGAAGCTATCAAAAAAAGTTGGAGGGTGTCTGGGTCACTCAGTTGGTTAAGCATCCGACTCTTGATTTTGGCTCAGGTCATGATCTCAGGGTTGTGAGATCAAGCCCCAAGTCAGGCTCAGTGTAGAGTCACTGACCTTTTCCCTCTGCTTCCCTCCCACCCCATCTCTTAAAAAAAAAAAAAAAAAAGGTTGGTCTCTCAGAGTAACCTGTGACATCATGTGAGATCTGAAGCTATTTTCTCCACCTTTCTTCTCCTGGACTTGCTTTCTGTATCTGCCTCCATGGACCAAGTCTCAGTGCTTGAAATTCTCTGCTCACTGAACTTCAATGATCCACACCATTTTGTTTTTCTAACTCTGAAATGTTTTTCTCCCTTCCATTGTCGATGCTTACTTTCTTTTGCTCCTTTCTGTTTATCCCATTTTCTTGTTCTCCTCTGCTATATGTCCATCAAAAGATTGGGTCTTATGTTCTTTTTTTTTTTCTCTCTCTCTCACCCTCTCA
The DNA here is from genome assembly GCF_003265705.2 of Callorhinus ursinus. Classification (NCBI taxonomy): domain Eukaryota; kingdom Metazoa; phylum Chordata; class Mammalia; order Carnivora; family Otariidae; genus Callorhinus; species Callorhinus ursinus. The sequence goes on from NW_027397072.1 coordinate 41,836,921, forward strand.
TCAACAAAACTCCAGATACTCTTTTCCATTTGATTTTCAGAATAAAACTGATATTGAATTGATACACTGGTTCTGCATCCAAAGTATTTGTTTGGATACTCTTCTGTCATACCCTCATTAAACAAATTTATGTTTATTAAACACCAGAGAATGCAAAAATGACTCCAAAAAATAGCAATAATAATAACAAATGATCATTCGTCCACACCTTCATTTATTCCACAGATATTTATTGTAAGAGTAGGGACCTTGTCTTTTTCAGTTACGTCATATTTCCAACAGTTAAATAGTTTCTGGTACAAACTAGGCATTCACTGAACACTACTAAATTACTTAATGAAAGTAAAGGAACCCAAGAGTTGTGTTAACTCGAGAGGGAAGGGGAGATGATAGCCATCATTAAATAAATGAAATAACATATGGTTATAGTAGAGAGTTGATATTCACTGATTAGGTGAATTATTAGGTGAAAATTAGGTTAATTAAGTGAAAAATTTTACTCTGCAATGAAAGTGATCATTTTGGATTTTTTTTTTAATGGCTGAAAGCAAAGATTGAATAATTGGTATCTATTCCTAAAGAACTAGGAAACCTCGATTCCATAAACATTAAAAGAAAAAAAAACATAGGAATTATTGACTATATAGGATTTTAATATTCTTACCTGAAAGCAGATTGTGTGAAATCCTACTGGTACCTCACAGTGGGACTAATGTCCTCATTAAACACATGTAGCTATTTGCATCTAAAGCTTTCCTTTATCTTCTTTGTCATCTCTATAAATTGCTGAAACCTGGAATAAAATAGACGATTTCCCCAAAGTAACACCAGGATATGCAATGCTGAATTTCATAAATAATTTTTTTTCTGCATCTTGGCACAGAAAATTTCCTGAAATATAAAAACACTATTCCCACATTTGATGTAAATAGAATACTCATGCATTTTAAATATTCTCAATATGCCACTCATTTAATACTCTAAACAAATAGCATGCTTCTCAAAATTACATATTAACTCCAGGGAAAGGAGAAAAGTAGAAACTGTTTCCTCTGCAGTTATGTAGAGCATTTAAATATCACACAGTATTCTTTGAGGGTCACAGTTTAACATCTCTCTTAAAGGAGCACCTTGGAGATGTGTGCACGTAACAGGGATAAGGACTTCTTTTCTACATGTGGTAACATTGAATAGGAAATAGTTTATAATAAAAAGTATATAAATAATCCAGTTTCCTACAGCATTTAGCACAGACAAAGGCTATGAGTCACAATTAGGAAAATCTGAATGTGGTCCCTGCAGCTGGATTTGGTCAACAGAGTATACGCTCTGAGCATTCAAAGTGAAAAATACCAGAAGTTCAGTGACATATTTGTAGGATGGAGCATTCATTTAAAAAACAAGGAATGTATAGATATGCTGATACCATTTGACCTATTTCTTTTGCTTCAAAGACATCATTTTACTTAATATAGAAACCCTAAGAACATTTTGGCTAGAGGCAGGAACAAAAGAAAGATGCCTTCCATTAGCATTATTATTTATCTTTTGTGCTATTATCCAGTGTGGTTAGATAAATAGAAGTTTAAAATTTGAAATGTTTCTGGTAACAGAACTAGGAGAATTAATTTTTTTAAATTAAAAAAACACAAGAAAAATCTGATTGCTATTGCTGTGTTAGCAAATCATCCCACAATTAAGTGGTTTAAAACAACAATTATTTCTAATCACTCATGATTTCTGTGGATTAGGTATTTGGGAACATCTTAGCTGTGGAGTTCAGAGTCAGTCTAGTCCTGGAGCCATCTCAAAAGCTTCTATAATCATATATCTAGTACCTGGGCTGAGAGCTGGATGTTGAAAGAGCTGGGGCTCATTGGTATCTCTGTCTCTTTATGTAATTTCACCACATTGTTTCTCCACCAAGGCAACCACAGGGCTGCTAGATTGCTTGCATAGTGACCCAAGGTTCCAAAGACACATTTCCTGAGATAGAAAGTCATATTGCAGGTTTCAAGTTTCATCTTAAGAAAATCATGCAGCTATCTTTTGAAAATACAATCTTCTGTAAGAAGTTCATTCAGATGGAAAAATACAAATTATGTATAGCCTATTGAAAACAGATCTATATTTAATATAATGTATCAGGAAATCCCTAATACATGGGATATGTAAATGAAAATCATACAACCATAAGTCACTCTATAAGAAAAGATTGTCAATTCATTTTTTAATATCAACTATTATTCAGACTAAAATAATATATATAGTGACTCATATAAAAATAAAACGTTTTGCATCATTACAAATAAATGATTGCCACAGTTAAAAAAAAATAACAGCAAACTTGTAAAGCTGCAAGAAATATTTACAGCTTCTATCATAGACAAAGATTTAATCCTTCTAATATTTAAAAATATTCTTAGATAAATAAGATAAAGACTAAAAACCCAATGGGGGAAATGGAAGAAATAAAAGAATATTAGTGAAAATAACATATAAACAGTACTTAAACATATGAAAAGTACTGAATCTCATTTATAGTAAGAGAAAGAAAATTAAAAGTATACTGAGAAACCCCCAATTCACCTTTCAGACTGATACCACTCCAAAATGTATTCATATACAATACTGGTGAGGCCCATAAGAAAATATGGATGTACTGCTTTTTGAAAGTGTAATTGCCTAGGAAGGACCTTTTGTCAATTTCTTTCAAAATTGCAATTGGCCCCACAATTTCACTTCAGGGAATATAGTTGTGGTAGCCAGAACTCTAAGAAGGTCCCTAATGACTGATGCCCTTGTATAATCACAACCCCTTGGGTGTAGGCTAGACCTGTAACTTGCTTAACCAATAAATATAGTAAAAGTGAAGGGCTATCATTCCTGTGATTGAACAAGTTATAAGTCTGCTCTGAAAGGGATTTTGCAGGTGTAATTAAAGCCCCTAATCAGTTGCCTTTAAGTTAATCAAAGGTGAGAATCTCCTGAGTGGGACTGATCTGATCAGGTAAGCTCTTACTAAATAAAAACAAACAAAATAAAGAAAGCAAAGTGCAGAGCAATGCTGTGGTGTACAACCAGTTACATAACAAAAGGGGAAAAGGAATATATTGTCTAAATATAAAAAAGAACCTTTGAGTGAAGCAAAAATAGTAGTAGTCATTTGCTATGGCATCTGGAAGATGGGATCTAATTTGAAAGAGGACAAAGAAGGTAACCTTTTTACTGTTAATGTATTATTTAAAAATTTTTAATATATTTTACTTTAAAATGTTAAAAAATAAAAGTATGAATGTCAAAATCCATAATCAACTTTTAAAGAATACCACAATGCAGGAGAAATATGTGTCAATGAATGAAGGCCAAGAAGATTCAAGAACATTAACACAGTGCAAAAGAGTGCACAGAACAGAGCTAGAGGATTCAAGGTGAGGGTATACAACTGGCTCACTGTGGAATGGTCTAGTTTTGAGTACTGGAAATGGACAGATACCCGGGATAATGAGACCCTGTCATTTCTGGAGGCAGTCAGGTATTGGTTGGGTCAGGTATAGGGCATGACGAGCCTGGTGACTGGATCAGAGAAATAGTGGTCTATAGCCACACTGTGTTGAGAGCCAACTCTTGTCTCTATCAAAAAAGGCAAACTCCTTTTTCATCTCTTAATTCCTATATTTCCTGTAGCGCTACTTCTTTATTTGTTTCCAGGAAGCTTTTTTGCAAGTCACATGGTGTTTCCATGTCTTTGATGTAAATATTGCCAACATTATAGGACAATCCTGATGATAACATCGGTGAATTCCCAGTGTCTGTCCTTGAGGGATCTCACAGTGGCCTCTCTACTTAGCATTTCTAACCACTCACCTTGTATTGCCAGAGTGATCCTGACAGTATTTTCAGAAACAAACACAGGCCAATATAATATATTTTATTGTTTCTTTAGTGAGAAGATTTAGGCCTTTAAGCAGGGAGACTTAGAGACATCTCAAAAGTGCTTTGTAGTTTAAAACACGTCTGTGACTTCAATATTGGACTAAGGTATTGTCATAATAATGGTATCTGCAGATCAGGTGTAAAGAATATGAATGAAAATAATCCCTTTCGCTTATTCAGTGCGTGTCTCTAGGATCTGTTTCTACATTGGGAAGCTGTGGGGAACAAATCTGAAGCTGATGTTTGGTACCATTAGAGGCCCAGCCGCAGCCCCCTCCCCTCCCCCCAGGCAAGGGAACCCGGGTGTATTTTCACTCTTTCATTATTCATTATAATTCTCCACTCTTTAAGCTGCAACTTGGGAGTCATTATGCACATTTTTTTTTAAAGATTTTATTTATTTATTTGAGAGAGAGAGAGAGAGAGAGAGAGAGAGAGCACATGAGGGGGGGAGGGTCAGAGGGAGAAGCAGACTCCCTGCTGAGCAGGGAGCCTGATGTGGGACTCAATCCTGGGACTCTGGGATCATGACCTGAGCTGAAGGCAGTCGGCTAACCAACTGAGCCACCCAGGAGCCCTCATTAATGCACTTTTGGGAACTGTATTAGCTATAGCAGGCCACTAGAGAATATGTAGTGTGCAGAAGTTGTAATTTACAAAATACGCTCTAGAAAAAGAAGCCAGGGAATGAAGCTTGGGAAGTGCTTCCTTTTCTGCATTGCCACTTATACACTATGGGAATTAAACTCAACAACCTCATCATGACATAAGAGCTTCATAAATAGAAAGGAGTCTTTCTACTGTGTAGAACAAGACAATGCAGGGAATCTCGTTTCCACATGAGCTATTGTTATAATAAACACACATTCCCATGGTTCTCCTAATAGCTGTGGAACAAGAATACTAGCGAGATCCTTTCCTGCTTGATAATTCTGAGGATGGATGAGCTTTACTTTCTTTATTCTCCTATCAGAATAAGTAGCCAATGAAGCTATGTGGTGATTTTTGTTAAAATTTTATTTTGTGGAGAGTAGATAATTGATGTGAAATCATTGAAACTTTCTTGTGGATATTTCCAGTGTATAGGTAAACCATTACTAAGTTAATTGCTGCCGACAAGAGACAGGTCTTTCTTTTAGCTATTGAGGGACTGCTTGGCTGTTTCCTGGTTTTGGTGATTATAAATAAAGCTGATATTAGAAATTAGGATGTAGGTATTTGTGGGAAAGACATCTTCACATCAGTTGGGGTAAATACCTAGAAGTACATTAGAGGCAGGAGGTAGAAGAACATTAAATATAGCTTTGTGAGAACCGCAATGCTGTATTTCAAAGTGACTGTGACATTTTGCATTCCCAACAGCAATGAAAGAGTTTCTGTTGCTATTCATCCATGACAGCATTTATTATTGTCACTTTTTTGGATTTCGGCCATTCTAATAGATGTTTAGTAGTGGTATCTCATTGCTATTTTAATTTGCAATTCCTTAATAACAAATGATGGTGAGCATATTTTCATATGCTTATTTACCCTCTGAATATCTTCTTTTATGAGATGTCTGTTCAGTTCTTTTGCCCATATTTTAATCGGGTTTATTTTCTTATTGTTGAGTTTTAAGAGTTCTTTGGACATTTTGGATACCAGTTCTTTATCAGATCTGTGTTTTTCAAATATTTTCTCCCAATAGGTGACTTGTGTTTTCATCCTATTAAGTTTTCTTTGTTTGCAGAGAAGCTTTTAATTTTGGTAAAGTCCACATTATTATTTTCTTTCATGGAATGTGCTTTTTGATGTTTTATTTAAAAACAAACCCAGATGATTTCCCATTTTCTTCTAGAAGTATTCTAGTTTGTTTATGGGTTTTGTTTGCTTATTTGTTTACATTTATCTGTTATCCATTTGAATTAATTTTTTGTGCAAAGTTTTAGGTCTGTGTCTAGATTCATTGTCATTGTTGTTGTTTAATGTGGCTATCCAGACAGTACTAGTGCTTTCTTCACATTCTGTATACCTTTCACTTACTTTTCTTGTCATATTTCATTAGCTGAACTTCCAACACAATATTGGCTAGGTGTGGTGAGAGGGGATATCCTTGTCTTGTTCTCAGTCTTGGTGGGAATGTGTATATTTCCTTACCATTAAGTGTCATGTTGGGTATAAGTTTTTTTGTAGACATAGTTTATCAAATAGAGAAAGTTCTTCTCTATTACTAGTTTACTAAGTTCTTTTAATTATAAATGGGTATGAATTTTGTCAAATTCATATCCTGAGTCAATTTAAATAAGCACATGAGCCTAATAATTTAGTGGGTTACATTAATTAAATGTTAAGCCAGACTTGCATACCTGGCAAAAATCCCACTTGTCCATGGTACAATTCTTTTCTGTATATTTTTGGATATTTTGTTGAGGATTTTTATATCTGTATTCATTAGAGATTTTTGTCTGTAGCTTTCCTTTCTTGAAATGGCTTTGTTTGGTTTGGGTAATAGGGTAATGGCCTCATAGAATGAGTTAGGAAGTGTTCCCTGTGTTATATTTTTGGGAACAGATTATAGAAAATTAGAATCATTTCTTCCTTAAATGTGTGGTAGAATTCCCTAGTGATATTATCTGTGTCTGGTGCTTTGCCTTCTTTTTTGAAACGTTACTAATTATTGATTCAACTTATCTAATAGATACAGTCTGTATTTCTTCTTGTGTGAGTGTTGGTAGTTTGCATCTTTTAAGGAATTGGTCCATTTCACTTAAGTTCTCATATTTGTGGGTATAGAGTTGTTCATAGTATTCCTTAGTATCTTTTTTTGGTTTTGTTTTGAGAAAGAGAGAGAAAGAGCACATGTGTGGAAGTAGGGGGCAGTGAGGGATAAAGGGAGAGGGAGAAAATCCCAAGCAGGCTCTGCACTGAGCCTGAGACAAGACTCGATCTCATGACCCTGAGATCATGATCTGAGCCCAGACCAAGAGCTGGGCGCTTAACTGACTGAGCCACCCAGGAGCCCCTCCTTATTATCTTTTAAATGTCTATGGAATCAGTAGTGATAACTCCTCTTTTATTTCTGATATTACTAAATTGTGTCTTTGTTACTGTAAGCTTGACTAGAATTTTGTCAATTTTATCGATCTCTTCAAAGAACGAGCTTTTGGTTTCATTGAATTTCTCCATTGGTTTCCTGTTTTCAATTTCATGAATTTGTTATAATTTTTATTATTTCTTTTTTTCTGCCAGCTTTAGGCTTATAGTTTCCTATGATAGAGGTTTGGAGTATTGAATAGCTCCTTCATTTATCCTAATATATGCATTTAATGCTATAAAAGTCCATCTATGAACTGCTTTTGCTACAACCACGCATTTTCATAAGTTTTATTTTCATTTGCTTCAATTTTTAAAAATTTCTCTTGAAAAAAAAATTTCTCTTGAGACATCTTTAATCCATGTGTTATTGAGAAATGTGTTGTTTAATTGAGAAATGTTTGGTAATTTTCCAGCTGTCTTTCTGTTCCTGATTTGTAGTTCAACTCCACTGTGGTCTCAAAACATAGTTTGTATGATTTCTATTTTTTTAAATTGTTAAGCTGTGTTATATGGACCAGAAGTGGTTTATTTTAGTGAGTGTTATAGGTGAACTTGATAACAATGTATTCAGCTGTTGTTAGGTGGAATATGCTATAAATATCAATTAGATCCAATTGATTGATAGTGCTGCTCAAGTCAATAATATCCTTAATAAATTTCTGCGTGTTTGATCTATTGATTAGAGGGGTGTTAATGTCTCCAAGTATAATAGTGGATTTGTTTGTTTCTCCTTACATTTCTTTGAGCTTTTGCCACACTATATTGATGGCTTTTGTTAGGTGCATACATGCTCAAGATTATTAGGTCTTCTTGGAATGTTGACCCTTTTATAATTGTTTAATGCTCCTCTGTATTTCTGATAATTTACCTGGTTCTGAGGTCTGCTTTATCTGAAATTAATACAGCTATTCTAACTCTCTTTTGATTAGTGTTAGCATATTATATCTTTCTTCATCCCTTTGATTTTAATCTATCTGTGTTTTTATATTTGAAGTGGATCTTTTAGACACGTCTAGTTAGGTCTTGCTTTTTATCTATTCTGATGGTTTCTATCTTTAATTTATTTAGACCACACTTTAAGTGGTTATTGATATAGTTGGATTATTAATTACTATGTTTGTAACTCTTTTCTATTTATTGAACAGTTCTTCATCCTTTTTTTTTTAATTCCTTTTCTACCTTTTCTGGTTTTAATTGAAAATGTCATATGATTCCATTTTACTTCCTCTTAGTATATTTATTATACTTTTTAAAAAATTAGTAGCATTCCTAGAGCTTGAAAGGTACATTTACAATATACATAAGTCTGCTTTCAAATAGTCTGTACTACTTCAAGAGTGGTGCAGGTTCCTATAAATGTGCTTCTAGCTCCTCTTTCCAAACCCTTATTACTTTGCTGTCATTCATTTCCTTTATCTGTATGCTATAATCATCTAATAAATACATTGTTGCTATCATTACTTTGAAGAAACAGGTATCTATTGATCAGTTAAGAATTAGAAAAATTAAAAAATTATTTTACTTTTATTTTTTGATGTTCTTTCGTTGATATAAATCAGAGTTCGACATTTTTCTTCTGAAGAACTTAACAATTCTCACAGGACAGGTCTGTTGGCCAAAAGTCACCTTACATTTTACTTGCCTGAGAAAATCTTTATTTCTTCTTCCCTTTTGAAAGATACTATTGTTAAATCTAGAATTCTAGGCTGGTGTGGTTTTTTTTCCCTCCAACACTTTAAATATTTCACTCCATTCTTTTCTTGCTTGCATGGTTTCTGATATGAAGTCAGCTATATATTTTATCTTTTTCTCTCTATAGACAAGTCCCCCACTGCCACTTCTTTTAAGATTTTCACTTTGTCTTTGGTTTACTGAACTCTGAATATGATATGGGCAGATACAGATTTTATGATATTTATCTGGCTTGGTGTTCTCTAACCCTCATAGATATGTAGTTTTGGATCTGCTATTATTTTCAGAAAAAAATCTTCTCTGATCTTCAAATATTTCTTCTTTCTTTCAGTATTTCAACTACATTAAAGTCACACTTTTTGAAATTGTTCAACAGTTCTTAGACATTGTGTTCTGTTTTTTTAAAATTATCTTTTCTCTTTGAATTTCAGCTTGGAAAGTCTCCTGACAAATTTTCAAGCTCACTGTTGATTTCCTCGGCTATGCCCACTGTAATGATCATTCCATCAAGGGCATTCTTCATTTCTGTTACAGTATTTTGACTTCTAGCATTAGTTTAGACTTTTTCCCTAAAGTTTTCAGTTATCTATTATCTGCTTGCTCTAACCATCTATTTTTGCATGTTATCTGCTTTTTCTAGTATAGTCAGACTATTAATTTAAATTTTCTATCTGATAATTCCAAAATCTGTATCATATCAAAGTCTGATTCTGATATTTGTTTTGTATCTTCTGTGTGTTTTTCTTGCCTTTTAGCATGCTGTGTAATTTCTTGTTGAGAGCTAGACATTATGTATCAGGCAAAAGGGTCTGAGGTAAATAGGTCTTTAGTTTGAAGTTTTATGTTCACCTGGCTAGGGGTTGGGCTATGTTATATTTGCTGTAAATTGAGGTGCCATAGGCTTCAAATTCCTTGAGGGTCCTTATTTTTATCTCTCCTCTTGTCTTTGGGCTTGTCTAAGAACTTTTTTTTTTTTAAGATTTTTTGAATTTATTTGACAGAGAGAGACACAGGGAGAGAGGGAACACAAGCAGGGGGAGTGGGAAAGGGAGAAGCAGGCTTCCCGTGGGGCAGGGAGCCTGATGTAGGGCTCGATCCCAGAACCCTGGGATCATGACCTGAACTGAAGGCAGACACTTAATGACTGAGCCACCCAAGTGCCCCTTGTCTAAGAACTTCTTAAATAGTCTGCACCTTACAGCTACTATAGCTGCAGTCCATTTTTATTACACTGGATCCCCAATGATGTGTTGATTAGGTATGGGAGAGGGAAAGGTTACTAGAACCTTATGATTAAATCTCAGTGATTTAAAGAGCCTGTGTCCACGGGCTGTGACTTTTACAAAGGTTTCTTATATTCCTGTCCCCTTGGGTGAGACAGGAAGGCAAGACAGGATTGGTTAGGGATAAATGCCCTTCCCCTAGTGGGATAAGGTTCTGTTAAGGTCTTTCCCTTTGGAAAGTAAGTCTCTATCATAGAGAATCTCTGGGAGTATTTCAGAATTGCTACTTCTACCCTCCCACTTCCAGAGACATGTGGGGATTTTTCTTGACTCTTCATCATGAGAATGGTGGGTCACCTGGAAGTAAAGCCTATGAGATGGGGAGGGGGGATCCATCGAAGACTGAAGGTCTCCAGGAATTTTTCCCTTTAACACACAGCCTCTAACATTTTATCAAAATTACTATTAAATGTTTCTACCAGTTTATGACTCCAGTGGCTTCTACTTCAGATTTGTTAATCTCAGCTATGGCTTTCTGTATTTGTCTGTTCCTTTAGATGTGGGGGAGTCCATTTGCCCCACATGTCTACTTTTTGATTAGTGTAAGGAAAATCATTGATTTTTTTAGTTCGTTCAGGTTTTTTTTTTTTTGTGGGAAAGATGGGGGTAGCACTTTTGAAGCTCTTTACATGTTGGAGATGAGACTGGAAGAAACAGGTTCTTGTCTTAAAGAAAAGAAAAGGTCTCCTTTAAATGTTTAGTCCCTTCTAATTACTATATTTTTATTTTTCAGTCGTTTCTTTGCCCTAATACTGAATTTCATAAAGATATTTATACATTCATATTTTGACAAATGAAGGCCAGGCCATCCTTAGAAAAAGCAACATGACTCTGTGGTCTTGCGAGGACATTTGCTTAGAGGAAGTTCACAGACAGAGCTGCTATCCTTGAAAAGCCAGCACATCTGAATTGGAAAGGGCTCCAAATTGGAGAGACCTCAGAAAGTGGAGTTATGGACCAGAAAATATGCATTATAACTTTAAAAAAAATAGCCTTATATCTTCAATGATTATATTTTCTGAACAAAGACTTAGAACATGTAATGAATGAACCAAGTAATAGTGTACTTGCCCAACATTCAAAAGCTCATGTGCCTATAGGGACCAAGCAGGTAACATCAATATGTTACTCACTCAAGTAGTAACAGGAGTATGGGAAGGATGGGCGGAACTAACAGACAAAGCTGCCACATTAACACATTTAAATAAAAAAAAAAATCAGCCAAAGAAAAAATGCATCTGTGTGCTCTGTGCAGAATAATGACTACTTGCTTTTCATTTGTCATGTGTGCGGCTGATTTATTTATTGGGTTTCTACCATATAGGCTCAATAAAATGAAATATTTTAGATGAGAAGATAGAAAATTTCATCTATGACAAAGGGATTATAATGCTTTAAGGAAAGAAAGTAGATTTTTCTGTTTTCTTGTATGCACAGGAATTTGCTACTGAACTGAATTTCTTATATGTGTAGGCAAGAAGCTTAAAAGAAATGCCTTCCTAAAGTATCTGCTTGGTGGCCAGACCCACTTTAAGAATTTCTATTGTAAACTTCTTGTCACATTCTTCAATATCTCCCAGAGGCAGCTCAATGCAGTTCCAGGAGCAAGAAAAGAATTTTAGAAAACAATTGGACAATATAATAATTAGAATTAAATTATTCATCATGTTTGACCTAGTAATTCTACTTTTAAATTTAACCTTAGGAGCTAATATAAAATACAAACCAGGGCACCTGGGTGGCTCAGTTGGTTAAGAGACTGCCTTCGGCTCAGGTCATGATCCTGGAGTCCTGGGATCGAGTCCCGCATTGGGCTCCCTGCTCGGCAGGGAGTCTGCTTCTCCCTCTGACCCTATCCCCTCTCTTGTGCTCTCTCTCAACCTTTCTCTAAAATAAATAAATAAAATCTTTAAAAAAAAATACAAACCAATATTTATGCAAAGATGTTCCTTGCCTATAAAACAAAGGATATGCACAAACAAAAACAATCTGAATACAAGTAGATAAAGCTATGAAATATTAAAATTATATATAATTTGATGCAGACATTAAAATTATGTGGGCCAAGAAACAACAACACAGGTAAATACATAAGTATATTTAAAAAATGAAAATGTATTTGTGGCACTCTAAAACAAGATGTATAAAAAAGGAAAAACATACCAAAGTTTAAACACTATTACTCTTGGTTCAGTGACATCTGAATCCTGTCTTATTTTCGATCATATTTCTTATTCTCTTGTCTATACTTTTTATCATAAACAGAAAGTACTTGCATGATTAGGGGAAAAAAAACAAACCCTAAATACCAATTCTGGCATATTTCCTCAAAAGATTTCATAACCCCCAGGTATTTCCCATGATACTTTAAAAACTTGCTAAAATTAACAAAATTATATCATTAAATAATTGAAATTCCTTTTCACTAAAATGGAAAGCAAAATAGTTATTTAAATGACTGTCACTTAGAGGAAAAGCCACAATCTGGAAACTGATTGCAGGGACGAGGGCTAGTATAAGCACAGAACTTAGCAATGGCAGTCGGGGAGGAACACTCTAGAACAGGGGTGCTCCAAGCCTGGGAGGCTGGAAGTGGCACTGTAGAGAGAGACCACCTGCTTCTCCAGCCTGGATGTTCAGGGTAAGGATTCTATCCCTATCTGTGTTCTCCGGGGAAGGATGCAGCTTACGGTGGTCCAGTCTTCCTGCGGCCAGAGAGTGAGTTTGTTGATGTCTATGACCAGCAGTGATTGGACAGTAGAGTGGGAGGCCTCTATGTGAGAAGCCACACATACACACTTCAGCAAAGTAAAAATGCAGTAAGCACCGGGGAGAAACCAACCAGTTCACTCTCAAGGGGAGAGGGCTTGGTGATGCCAAGGGTGAGGTTAAGTAGAACTGATAAAACTCTAGCTTTTGCATCAGGAAAAGAGATGGGACTGGGGGAGGGGAGCAGCCACCTCAGTAGTTCTACTCAGGGGGGCATTACGCTGCCCTGTGTTTCCTGGACCTTAATTTCCCAAGACCCTGAGAGCATTTCAGGAAACTCACATCCAGTGTTACTTTTCCCTTTAATCCCCGAGAAGTTTCATACAACACTAATAGATTTCCCAGTGGTGAGGTCAGTCAAATTCTCCCCTATGCCTTGAAATATGTTTTATATTTTCCACTTATCCACATACATTTCACAGTGATAATTGTAGGGATACATAATGTTCTATCAGGTTGATGTAACATTACATATGCATACATATATAATACATACATATACATATATATGTGTGTGCAGATATACAGATACACACATACACACACACACACACACACAATCCTGATGTTGGGCATTTACATCGTTTTTCAATATTTTACCTTTAGAAATAATTACTAAAATTTTTTTTCACCTGTGGAACAATTTCCATATCATAAATTCCTAGGAATGGAAATGCAGGATTTCTCTTGATTTGATTTGTAGCTCACTCTCCAAAATGGTTCTAATAATTCATAAAGCTATCATAATAAGGATGTTCTAATTTTGCTCCAACCATGTCCACTATCTTAGCTCAAGAGATGCCATAACAAAATATCATAACTGGGTAGCTTAAACAACAGAAATTTATTTCTTACAGTTCTGGAGGTCCAAGGTCAGGGTGCCAGCAGGGTTGGTGTCTGGTGAGGGCTCTCTCTTTGGGTTGCAGATCGCCTCCTCACTGTGTCCCTACATGGCCTTTCCTAGGTGAGTGTGGGGGAAATGGGGAAATAGAAAAAACCTGGGGTGAGTAAGCAAACTCTCAGGTGTCTCCTCTTATAAGAGCACAAATCCCATCTTGAGGGCCCCATATGGAAGACACAAGTGACTACTCATCTTAGGTTTTCAGCTGGGACTCTAACAAATAACAAGAGAAAACCAGTTTATTAGCAGATGCAGTGCACATCACATGGGAGAAACCAAAATCAAAAATGACTTAAAATGATGATTTAGAATTACAGCTTATATAGTACCTTCAACAAAGAGCAATAAATCTGTAGAGAAATGACAGAAAAAGAAAAGTAGTTGTAGGCTTCCAAGGGTGGCAACTTGTGGGAAGGTCAATGTAGGGGATGAAAGTAATGGAGTTCAGGTTTGTTTACAGACTCTTATGAGTCCATCTCTGGGCTGATAAGACTGAGTCTTCAGTAAAAGGAGAATTTATATCTTTCCTTCAGGCAGAAAAGGAGGAGTTTTTTCTGCATTAGCTGTTTCTTAGCTGCTTGCAGCATAAAATATTTTTTATGTCCAAGAGGCATATCTGGGGCGACATAGTCTGGTTTCCCTCTGCCCCATTTTATGGCCTAATCTAAAGCTAATTATCTCCCAAAGGCTCTATCTCTGAATACTGTCACTCTGGGGATGAGTGCTTCCACCTATGAATTTTGGGGGGCCACAATTCAATCCATAGCATCCCCTTTAGGCATTGTGGTTTCTTATTTTTTGATGAATTTTGTGCATATGAAATGATGCCACATGAAGACTCTCTGAAGCTTTATCTTCATTCCTTCCCACCATCTTCCTCTCAGTAAATTTGCCTTTACTTACAATCACTTGGCAAATATCTACTGAGATTTTATTAGGAATATTTTGTAGAGATGGAGAATCAACCATGAATGAAAGAAGTCCCTCCCCTTATGGAGCTTATATTGGAGAATGGTAGAAAAATATACAAGCCAATAAAGAAGATAATATCAGACAGTGGTAAGTGTCTAAGAAAAATGAAAGTGGAGTGAACATAAATTATGCTAATGGGAAGTTCTAAGTCCTCATTTAAGAGCTCTGGAAGAGTTGGGGAGGACAAGGCAAGACATTAGTAAGTCAAGGTTCAAGGTAAAGTTATTATTAAGATGGCTGTTATTAACGAGGCTGTTCTGTCCACGTATTTTGTTATTTTATATAGTTTCAGATATGTGCTGGAGTTGGATGTAGGATATAAAACACAACTGAAATAGTCATCTGGTTTTGCTTGATCCTTTGACAAAATGCTTTCTTCATCATTGAGAACTTAATTTTATCTTCAAGTTTCTGAGACTTTGGTAGACCTCTGAACACCAGAAATTTTTTTCCCCAAAGATAAAGATTTTAAGCTTCTCTTTGAACCCATGCTACTGTGATTTCAGGAGTCCTACTTCTGAAATCTACTAAGATTCCAGCGTGCCTTTTAGATACTGGACTTGCATATCCTGTTTTAAAAATGGTAGTGTTAAAAGAGAGACAACAGGTCGCAAATGGAGTCATTTGTGTAAAGGCCTGCATCACAAAACCAAGACTTAAAACCTGAGTTAACCTCAGTCTCAACCTCTCCTAGGAGTGGAGTCTTAAACCAGTGGGTCTGTGTATCACTTGGTCAGCACTAATGGGATCATCAGCCTCCATAGGCTCCTCCACCCCCTAAAGGAAGGTGACCTTGCCACAAGCAGTTCCCTCTGCTAGTAACTTCCTTGTCCTGCTCCCTTCTGCCTATAAAAGCCTTTCATTCTGTACAGATCTTCAGAGCTCTTTCCATCTGCTAGCTGGGATATTGCCCAATTCATCAATCACTGAATAAAGCCAATAAGATCTTTAACATTTACTCAATTGAATTTTGATTTTGTTGTTCTTTTCTTTTTTAACAGAGAGAAGAAGGGGTTCATTAGGAGATCCTCTGCAGAGACTGTGTTGTCAGGAAAGTACACCCAAAGAGCTTTCAAATAGACCACAATTTAAAAAAGTGGAAGGAAAGGAATATTAAAATCACTACCTCACTTTTTTTTTGTTGTTTGGCCAGCCCTGCAAAAAGAATTAGAGTGTGTGTTGCATATTTGGAAGCTGCTCAGAGAATGGATCTTAAAAGGTCTTATCACAAGGAAAAGAAACTTATAACTATGTATGGTGATGGATGGTAACTAGACTTACTGTGGCAATCATTTCAAAATAGAAACACATATGGAATTGTTCTGCTGTGCACCCGAAGCTAATATAATAATATTAATTACCCTTTTTTTTGTTTTAAAGATTTTATTTATTTATTTGACTGACAGAGAGAGAGCACAAGCAGGGGGAGCGGCAGGCAGAGGGAGAGGGAGAAGCAGGTTTCCTGCTAAGCAGGGAGCCCGACCAGGGGCTTGATCCCAGGACTCTGAGATCATGACCTGAGCCGAAAGTTAACCAACTGAGCCACCCAGGCACCCCATTAATTATCCTTAGTTAAAAAAAGAAGAGAGAATGTGTCTAAGCGTAAACAATTTAGTCTGTATTATTTGTTCTTTGCTGCTCCTTTCTTTTATGTCACTATCAGGGTGTTCTTTTTTTTAAATTTTTTATTGTTATGTTAATCACCATATATTACATCATTAGTTATTGATGTAGTGTTCCATGATTGTTTGTGCATAACACCCAGTGCTCCATGCAGAATGTGCCCCCTTTAATACTCATCACCAGCTAACCCATCCCCCCACCTTCTTCCCCTCTAGAACCCTCAGTTTGTTTTTCAGAGTCCATTGTCTCTCTTGGTTCATCTCCCCTCTGACTTACTCCCCTTCCTTCTTCCCCTCCTGCTAACTTCTTCTTTTTCTTTTTTCTTAACATATGTTGCATTATTTGTTTCAGAAGTACAGATCTGTGATTCAAAAGTCTTGCGCAATTCACAGCGCTCAACATAGCCCATACCCTCCCCAATGTCTATCACCCAGCCACCCCATCCCTCCCACCCCCACCACTCCAGGAACCCTCAGTTTGTTTCCTGAGATTAAGAATTCCTCATATCAGTGAGGTCATATGATACATGTTTTTCTCTGATTGACTTATTTCACTCAGCATAACACTCTCCAGTTCCATCCGTGTCATTGCAAATGGCAAGATCTCATTCCTTTTGATGGCTGCATAATATTCCATTGTGTATATAAACCACATCTTCTTTATCCATTCATCTGTCGATGGACATCTTGGCTCTTTCCACAGTTGGGCTATTGTGGACATTGCTGCTATAAACATTGGGGTGCACATACCCCTTCGGACCCCTACATTTGTATCTTTGGGGTAAATACCCAGTAGTGTAATTGCTGGATCGTATGTTAGCTCTATTTTCAACTGTTTGAGGAACCTCCATACTGTTTTCCAGAGGGGCTGCACCAGCTTGCATTCCCACCAACAGTGTAGGAGGGTTCCCCTTTCTCCACATCCCCGCCAACATCTGTCATTTCCTGACTTGTTAATTTTAGCCAT
Organism: Callorhinus ursinus; assembly: GCF_003265705.2. Lineage (NCBI taxonomy): Eukaryota > Metazoa > Chordata > Mammalia > Carnivora > Otariidae > Callorhinus > Callorhinus ursinus. The sequence goes on from NW_027397072.1 coordinate 41,854,138, forward strand.
TCTGACGGGTGTGAGGTGGTATCTCATTGAGGTTTTGATTTGGATTTCCCTGATGCCGAGCGATGTGGAGCACTTTTTCATGTGTCTGTTGGCCATTTGGATGTCTTCTTTGGAAAAATGTCTGTTCATGTCTTCTGCCCATTTCTTGATTGGATTATTTGTTCTTTGGGTGTTGAGTTTGATAAGTTCTTTATAGATTTTGGATACTAGCCCTTTATCTGATATGTCATTTGCAAATATTTTCTCCCATTCTGTCGGTTGTCTTTTGGTTTTGTGGACTGTTTCTTTTGCTGTGCAAAAGCTTTTTATCTTGATGAAATCCCAATAGTTCATTTTGCCCTGGCTTCCCTTGCCTTTGGCAATGTTTCTAGGAAGAAGTTGCTGTGGCTGAGGTGGAAGAAGTTGCTACCTGTGTTCTCCTTTAGGATTTTGATGGACTCCTGTCTCACGTTTAGGTCTTTCAACCATTTGGAGTCTATATTTGTGTGTGGTGTAAGGAAATGGTTCAGTTTCATTCTTCTGCATGTGGCTGTCCAATTTTCCCAACACCATTTGTTGAAGAGACTGTCTTTTTTCCATTGGACATTCTTTCCTGCTTTGTGGAAGATGAGTTGACCATAGAGTTGAGGGTCCGTTCCTGGGCTCTTGATTCTGTTCCGTTGATCTATGTGTCTGTTTTTGTGCCAGTACCATACTGTCTTGATGATGACAGCTTTGTAATAGAGCTGGAAGTCCGGAATTGTGATGCCGCCAGCTTTGCTTTTCTTTTTCAGTATTCCTCTGGCTATTCGGGGTCTCTTCTGGTTCCATACAAATTTTAGGATTATTTGTTCCATTTCTTTGAAAAAAGTGGATGGTATTTTGATGGGGATTGCATTGAATGTGTAGATTGCTCTAGGTAGCACTGACATCTTCACAATGTTCGTTCTTCCAATCCATGAGCATGGAACGTTTTTCCATTTCTTGGTGTCTTCTTCAATTTCTTTCATGAGTATTTTATAGTTTTCTGAGTAGAGATCCTTTGCCTCTTTGGTTAAATTTATTCCTAGGGATCTTATGGTTTTGGGTGCAATTGTAAATGGGATTGACTCCTTGATTTGTCTCTCTTCTGTCTTCTGTTGGTGTATAGGAATGCCACTGATTTCTGTGCATTGATTTTATATCCTGCTACTTTACTGAATTCCTGTATGAGTTCTAGCAGTTTTGGGGTGGAGTCTTTTGGGTTTTCCACATACAGTATCATATCATCTGCAAAGAGTGAGAGTTTGACTTCCTCTTTGCCGAATTGGATGCCTTTGATTTCTTTTTGTTGTCTGATTGCTGTGGCTAGGACTTCTAATACTATGTTGAATAGCAGTGGTGAGAGTGGACATCCCTGCCGCGTTCCTGACCTTAGGGGAAAGGCTCTCAGCCTTTCCCCATTGAGAATGATACTCGCTGTAGGTTTTTCATAGATGGCTTTTATGATATTGAGGTATGTACCCTCTATCCCTATACTCTGAAGAGTTTTGATCAAGAAAGGATGTTGTACTTTGTCAAATGCTTTTTCTGCATCTATTGAGAGGATCATATGATTCTTGTTCTTTCTTTTGTTAATGTATTGTATCACGTTGATTGATTTGCGGATGTTGAACCAACCTTGCAGCCCAGGGATAAATCCCCCTTGGTCGTGGTGAATAATCCTTTTAATGTACTGTTGGATCCTACTGGCTAGTATTTTGGTGAGAATTTTTGCATCCATGTTCATCAAGGATATTGGTCTGTAATTCTCCTTTTTGATGGGGTCTTTGTCTGGTTTTGGGATCAAGGTAATGGTGGCCTCATAAAATGAGTTTGGAAGTTTTCCTTCCATTTCTATTTTTTGGAACAGTTTCAGGAGAATAGGTATTAATTCTTCTTTAAATGTCTGATAGAATTCCCCTGGGAAGCCATCTGGCCCTGGGCTTTTGTTTGTTGGGAGGTTTTTGATGACTGCTTCAATTTCCTTAGTGGTTATAGGTCTGTTCAGGTTTTCTACTTCTTCCTGGTTCAGTTCTGGTAGTTGATACATCTCTAGGAATGCACCCATTTCTTCCAGGTTATCTAATTTGCTGGCATAGAGTTGCTCATAATATGTTCTTAGAATTGTTTGTATTTCTTTGGTGTTGGTTGTGATCTCTCCGCTTTCCTTCATGATTTTGTTGATTTGGGTCATTTCTCTTTTCTTTTTGATAAGTCTGGCCAGGGGTTTATCAATCTTGTTAATTCTTTCAAAGAACCAGCTCCTAGTTTCGTTGATCTGTTTTACTGTTCTTTTGGTTTCTATTTCATTGATTTCTGCTCTGATCTTTATTATTTCTCTTCTGCTGCTGGGTTTAGGCTTTATTTGCTGTTCTTTCTCTGGCTCCTTTAGGTGTAGGGTTAGGTTGTGTATTTGTGACCTTTCTTGTTTCTTGAGAAAGGCTTGTATTGCTATATACTTTCCTCTCAGGACTGCCTTTGCTGTATCCCAAAGATTTTGAACAGTTATGTTTTCATTTTCGTTGGTTTCCATGAATTTTTTTAATTCTTCTTTAATTTCCTGGTTGACCCATTCATTATTCAGTAGGACGCTCTTTAGCCTCCACGTAATTGAGTTCTTTCCGACTTTCCTCTGGTGATTGAGTTCTAGTTTCAAGGCACTGTGGTCTGAAAATATGCAAGGAATAATCCCAATCTTTTGGTATCGGTTGAGACCTGATTTCTGACCTAGGATGTGATCAGTTCTGGAGAATGTTCCATGGGCACTAGAGAAGAATGTGTATTCCATTGCTTTGGGATGGAATGTTCTGAATATGTCTGTGAAATCCATTTGGTCCAGTGTGTCATTTAAAGTCTTTATTTCCTTGTTGATCTTTTGCTTAGATGATCTGTCCATTTCAGTCAGGGGGGTGTTAAAGTCCCTCACTATTATTGTATTGTTGTCAATGTGTTTCTTTGCTTTTGTTATTAATTGCCTTATATAATTGGCTGCTCCCATGTTAGGGGCATAGATATTTACAATTGTTAGATCTTCTTGTTGGATAGACCCTTTAAGTAGGATATAGTGTCCACCTTCATCACTTATTACAGTCTTTGTTTTAAAATCTAATTTGTCTGATATAAGGATTGCCACCCCAGCTTTCTTTTGGTGTCCATTAGCATGGTAAATGGTTTTCTACCCCCTCACTTTCAATCTGGGGGTGTCTTTGGGTCTAAAATGAGTCTCTTGCAGACAGCATATCGATGGGTCTTGTTTTTTAATCCAATCTGATAGCCTGTGTCTTTTGATTGGGGCATTTAGCCCATTTACATTCAGGGTAACTATTGAAAGACATGATTTTAGTGCCATTGTATTGCCTGTAAGGTGACTGTTACTGTATATTGTCTCTGTTCCTTTCTGATCTGTGCTGTTTTTAGGCTCTCTCTTTGCTTAGAGGACCCCTTTCAATATTTCTTGGAGGGCTGGTTTTGTGTTTGCAAATTCCTTTAGTTTTTGTTTGTCCTGGAAGCTTTTTACCTCTCCTTCTATTTTCAATGATAGCCTCGCTGGATATAGTATTCTTGGTTGCATATTTTTCTCGTTTAGTGCTCTGAAGATATCATGCCAGTCCTTTCTGGCCTGCCAGGTCTCTGTGGATAGGTCTGTTGCCAATCTAATGTTTCTACCATTGTGGTTACATATCTCTTCTCTCGAGCTGCTTTCAAGATTTTCTCTTTCTCTAAGACTCGTAAGTTTTACTATTAGATGTCGGGGTGTTGACCTATTTTTATTGATTTTGAGAGGGGTTCTCTGTGCCTCCTGGTTTTGATGCCTGTTTCCTTCCTCACATTAGGGAAGTTCTCTGCTATTATTTGCTCCAATATTCCTTCTGCCCCTCTCTCTCTCTCTTCTTCTTCTGGGATCCCAATTATTCTAATGTTGTTTCGTCTTATTGTATCACTTATCTCTCGAATTCTGCCCTCGTGATCCTGTAGTTGTTTCTCTCTTTTTCTCAGCCTCTTTATTTTCCATCATTTGGTCTTCTGTATCGCTGATTCTCTCTTCTGCCTCATTTATCCTAGCAGTTAGTGCCCCCATTTTTTTATTGCACCTCATTAATAGCCTTTTTGATTTCGACTTGGTTAGGTTTTAGTTCTTTTATTTCTCCAGAAAGGGTTTCTCTAATAACTTCCACGCTTTTCTCAAGCCCAGCTAGTATCTTTAAAGTCATGATTCTGAACTCTAGGTCAGACATCGTACTGATGTCTGTATTGAGTAGGTCCCTGGCTGACGGTACTATCTCTTGTTCTTTTTGCTGAGGTGATTTTTTTCGTCTTGTCATTTTGTCCAGAGGAGAATAGATGAATGAGAGAACAAAATGCTAAGAGGTTAACAACGTCCCCAGCAAATATACTCCATACAAATCAGAAAAGACCTGAAAGCAGGGGGAAAGAAAGGGAAAGAAAGAAAAAAGAAAGAGAAAAGAAAGAAAAAGATAAAAACAAAAACAGAACAATACAAAAAAAACCAGAATATGATCAAATATGATCAGGCTAGTGTATAGATCAGTGCCACACACTAGATTTTGGGCGTATTTTGGTCTGTTAGAAAAAAGTGCCTCCTAAAATTTTAAAGGAAGAAAGACTTATATATGTACAAAATAAGGGTTGATAGAATGAAGGGATGGAAGATGACTGTAAAGATGAAAAATAGAAAAGACTTTATAAAAGGAATTGATATGATAAGAAGTTGTTTGAAAAAAGAAAGATTTAAAAAAAAAAGGGAGAGAATGTGATCAGGCAGGAGACTAGAACATAGCCATACACTAGTGATTTAGAGTATATTTTGATCTGTTAGAAGAAACTGTATCTCATAATTTTAAAGAGAGAACAACCTATATATATATGCGCCAAAAAAGGGTAACTAGTATGAAGGGATAAAATATGACTCTACAAATGAAAAATAAAAAATGTTTTTTTAAAAAAAGGGATTGATAAGATGTTGGTTGAAAAAGGGAAAAAGAAAAATTAAAAAAAAACAGTTAAAAAAATTAACTTTTAAAAACTAATGAATCATGGTAAAAAAAAGCCATGAATTCTATGTGCAGTATTCCCCTAGCGCTGGAGTTCTCCCATTCTCCTTGATCGGTAAACTTGGTCTTGGCTTGCTGGCTGTTCGTACTGATCTTCTGGGGGAGGGGCCTGTTGCCATGGTTCCCAAATGTCTTTGCCGGAGGCAGAATTGCTCCACCCTTGTCGTCCGGGCTAAGCAAGCTGCTTGGGTTTGCTCTCAGGAGCTTTTGTTCTGGGCAAGCTCTGGTACAGCTTTGGAGGACCAGGGTGAAAATGGTGGCCTCCCAATCTCCACTCAGAGGAGCTGAGAACTCGGGGCCCCGCTCCTCAGTGCGCCCCCAGAGAAAAGCAGTCACTCCTGTCTCCCTGGTCTCCGGCCGCACTCCGTGCTCACCTGGCCTGTGACCGAGCATTTCTATCTCTGGCACCTGACCCCGTGTGGAGTCTCCAAACCCAGCAGATCCCCGTGTTGCGCTCCCGCGCTGCTCCTCCCAGGGGAGGGAGGGGAGTCTCCCCGGATCTGCTGCTTGTTGGGTCCTTGCTGGAGGAGCAGTGGTCCAACTGGGCCACAGATCACAGTTTATGGCAACCCCGAGCTGAGAGCCCACGCCTCGGCTCCATCTCTGCAGCCGGCTTCCCCGCTCCAATAGCTGGGAGCTCTGCTGCACTCAGGCACCCCCGGTCTTTCTGTGACCCCGAGGGTCCTGAGATCACACTGTCCCGCGAGGGTTCCACCCCCACTTAGCCACTGGAGCGACGTCCCTCAGCGGAGCCGACTTCTAAAAGTTCCGATTTTGTGCTCCGCGGCTCTATCACTTGCCAGAAGCGGCCGTCAGAGGCCCCCCTCCCCCGCCATCTATCCTCCCGAATATCGCCTCGGATTCACTTCTCCGCAAGTCCTACCTTCCAGTAAGTGGTCGCTTCTCTGTTCAGAGAGTTGTTGCTGTTCTCTTCTTCGATCTCCTGTTGAGTTTGTAGGTGTTCAGAATGGTTTGATCCCTATTCAGCTGAATTCCTGAGACCAGACGAAATCCAGGTCTCCTACTCCTCTGCCATGTTGCTCCGCCCCACCATCAGGGTGTTCTTAACGTTTCTATTTTATTGGGCCAGTTCTGGTGGTGAACAAAGGAAGATAAGGCAGAAATGAGAGTCTGTATGATAAGATATGATTTCAACGGCCTAAACAAGTTAACCTGGACCAAAAAAAAAAATACATATAGATATGGATGTGGATAGATATATAAACAAATGGATTACTTTCTCACATCTAGATAGTGTCTGAAATTAATTTAATGTGAGAGAAGGCATTTCAGATCCCCAGGCCACTGAAGGGTAAACTCCAAGTTGGAATATTTACATAGATTATGATTTAATGGTTCCCCCTCTAGACGTCTTTCCATTTAGAAGGAGAAAGGTAAAAATGCAAATAACTTGATGCAAGAACTACCTATGGGCAGCCTGTGGGCTGCATCAGTCTTCTGTTTGGTTTTGGTAAGTGATTGCAGTACTTACTAATATTATTATTTTAATTTGAATGTCTTACTGGTCAGGACCTGTGCTCTTCAGTCAGTTGTGGATATTGCCTGTCCATTCTTAGATTTGCCTTTTCTACTTTGCCTCTTAGCATTTGAATTTGAGTGTGTGATATGTGGCTTTCTTTTGATATATGGTCTGGGGCTCCTAACAAGAGGAAAAACAGTAGATACACACGTGCATCTCATACATACCAGGGAGCCCTTACAAGAAACATAAAGACCTAAAGAAATTGGAAACCGAACAGCTTTTCTACTAAGTTGAACAAAGAGTAATAAATTGTGAAACTGTGACCAAAGGGCTCGAGACTAGGGCAGTTGATGGTGGAAAAGAAACTAAGAAGATAAGGGTGAGTTTAACTAATGCCTGTTTGCAGATTCCTCTGGTGCCATCTCTGGGCTGATAATGAGTCTAAAGTCCTCTCCCATAAGAAGACTTTAAATCTGGTCTTTAGGCAGAAAAAAGAGAAGACAGAGCTCTTCCTGCTCTTCCTGCTGCTTCTTAACTGTCTACAGCTCAAAATAATTTGTGAGAGAGGCATATTTTGGGATGACTTATTCTGGTTTCTTTCAAGAGCACTGACACAAATTTATTCATTCATCAGGGGGCAAACATTTCTCAAATGCCTACCACGGGTGCAAGTGCGATGTTTGGCAAAGTGAGGGAGAGAAAGAGAATTCAGATGTGATCCCTGCCTTTAGTAAGCTCAGACTTCTAGAAGTGTGTTTTAGAGAGAGATGCTGCTTCCCCACTCCTGAGTTTTCTTTGTACGTGAAGAATTTGCAAATAGTAACTGCTTATCTCTCTCCACCTTTTTATATATTCTACCCCGGGAGGAATCTGGGCCTACCTGGCTCAGTTTTACTTTCCTTTTGAAGCAAGCTAACCACAGCATTTCATTATTTAAAACATACTTGGTTCTCGAGTCGCCCCTCACAACCCTGGTGATTCAGCTCTTTCTGCCAATGGGTCCCGTCCCTGAATTTTTTAGTAAGACCACCGTTTTGCACCAAAGACATCTCAAGATTTGGTCATCGGCTCCGCACCTCACCCCACCAAACCTCACCTATATTCCAAAACTTCATCATATGGTGCCCAAACTTGGGGCTTTGAGTCTTTTCACCTGGATTCTGAGCCACGGTGCAGACTTGTGCCTCCAGCATCATTGCCGCCTCCTCCTATCTGGCCATAAAGGAGCAAAGAAGAGCACCCCCTGGACTTAACACCACCACTTCAGATTTCCCCACTAGTGTCCCAGAGACACAGTGAAAGCAGGAACACAAGCAGCAGGAGCGGGAGAGGGAGAAGAAGGCCTCCTGCCAAGGAGGGAGCCCGATGTGGGACTCGATCCCAGGACCCTGTGATCACGACCTGAGCCGAAGGCAGACACTTGACGACTGAGCCACCCAGGCGCCCCCTCAGTAAACTCCTGGACTCAGAAGACTTTTGTCAACTATCAAAGGACTCTTATTTGGGCTTTTTGTTTTGTTATTCTAGTCATGTTTTGCTGTTTTCTCCTGTGTCTCCCCACTTGGTGCCAAGACTCCTTAACTGTCATAACTTGAAGCCCACAGGTGGCCCTTTCCACTCGGGATATCCACACATGCAGTCTCCCTTGGATTCAGCTGCCTCTGCTTTCATAACTCATATCTATATAAGCCCCAACTGACCAACGTTGACCCATAGGTAGGGACATCTCTATGCACCTATTCAGCAGGAAGAAGTTAAAAAAGATGAGAACTTGCACTCTTAGCAAACTTAAAGATGTAAGGGTCAAAACTGTTGGGGGGGGGCATGGTGGGAATGATGTGGGAAACAAAGGCAGAAGAAAAATCATTGTATTTCCTTACTATCTACAGCCCATTGACAAGTCCTTGAAACAGGAAGAGTGACCTTCCTCCAGGGACACAACTGCCTCCAACTTAATACTTTGCCAAGGGCAAAAGGCAATCTTAGCCCAGCCCCCAGGATCCTGTAAATATCTCCTTTAACATATAAAAACTCCTTTGGAAACTTCCTTTATCTCTACCTGGCAAAATACATGTTGGCAATCAACCTCCAAACATAGGATCCACCGATAATACATCTGAAGGATCTCATGACTGAGTTTTTACTCAACAGTAATAAATGACCTTTCCTAACAATAGCTATCTCCCTCAAGGTCCTGGAAACCCTGTTTCCAAAATACCTGGGAGGCTTAAGCTATCCTTAACCCCCTCCCAACTCCAAAGTATATAATGAGCCACTCCTCATGGCCCCAGTGCAGCTCTTTTCTGCCCACAGGTCCTGTCCTGCTTTAATAAAACCACCTTTTTGCACCAAAAAAAAAAAAAAAAAAAAAACATACTTGGTTCTCACTCCATTTGCAAACCTGAATAATTTCCACTAACTAATAGAGGTGCTATTTTAGTATTCCAAATTTATGTTTTATCTTATTTCTAAATCTCTAAAAATTATAAATTTATTGAGTTCCTTTTATAACTCTAATAGAGCATAAAAAACAAAATACATTTAAATTATATTTCAAAACAAACTTGAGATGTGTCAGGTAAAAGAAACAGATACTGTCATCTGAGAGTTCAAAAAGCCTGTCTGTTTTTTGTTGATGACGTTAGAAAAGGTGGAATTTGAACTTGGATTTAAGTAGGGGTAATATTTGGCTGGTGAGGGAGGGGAAGCCCATCCAGGTAAGAGCTATAATACGTGCAGAGTCAGGAAATAGAGGGCAGAGAGTAATTTGGATTGGCTGCAGCATAGAGCAAGTCAAGGAGAACTGTGAGAAATTGCTGTTAGTTGCCAATTATTGAGAAGCTATAACTTCAAGCTAAAACGATTAGCTTTATTCTGCTGGAATATGAGAATCATTGAAGGAACATTTAAGAGTAGGAAAGTAGCATGACCAGAACCTTATTCATAAAAATAATTTGGGAGTTATAATACACGTCATTTGGGATTCCCTGCTTCCAGGCTAGTTGTATCCTGACTCCTGAATCGTGATTCTATAGGCCCTTGAAAAACCGAATGCCACCCAATGATCCCCGAAATTTCTGGGAGCTTATTCCTCATTCTGTACCCTGTCTCCATACTTCCCTAGTTGCCTTGTCTGCATCACTAATGTGTAGCATAGGCCATTATTAATTTCCATGAAAAAGGACTGATCAAAAGGCTATGCTTTTCATGAGTTTAGCAACACTTAAGGGAGAACTCACTTAAGCAAATGTTTGAGGCTTTTCACCACACTCCCTGCTTCGCTCTCCAACATCTCTTCCCTCCCACACGCTTCAGGGAATCTGTATCTCACAAATCTGTTCAGGCCCTGGAGGATGAAGATGGCATTTCCCCCAAAATTCAAACTTACAGAAAAGTTGAAAGTATAGTACAATGGACATCCATGTGCCCTTGTTAATATTTTATCTATCTATCTATCATCTGTTTTTTTACCAAACCACTCAAAAGTTGAAGATCTCATGATACTTCATCCTTAAATACTTCAGCATGTACATCTAAAAATAGATATCATCTTATAAAATCAAAAGTGTTCCTGTCTTTGTAAATTAGCATTATTTTTAAAGTATCACACTGTCCACATTTACATTTTAAATTGTTCCTCATGTGTAATTTTGTCAGGCTGCTTTTTAGGTTTTATCTTTATTATTGGTTTTCAGCAATTTGATTATACTATGATCATGTTGTGTGGCTTTCTTTGTGTTTATTTTGCTTAAGTTTCTTTGACTTTTTGGGTCTGTGGATTTGTCTTTTTCATCAGATTGGTAACATTCTCAGCAATTATTTATTTAAATGGTTCTTAATACTTAAGAAAGAAATACAAACCTCCTTGCACACATATGGAATACTGCTTGATGTTTAGGCCACAGGGCACTGAGAAAGTGCTGAGAAAACACAAGGGAGAAGACAATAATGCTGATTTGGTAATAACTGAAAAAAAAGGTCATTTTTCCAAGACTGAGTGATTCCTATACAAAGAAGAAAGCTAATACCAGTCCTAAATATGGCTCATTACATATACCAACTAGACCAAACAGCCAAATGAAATTATTGACCATCCTCTAAAATACATAGTGTAATTACATACCGAGAATCTCAAATAGCTTTGAGGCACTGCGTGATATAGATCTCATTCATTCCCTCTAGCTCCAATTTCTTAAGTTAGGAATCATTTTGTACGTAAAGGTATATATAATAACATGCCAAACAGGCTCAAAGAGGGTAGTCAGTTAGAAATAAGCTGGGAAAAAAGGACAAAAATATTATGCTTCGATAGGAAGAAATGACAGACAATATATGCGGTTCATATCAATGCCCAAGCCAGTGGCACTGTGCCTGGAAAAATCTATTACATAAATAATTGAATAGTTATTAAGCTTTTAAAAAGTTTATACCATAATCTTAAGAATCTAGTAATTAAGCTTACTAGTAATTACAGGGAGCTATTACATATATGGGTTGTTTGAACTGAAATACCCCTGCACTCATCATGGTTTTTATGTGTAGGCCACAAAAACTGAATATGGCTGACTCATACAAGGAAATTATTTAAAAGCTATCGGATGGCTCACAGAAATGCAAAGGAAGGTGTAGGGTAAGGACAATGGCATCTTCACTGCACGCTGCATCGTGTACCACTGTTACCGCGAGGAGTCTACGCCCCTGCTCTCACCAACAACAAAACAGATTTTGACGCAACTTTTTTTTCCCTGGTGAGCTCTCACTTTAATTCAAAGCCACATGCCTATATGCTGGCTGCAGAAAAGTTTTGGAAAAATTAATAGACGACCCTTTCATCTTCTATATTAGGACTATGTCTTCCACAAATACTCAAATGTCTGGGAAAACTTTAAAGTAGGATGAAGACAATGTTTACATATTCCAGCCATTTAAATATGAGTACTTTGGGCTAAGACATTATTACCAGTATTCCTTGTCTTAAATGCATGAAAAGTATTATATGTTATCACACTTTTGCCATTAACACTTTTTTTTAAAAGATCTTATTTATTCATTTGAGAGAGCGAGAGAGAGAGTGTGAAAGAGAACATGAGCAGGGGGGAGAGGGAGAAGCTAAGCAGGGAGCGTGACATGGGGCTCCATCTCAGGACCCTGGGATCATGACCTGAGCCAAAGGCAGACACTTAACTGACCAAGCCACTCAGGTGCCCCTGCCATTAACACTTTTGAATCACAAAACGTTTGTTCCAATTTATACTCTAATCGCGACTGTACATCTTACTCATTCACTTTTTGTCACTCTCATTTCCTTTTGATTTATGAGTTCTCAAATGACCTCTATAAATCTAGAATGCTATGACTTTATATAAGTCCTGTATGTTACAATACCAGGAATCAAGTGTCTTTTATTATTGAGTAAAATCTGCCCCTAACAGCTATGCAAGGTTGGAAAAAGCAATTTTCTTTTACACTAGGTGAGGATATCAGGGAATGAACAGGTAGGCTCTGTAATTTGAATGTTTATTTAGAGCAGGAATAAGCCAGGTAGTCAGACTAATATTGGGATTATATACTTACAGAGAGTCTACATATGCCACTAATGGAATTTCATTCTTATCTCATGTGATCCTATTCAACATTTTAAATTAATATTGTCATATTTGTTTTATAAAGAAATATGAGATTCATACATTCTGAATACTTTCTGTACAAATTCAAACATCCACACATTCAAAACAAGGGTTGCAGTATTCTCAAGCACATGTATTTTTACAATACCATTCTGCCTCTTGGATTGCCTACCTCTTAGACACATTTAATCCATCCCTAGTAAAAAAGGGTATTGGTCACATCCATCACCACCTTTCACTTGTATCACCTACACTCAGACAGAGGGGTTTGTCTCTATCTGCTGTTAATCTTTATAAGTGGGGATAGTCTCTTACGGACGCAAGTACGTGGGTGGACTTGATGGTCCATGCTATATTGTTTATGCAGGCTCAGAAATACACATTTATTAAGGTTGGAAGAGGAAATGTTAGTTTATGAACCAGAAACCAGAACTGTGAGGAAATACTTTCAGTATAATATCCAGGCTTTGAGTTTGCAGGCCCAAATATCTGCCAAAAAGAAAAAGGGGGCTTGGGAAGGGAGATAATTTAGCTTTTTCACTATCAGTAATGGCTTGTCTTTTATGTTGGGAGAATAGAGAGTTATCAGTGTGAGGTACGTCATAAGTGCTCTGAATTGTACCATTGTTTTTGTTGTTGTTGTTCTTTTTGTTTTTGTTTGTTTGCTTTTTTCTTTTTCTTTCCTTTTTTTTTTTTTTCTAGCTTGGTCCTCTGCTAGTGCATTGACCTACAGCCATTTGTGATTCAAGGTACTTTTAATACGAAAAAGTCAGGGAAAGAAATTATTCAAATAAACCAAAAGTGGTGCAAAATACATATACATATTGTTTGGCCCACTCTGATTCATTTATTTTAACAATCAATAAAATTATTTATTAGGCTTCTAGTCTATATTCTGGGTCTTCTATATTCTATTCTACATTCTACTCTATATTCTATATTATGGTACAGGGAATAATTTAATGTGTGAAGTAGACACACAAACAAATCATTAGAATAAATGATAGCCTGGGAAGTTTAATAGAGGGTGTCCAAAAAGTCTTGAAGCAGTTCTAAGTTTTAATAAGTTCAGAAGGATAAATGACACAAACTGATAAAAGTAATCTGAAAATTTAATTATTTCAAGTTCTTACAGATTTATTTAGGTTTGTGCATTTTGTGTAATAAATTTTCAATTTTTTTGCTTTGGTCCATCTGATTAAAAATAGCACAGGCTGACTAAAAATTAAAATTAAAGCTTTTATGAGTATATACATAATTGAAATGGTAAACTTTCCAACTAATGTTTATTTTGTTTGTAACATTTATCTTTATGAAGTTAATAAAATATAAAACCTGTTGACACAGACTACATTAAAGAGATGCACAAGATACTTCAGAAACACAGAAGGGCAGGCTACATAGATGTCCTGAGTATTAGACGACAGGGAACTAGCCGAATGCATTATGGAGAGGATATTATGAATGGAGGGGATGGTATGAGAACAGACAGAAAAATAAGGACCGTTTGAGTGTGACACACAGCCAGTCTTCACATCCACAATTCCGACCCCCTACTTCCTTCCGACTACCCTTCCTTCACTGAAGACTTTTATCTAGTCCAGCACTGCTTTCTCTCACAGACTTTGCCATCATTCTCCATGCCTTCAATATCTATGTGGATGATGCAACCAATACGGAATTTTTCTCTGGTTAACCTTCACTTCTTTCTTCCTCTACCACCAACCTCACACACATTTTGGGTATTTTCATTCCCCTCATGAACCCTAATCTCTCATTCTGACTACCATTTCTTTTCCTCTCCAACTGCTTGCTCAAAAAGACTCAGGAGACTTTTCTGGGTAATCTTTACGACCTCAGTGAGACATCTAATCAACTGACTCCTCAAATTTATCTGTTCAAAGTGTCCCCCATTATAAAGAGGAACATAATGGAAAAGGAAGATCAACCAGATCATAAGTGCACTCAACATCTTTGATGTGATTTGAGTTTCCTGTGATATAAGAAGGCCCCAGCTATGCCTTTGCATAGGGCGAGTAAAGTTTATAACTTGCAGTGAATGTGTTTCCTTTCGAGTTAAACCCTTTTGACTCTTGAGCTCTAAAAATAGGAGGGCATTTATTAGGTCAAAATTATTAGATTACTTAACATTATGCCGTTCCTTCCCCCTCCTTTCCCTCACTGACACTACCTTGCTCAGACAGCGCTCTGCAAGCATTTGGGTTCATCTGTTGAAAATCAACAATAACAAAAACAGATTTTGGGTCCCCCTGATGCAGAAGAGATAAGATCTCTCAGACTAAGGTTAGAAACACAGTGGTATTAGAAGTGCAAATATTGATACGTAATAGTATCAGAACATATAGCAAGTTTTCAACATCAGTTTCTAGGACAGCCAAAATTTCTCATCTCAATGGCTTTACTGGTGGATATGGTATTTCAGCTTTATATTTTTTTAAGTTTTTATTTTAATTCCAGTTTGTTAACATACAGTGTTATATTAGTTTCAGGTGTACAACATAGTGACTTAACAATCAGCTTAGTTTTTAATCAGTTGACTTCTTCTTTATATTAGAAGTGAGGAGGTACTAATTTAATCAGTCCCACTAGTATGATAAAATCTTTACATTTAATCAAATCTGTCTAGAGTGTACCTTGCCCTTTACGTTTGAACCTTTTGTGGTTATGGCCCGCGGTAGATATTGAAATGTTCTGGACCTTCTAACCAAACATAATTCTCTGGATTTTTCCAAGTTTTTCCACCGTATACTCTAGACACATTCAAAATGTTAGGTTGGGGCACCTGGGTGGCTCAGTTGGTAAGTGTCTGCCTTTGGCTCAGGTCATGATCCCAGGGTCCTGGGATCAAACCCTTCAGCAGGGAGCCTTACTTCTCCCTCTCCTCCCCACTCATGCTCTCTGTCACTATTTCTGTCTCTCTCTCTCTCAAGTAAATGCATAAAATCTTTTAAAAAAAATGAAAATGTTAGGTATATTTTGAAAAATTTTGATCAACATTCCACTACTACTTCTAATTTTATAAATTTAGGTATCTCATATTTTCATTAAAAAAAAAAGCAACAACGCAGGCTTTAATTACTGCAAAAATTCAATTATTGTACATCTATAATGTGAGTAGTTTTTAAAATTAGGATACACTGTATATACACCAATCTATACTTGCCTTTTTTAAAAAAACCATGTGCCTTACATAGAAGACTTATCTAAAATGGAATTTGTCTGTGTATTCTGGTAACAAAAATGTTAAATTGTGAGTATTATAGGAGCCTAAATCCAGAATTTTATATACTCTCTTTGGGGTCAAAACAGGTAACTGGAAGAGTGGGCAACAAACAAGCTATAATTCAGGTCAAAACAAAGAATTAACTCTTGTATAATGAATTTAACTATTTTAAAACCAAAAGACGGTAAGGAAAGTTAAAACAGATTCAAGGAAGAAACAAAGCAGGACTCAATGTAAACCCAAGTCCCCGTCAAACCTCAGCCACTAAAGCCTCATCAATACTTTTAGTTGCTTCGAACCATCTGAGACTAATTCTCAGTATCTGCAGAAAGTTTTTAGTCTTTTGCACGGTAGCCTTTTAAAGCAGTTAGCACTGAGGTATCATTTGAATGACCTTCAAGAAATAATCTTTTATAACAAGGCCTCCCATGAGATAAAAGAAAAATGTTCTATTGATAAGATAAATAATCCTACCCCTTTCTGCTGTAAGCTTAATCAATTTTCTTATTAAGTATGAAAATATTTTGAATTAGTGATAGTGCCTTTAAGATCATGTTACCTCTCACTTCTTTATAGGGCTGTGATCAATCAGTATCTTTAGTAACACACATTCTCACACTGAAGAATTCTGGTGAGACAGTATTAGGTAATGAAGGTCAGCATAGAATTGCACACTTGCTAGATGCTAGCTATCATGTGGTTGTTATCAGGATACATGTTATTTATTTTTATTATTGGACTGTTTTGATGGAATGGCAGGGAAAGGTGAATATTCTGTTTCTTCATTACTATCTCCAAATATTTAAGAATGATTACTTATGTGTATTGGTTATATTTCAAAAAAGTAAATCATTTTAATAAAAGCTTCAAAAGTTTTGCATTAGAAATAAATCTGTGAAGTGCCACTTCCAGTAATGGCAGAGTATTTCATATCAGATCACCATCTTGCCAAAAATAATTAAAAACACTAAACAAAATATTTTTTAAAAAAATCCAAAGACACTGGAGAGTGGCCAAATGTAAGCAAATTCTAGAAGGGAGGGCAACACTTGGACTTTTCTAGTTTAATAGCTTTTTGTCTGAGAATATGGGGAAAGTTTCCCTGTTTTATGAATTTTCATCTGGATGGAAGTCCCAGAAAAAAAAAAAAAATCAGTACTCTATAGAGCATACCAGAATTAAGAGAGATCACAGATTCTATGACTTATCCAAGGTTGAACATAAAGGCTGTGATCAATCACAGTGAGTGACTTGACTTTTGGGAAAAAATGCCAGTAGTAAGAAGAGACTATGTCCTTCATTAGTCACAACTTGTCAACTTGTTTGGTGCCAATGATATTACTGATGAGGAAACTGAGGCTTTATAATGCTACACAAAAAACCCTTAACCATAAAGTCAATAAGTGATAGAACCGCTGTTCTCAGACAGTTTTTTTCCAACACTAAAAATGGAAATGTGCTGCTCAAGTAATCTTACACACGTATGTAATCGCTGATATGATTTCCTGAGGTTGTGCATCCCAAATGTTATGTTCATGGGAACTTTCATCAGTGGAAAATCTCTAAATATCACCCATTTTTCTTGTCATTGGAAAGAAGAAATAATAGAATGGGGAAAGATATTTCTGAAGGCATATCAAGTAGAAGCTTTTTTCTGAGCTATACACTAAACTCACAACAGAATAAGCATAATAATAATTATCACAGGATAAGCAATTTTGTTATTTAAGTCAAATCAAGGGCCACCTGTAGACACTTGAGCCAAGGTAAACTAAACTTAGGCAACTAATATTTTCAGTGTGCAACCTATATGCTTTTAAATACCTCTGGAGTCATTCATCCCCCCACATTCTCCTTAAGAGTTCTGTTTTTCCTGATTTGTAGGCTAAGTCCCATTTTAGTTATGGAACCATGGAGCCTGAAGCTGAAGGTATTAAAATAGATATAGCCTATATTTAAGGACAAGACAGCAAGGCACTTCATTTAACTGTGATGAGATGCTATATTCTAGGACTGTTATCTTGGTCCTCATTTCATTTCTTAGACTTGGCCTTCTCTTTGCATGCCAGTTCTGATGCCTATGTTTTATTTTGCCCTTTTTTTCCTGAATTAAAGATATGATGACTTCTATCTAAAGATATTCACGAGGCTCTCCTTTGTTCTTGCCAATCTCTCTGGGTGACAATCATCCTAAGATTTATATTTATCCACATACTCCAGAACTATGTTCAATGTACTTTGGGACATCCTTAGACATTCTGGCTCTGAATATCAGGATTGGAATTTATATTGCCAATTCTTTTTCAGATACTACTATACTTTTTGATAGCCAACCAGAGTCTTCTTTTTCTACTACTCTATCTGGTTTACTTCTCTCAAGATCCTGTCTTGACCGTATGAGTATGGCTTGTTTGGTCCTCTCTTCTCCCTGTATAATTTCAAGAATATAAAAAGTAATCTCCCAGGTATCACAATCCCAGATTTTAAGATATACTACAAAGCTGTGGTAATCAAAACAGTATGGTACTAGCACAAAAACAGAGACAAGATTAATGGAATTGAATAGAGAGCCCAGAAGTAATTACATGGTCAATTAATCTTTGACGAAGGAGGCAAGAATATGCAATCGGAAAAAGACAGTCTCTTCAACAAATGGTGTTGAAAAAACTGGACAGCTACCTACAAAAGAAGGAAACTGGGCCATTTTCTTACACCATACACACACACACAGAAAACCCTCAAACATAACATATATTTTATATATATATATATATAAAATAGAATATTACTCAACCATAAAAAAATGAAATATTGCCATTTGCAACAACATGGATGGGTCGAGGGTATAATCCTAAGTGAAATAAGTCAGTCAGAGAAACACAAATACCATATGATTTCACTCATCTGTGGAATTTAAGAAATGAAACAAATGAACAAAGAAATAAAGGGACACACCAAAAGACTCTTAACTGTAGAGAACTAACTGATGGTTACCAGTGGGGAGATGAGTGGAGGGATGGGTGAAATAGGTGAAGGGGATGAAGAGTACACTCATCATGATGGACACTGAGTTACGTACAGAATTGTTGAATCACTATATTGTACACCTGAAACTAATATAACACTGCATGTAAATTATACTGGAA
Source organism: Callorhinus ursinus (assembly GCF_003265705.2). Classification (NCBI taxonomy): domain Eukaryota; kingdom Metazoa; phylum Chordata; class Mammalia; order Carnivora; family Otariidae; genus Callorhinus; species Callorhinus ursinus. The sequence goes on from NW_027397072.1 coordinate 41,872,710, forward strand.
TTAAAAATTTTTAAGAAAGAAAAAATAATCTCCTAGAGTTGTGACAGGATATATACTTCATACTGAAAAAGCACAGGTTGTCAAAAAGGAAGTTTAAAAATAATAACAAAAATAATTTAAAAATCAAATGCATGCTAGGCTGCCTGGCTGGCTCAGTCCTTAAGCGTCTGCCTTCAGCTCAGGTCATGGTCCCAGGGTCCTGGGATCGAACACCTCATTGGGCTCCCTGCTCAGCGGGAGTCTTGCTTCTCCCTCTCCCACTTCCCCTGCTTGTGTTCCCTCTCTCACTCTCTCTCTGTCAAATAAGTAAATAAATAAAATCTTAAAAAAAATCAAATGCATGCTCAATACATTTTACAAAACAGAATTAAAAAAATATCAGAAAGTCTCAAGTGAAAGCCCAGGTGAGTTGCAACACAAAGCAAATCATATTTCTTTAGAATTCAGCAATACTGAATTCTAAATGGCAATGGATACACTGCCCTCAAAGGTACATGTGAGACTGATCTTGAATGAAGACTTCTCTGCAAAATCAAACTATCCATAATGTATGAGAGTAAAATAAAGATATTTTTATATTCTTAAGATCTCAGAACTGTTTTCAAAAGTACTAAATCAAAATAAAGAAGGAAATCAAGAGAGAGGCAGATAAAATACATCAGAAAATCATATGAAAGCAGGGATGCAAAGAAAGAGTTCCTAGAATAACAGCAGTTCCAAAACCTGGAAAATAGTTTATATTCAATAAGCAGCATAATTTAAAAGCTAGATGATGATATTACTGATATATTTAAAAAAGATATTTATTTTTATATAGAAAATTCAAAAGATAGCCAATTTTAAAATCTTTAAATTTAAGCTTTTGCTCTAAAAGCTGCCTATGAAACGAATGATAAAATATAACACAGAATTGACTGTGGCATGATTTTTCAGTAGTTGGTGCAATGTAGGAAAATACCTGACCTGATGTATAAATTTTTTTCTTGAAATTTCATAAATTTAGAGACTGGATTATTTTCTTAATATATAATTCTAACAGCCCTATTTAACTATAAATTTAATAGTTACATAATCATAAGTTTTGACTCTATTCTTATTGTTTTTTAGAACTAACCTACAGACAAAACAAGGAAGAGTTAAAATTGCATAACCTGGTGGTATAAAATCAATGTGAAGTTAGGAATTATAGAAGGTTGGGAGTAGAAACCCTATGGCCCTCATCTTAAAGGAAGACTCAAACTGAAATAATGTATAAGGAGTTGAGTTGTATAACTTCTTTATTATTTTGGATACCAACTCCTTATCAAATATATCATTTGCAAATATCTTATCCCATTCAGTAGGTTGCCTTTTTGTTTCATTGATGGTTTCCTTCACTATGCAAAGGCTTTTAACTTTGGCGCAATACCAATAGTTTATTTTTGCTTTTGTTTCCATTGCCTCAGGAGACATAGCTAGAAAAATGTTGTGAAGGCCAATGTCAAAGAAATTATTGCCCGTATTTTCTTCTATAAGTTTTATGGTTTCATGTCCCACATTAGGTCTTTAATCCATTTTGTGTTTATTTTTGTATATGGTGTAAGAAAACAGTCAAGTTTCATTCTTTTGGATGTAATTGTCCAGTTTTCCCAGGACCATTTATCAAAAAGACTGTATTTTCTCCATTGTATATTCTTGCCTTCCTTGCCATAGATTAATTGACAAAAAATCTGATTAAAAATGGACAGAGGACCGGAATAAACATTTCTTTCTAAATAAGACATGCAGATGGCTGACAGACATATAAAAAGATGCTCAACATCACTCATCATCAGGGAAATACAAATCAAAACCACAGTAGGGTATCACCTTACATGCATCAGAATGGCTAAAAATCAAAACCACAAGAAGTAACAAGTGTTGGAGAGGATGTGGAGAAAAATGAACCGTCTGGAACTGTTGGTAGGTATGCAAACTGATGCAGCCACTGTGGAAAACAGTATGGAGGTTCCTCAAAAAATTAGAATTGTCATATGATTCAGTAATTCCACTGCTGCGTATTTACCCAAAGAAAACGAAAACACTAATTTGAAAAGATATGTGTACCCCTATGTTAACTGCAGTATTATTTACAATACCTAAGATATGGAAGCAACCTAAGTGTCCATTCATAGATGAATGGATAAAGATGTGGTGTGTACATATAGAGAGATATACATCAACTGTACAACATCTGTGTCTCTCTTTTCATAGAGGGAACTTTATGGCCTTTGCAAATTGTTTAACTTGATGAAGGGTCAATCATCAATTTGTAAAATGGATATTATAAAACTGACCTTATTTAGCTACTATCAGAATTAAATGAGATCATATACATAAAAGGTCTACACAACGCTAGGAACCTGGTAAGCACTTAAGAAATATGTTTATGTTGTAGTTGAAGACATTGGGAGTGATCAAAACTGCAATGAGACCATACTTCACACCTATTAAAAGATGGCTAAAATTAGAAAAACAAAACAAAACAAAAAGCAAAGACTTGAATAGATGCTTGTATGCCAATGCTCGTTGTAGTTATCCACAGTAGCCAAAAGGTGGAAAAAAACGCATCATCATCATATGAACAGATAAATAAGATGCTGCATACACATATAATGGACTATTATTCAGCTATAAAAAGAATGAAGTTTGATACATGCTATGTACTTAAACCTTGAAAACATTATGTAAGTGAAATAAGCCAGAAACGAAAGGAAGACTATTGTACAATTCCTCTTATAGGAAATAGTTAAAATGGGCTATTTTAGAGATGGGAAACAGATTAGAGGTTACCAGGAGTTGGGATTTATTGCTTAATGGTTACAGAATGTCTGGGTTGATGAAAAGTTTTAGAAATAGATAGAGATGATGGTTGCATACCATTGTGAAGGTAGTTAATGCCACTGAATTGTATACTTAAATAATACTTAAAATGGTAAACTTTGTCAAATGTATTTTACCACAAGTGAAAAAAATAATAAAGTGATATATTAAAAAATCACTGAATAGTGTATTTTATTTATTTCTATTTTATTTATGGTATGCAAATTATATCTTAATAAAGCTGTTTAAAAAAGGTATCAGGAGGGTTATTCAAAATGTTTAATAATAGTAACTGAATCAGAATGCATACTGGCCATTTTGCTGATTATCTGCCTGGATGTGAAGTTCTAGTCTTCTGCAGACATACAATCTGAAGTATTTTAATTAAATACTATCCTGCTAGACTTTAAGAGTGGCTGCATTTTTTAAAGCTTCTTCTTGAAGGGCAATATAAATAGAAGAAAAAAATCACTTTTCGTAGGTTTAGAGCAGAGATTCACAAACTATGGGGTTAAATCTGGCCTGCTTTCAGTGTCTTTGTGGACCATGAGTCATATAGATAAATATCCATCTTTTCAAGTTCTACTGTACAGCTTGCCTACGGGTCAATGGAACAGTGACATCATGGGAATCAGGATGTGTGAGGTGTGGGGCAGGAGGTAGGGGCATCCAGAGACACTCTGTCAGGTTGGTTTGCTGGCATAAAGTTGGGCAATGACCATGCAGAGGTGGTAATCACAGTAGCAACACATGAAACATGAGTCAGGTGGAGATGAGACTGTTCAAACCAACATGTAAGAGGTAATTCATACAACAAATTCCACAAATAATTACTGTGGGTAATTAGAATTATTTTCAAACACTCCCATAGTTTTAGAAAATAATAAGAAATAAATCCTAGGATATCTGAACTAGTGGAATATAAAAGCAGTAAGTACCTGGTATGCAAAAAAAAAAAATCAAAAACTTCAAATAAATGGAAATGATTAATCAGATAAGTTATTTTAATCGGAATTTTAGTTCTGATTACTCTCTTCATATTTTTAAAGGTTGTATTCAACCATTTGGAGTATTTAAGGGGTTTTGAATCTCCTGAGTTGTTTCCCCATGTGAAGATAGACAAGTGAGTTTCATGTTTCACCAGTTGGAAAGAAAAACTGGTTATGTGATGGATGGACTGTGTCTTCCCCAAGTCCATAGTATGACTTTCTTCCATTTGTTTCTGCGGTGTGTTTGATTGCCACTTCAATGCCCCCAACTCTATTTGGTACCATCCTTTGTATTTGCTCTCTCAAGTGACTGCAGGAATAGAAGCAGCTGGTATTTCCAATTCCAACAACCGCTGTTAAGCACTAACCTCAGGTTCAGATTGCAAATCTGTCACCGGTTGCTATTTTTCTGGAAAATGACATGTAACTCCTTCTGCTTGCCTTTTACATTTTTGAAAACTTATTTTTATTTCCTTCTTGCTGTGAGATAATAGTTACACAAAGAATTAATTGGAGCTAACATGAAGGGCATTTATTTTATTGAAGGTGTCTGTAAAACACCCTCAATCAAATGGATTTATTGACTTCAAACAAGAAAAAGCTCCATCAACTCTTTTCTGCAGAGAAATAACATGATAGGCAGATTAAAGAGGTCTGAGAGGAAAGTATGGTGTGTGTGGATTTTAATATGAAATTTCAAGAGGTTTGATCAAGGAAAAGAATGTTCAAGAAAAGAAAAACTCATCAAAGAATTGACTATTATATTGAAAGTTATAGAAAGTATATAACTTTGATGGAGAACTTACTAGAAGCATACACTGTGTTAAGAAATTTATAAATCTTCTTTCATTTCATCATTATCTCACCTGTTTAGTAAGGTAAATACTGTTATTATCTCCATATAGATGAGAACCCTTAAGGAGACCTCTGGTTCCAAACCAGAAGAAACTTACCTGGAAGATGATGAGTAAATGACATATCCAGATGCAAAAATGAGGCAGGTGGTACACTCTTCTTTAAGAAGAAACCTTGTTCTCTAACCTGTATTTGCGTGTGACCTCATTACTTAACAACAGAACTCTGATGTATTAGTTAGCTATGGCTGCCATAACAAAATACCACAGACCCTGTGACTCAAACCACAGCTTTCTCACAGTTCTGGAATAAGACCAAGACCAAGGTACCAGCAGGCTTGATTTCTTCTTCAGCCTCTCTCCTTGGTTTGCAGATGGTTGCGCTCTGCAGTCTCTTCACCTGATCTCCCACTGTGCATGACTGCCTGGTGTCTGCCTCTTTTCCTAAGGGCACCAGTCAGTTTGGATTAGGGCCTTACCCTAACTGTTTTATTTTAATTTAGTCACCTCTTCAAAGTCCTTATCTTCAAATATGGTTACATTTGGGGTCCATCCTGAGTTTTGGGGTTTGGGACTTCAACATGAATTTGGGGGGAGCACAATTTAGCCCAAATATCTGTTTTGTTAGAAGATTGGGAATCCCACATCAAAACCCACCAACAAACAGCAACAAAAAAAATCCTACATTTTCTTAATTCCCTTGTAGATAAGAGTATATGATGTAATTCTAGCTAAGGAGATATAAGCAAAAGTAGTTGAAAGAGGCTACTCTTATTATTCCATATACCTATATGGAAACAGAGACTTTAAGTAACCCACACACACCACCACACACATCACGAAACTGACAAGGATGGAGCTGGCATAGCATGTGGGGTATGAGGGGCAAAACTCTTACCATGCATTAAACATAATCATGATCAACAGCATGAAGTAGGAGGACTGTAAGAGGAATAGGAAATGAGACATAAACAAGAGCCTCTGAGTCCCCTTACCAAGTTAAGCATTACCTATGGCCTACCTCCTGCCCAAAACAATCATTACCTATTTAACTTCTTAAGAAAAGCCACATAAAACCCTGTGCCAATGTATGGTGTGTGTGTGTGTGTGGGGGTGTGTGTGTATGCATATGTGGGGATTTTGATTAAATAGAATAAGGTATAATGTACCTGGTATGATCTTTAGGTATTTTTCAGAATGTCATCAGCCCAAAATATCCTTACCATGTGACCTTTGCAATAGTTGTAAATTTTGTCATTACAGAAAAACTTCTTTGGCATAATGCTTTGTGATTCTGTTGTATTTCCGAAACATATATTTATGGGATACATCATCCTACTAACTTTTAATATTTTATAATAGATTAACTTATCAATTAACCAATAAACATTTTTGATATTGGCAAGTAGGACCCATAGGGAATGAGACAACACATAGAATGTGGAATTAGGGGTGAGGAGGAAAGTGTTGAGAGGCTATACATGAAAATGGGCCAGATGGGGGTGGTTGAGCGGCTCAACTATAGAGCCCTCCAGTAAAACACTTAGAAGAGCTTTTAACAGGAAAGTTGAAATGGAACCAAGGAACTTGCTTGCCCATTACTGAGGTTCATGGTTTAAGGAACCAGATGGACCAGTAGGAAGAAAACCTCCAACCTTTCACTTAAGTATCCTCAAATAAACACTTTTAGAACCCACCTTGAATGAAGCTATGCCTTGTGCCACTTGCTATGGAAGATACTAGGAATAGAGTAGTGAGCAGGATAAATATTGTACTGGTTATGGTGAATCATGCGGTATATTTTGGGGGCCTTTAAATTTCTTGAGTTCTTTCTTCACGTACAGATGGAGAATCAGTTTTATTTTTTCACAACTTGGAAAAAAAAAAACAAAGTAATTTTGGCTAAATATGTGATAGATAAACTGATAGCCTACTGAGGAAAATGGGTATTTTTTGAGTACTTAAGAGCACAAAGAGGTGTTTTGAAAAGGGAATGCAGAGTGAATACTACTAAGTTAGGTACCTGGTGAATACAATCAAATTGGAAGTTTTATGAAGGTTTTGTTTAGCAGAAAATACTTCATCTGAGACTGGACATTTGTAAAGGGGTTAACTAAATAAAGAGGTGGTGGTGGTAATAGGGGTAGTGGTCATTACAAAGACCAAAATATCTGAAGATCGTGAAATTATTAAAAGACTACAGCACTGAACAGGAACAGAAGGAAATGAAGGAGGGTTATAGTGAAAAACTAAATGATGTAAGAGGAGTTGCAGAGGTAGACAAGGATATAATTATAAAGGGATTTATGTTTAATATTATAAATATTTGTCTTAATACAAATGGTCAATGGACACATGAAAAGACGCTCAACATCAGTCATCATCAGGGCAATGCAAATCAAAACCACAATGAGATATCACCTTACACGTGTCAGAATGGCTAAAGTCAAAACCACAAGAAGTAACAAGTGCTGGAGAGGATGTGGAGAAAAAGGAACCCTCTTGCATTGTTTGTAGGTATGCAAACTGTTGCAGCCACTGTAGAAAATAGTATGGAGTTTCCTCAAAAATTAACAATAAAATACCTTATTATTCAGTAATTCCACTGCTGGGTATTTACCCAAAGAAAAAGAAATTACTAACTTGAAAAGATATATGCACCCTATGTTTATTGCAGCATTATTTAAAATAGCCAAGATATGGAAGCAACCCGAGTGTCAATCCATAAATGAATGGATAAAGATGTGGTATGTGTATATATGCAGTGGAATATTATTCAGCCATAAAAATATTGAGATCTTGCCATTCACAACAACATAGTTGGACCTAGAAGGTATAATGCTAACTAAAGTAAGTCAGATAGAGAAAGACAAATACCATATGATTTCACTCATTTATGGAATTTAGGAAAGAAAAGAAAAGAAAAAAGAAAAAAGAGACAAACAGAAAACCAGATTCTTAAATACAAAGAACAAAGTGGTGGTTGCCAGAGGGAAGATGGGTGGGGGGTTGGATGAAATAGATGAAGGGGATTAAGAGTACACTTATCATGATCACTGACCCCGAGTAACATATAGTATTGATGAATCATTATACTGTATACGTGAAGTTAATATAACACTGCACGTTAGTCATACTTCTTTTTTTTAAAAATTTTTATTGTTATGTTAATCACCATACATCATTAGTTTTTGATGTAGTGTTCCATGATTCATTGTTTGTGCATAACACCCAGTGCTCCACGCAGAACGTGCCCTCTTTAATACCCATCACCAGGCTAACCCATCCCACCAACCCCCTCCCCTCTAGAAACCTCAGTTTGTTTTTCAGAGTCCATCGTCTCTCATGGTTCGTCTCCCCCTCCGACTTTACTCCCCTTCATTCTTCCCCTCCTGCTATCTTCTTCTTCTTTTTTTTTTCTTAACATATATTGCATTATTTGTTTCAGAAGTACTGATCTGTGATTCAACAGTCTTGCACAATTCACAGTGCTCACCATAGCACATACCCTCCTCAATGTCTATCACCCAGCCACCCCATCCCTCCCACCCCCACCACTCCAGGAACCCTCAGTTTGTTTCCCGAGGATAAAAATTCCTCATATCAGCGAGGTCATATGATACATGTCTTTCTCTGATTGACTTATTTCACTCAGCATAACAATCTCCAGTTCCATCCATGTCGTTGCGAATGGCAAGATCTCATTCCTTTTGATGGCTGCATAATATTCCATTGTGTATATATACCACCTCTTCTTTATCCATTCATCTGTCGATGGACATCTTGGCTCTTTCCACAGTTTGGCTATTGTGGACATTGCTGCTATAAACATTGGGGTGCATGTACCCCTTCAGATCCCTACATTTGTATCTTTGGGGTAAATACAAAGTAGTGCAATTGCTGGATCGTATGGTAGCTCTATTTTCAACTGTTTGAGGAAGCTCCATACTGTTTTCTAGAGTAGTTGCACCAGCTTGCATTCCCACCAACAGTGTAGGAGGGTTCCCCTTTCTCCACATACCCACCAACATCTGTCGTTTCCTGACTTGTTAATTCTAGCCATTCTGACGGGTGTGAGGTGGTATCTCATTGAGGTTTTGATTTGGATTTCCCTGATGCCGAGTGATATTGAGCACTTTTTCATGTGTCTGTTGGCCACTTGGATGTCTTCTTTGGAAAAATGTCTGTTCATGTCTTCTGCCCATTTCTTGATTGGATCATTTGTTCTTTGGGTGTTGAGTTTGATAAGTTCTTTATAGATTTTCGATCCTAGCCCTTTATCTGATATGTCATTTGCAAATATTTTCTCCCATTCTGTCGGTTGTCTTTTGGTTTTGTGGACTGATTCTTTTGCTGTGCAAAAGCTTTTTATCTTGATGAAATCCCAATAGTTCATTTTGCCCTGGCTTCCCTTGCCTTTGGCAATGTTTCTAGGAAGAAGTTGCTGTGGCTGAGGTGGAAGAGGTTGCTACCTGTGTTCTCCTTTAGGATTTTGATGGACTCCTGTCTCACGTTTAGGTCTTTCAACCATTTGGAGTCTATATTTGTGTGTGGTGTAAGGAAATGGTCCAGTTTCATCTGCATATGGCTGTCCAATTTTCCCAACACCATTTGTTGAAGAGACTGTCTTTTTCCCATTGGACATTCTTTCCTGCTTTGTGGAAGATGAGTTGACCATAGAGTTGAGGGTCCGTTCCTGGGCTCTTGATTCTGTTCCGTTGATCTATGTGTCTGTTTTTGTGCCAGTACCATACTGTCTTGATGATGACAGCTTTGTAATAGAGCTGGAAGTCCGGAATTGTGATGCCGCCAGTTTTGCTTTTCTTTTTCAATATTCCTCTGGCTATTCGGGGTCTCTTCTGGTTCCATACAAATTTTAGGATTATTTGTTCCATTTCTTTGAAAAAAGTGGATGGTATTTTGATGGGGATTGCATTGAATGTGTAGATTGCTCTAGGTAGCACTGACATCTTCACAATGTTCGTTCTTCCAATCCATGAGCATGGAACGTTTTTCCATTTCTTGGTGTCTTCTTCAATTTCTTTCATGAGTATTTTATAGTTTTCTGAGTAGAGATCCTTTGCCTCTTTGGTTAAATTTATTCCTAGGGATCTTATGGTTTTGGGTGCAATTGTAAATGGGATTGACTCCTTGATTTGTCTCTCTTCTGTCTTCTGTTGGTGTATAGGAATGCCACTGATTTCTGTGCATTGATTTTATATCCTGCTATTTTACTGAATTCCTGTATGAGTTCTAGCAGTTTTGGGGTGGAGTCTTTTGGGTTTTCCACATACAGTATCATATCATCTGCAAAGAGTGAGAGTTTGACTTCCTCTTTGCCGAATTGGATGCCTTTGATTTCTTTTTGTTGTCTGATTGCTGTGGCTAGGACTTCTAATACTATGTTGAATATCAATGGTGATAGTGGACATCCCTGCCGTGTTCCTGACCTTAGGGGAAAAGCTCTCAGCTTTTCCCCATTGAGAATGATATTCGCTGTAGGTTTTTCATAGATGGTTTTTATGATATTGAGCTATGTACCCTCTATCCCTATACTCTGAAGAGTTTTGATCAAGAAAGGATGCTGTACTTTGTCAAATGCTTTTTCTGCATCTATTGAGAGGATCATATGACTCTTGTTCTTTCTTTTGTTAATGTATTGTATCACGTTGATTGATTTGCGGATGTTGAACCAACCTTGCAGCCCAGGGATAAATCCCCCTTGGTCGTGGTGAATAATCCTTTTAATGTACTGTTGGATCCTACTGGCTAGTACTTTGGTGAGAATTTTTGCATCCATGTTCATCAAGGATATTGGTCTGTAATTCTCCTTTTTGATGGGGTCTTTGTCTGGTTTTGGGATCAAGGTAATGGTGGCCTCATAAAATGAGTTTGGAAGTTTCCCTTCCATTTCTATTTTTTGGAACAGTTTCAGGAGAATAGGTATTAATTCTTCTTTAAATGTCTGATAGAATTCCCCTGGGAAGCCATCTGGCCCTGGGCTTTTGTTTGTTGGGAGGTTTTTGATGACTGCTTCAATTTCCTTAGTGGTTATAGGTCTGTTCAGGTTTTCTACTTCTTCCTGGTTCAGTTTTGGTAGTTGATACATCTCTAGGAATGCACCCATTTCTTCCAGGTTATCTAATTTGCTGGCATAGAGTTGCTCATAATATGTTCTTAGAATTGTTTGTATTTCTTTGGTGTTGGTTGTGATCTCTCCTCTTTCCTTCATGATTTTGTTGATTTGGGTCATTTCTCTTTTCTTTTTGATCAGTCTGGCCAGGGGTTTATCAATCTTGTTAATTCTTTCAAAGAACCAGCTCCTAGTTTCGTTGATCTGTTCTACTGTTCTTTTGGTTTCTATTTCATTGATTTCTGCTCTGATCTTTATTATTTCTCTTCTGCTGCTGGGTTTAGGCTTTATTTGCTGTTCTTTCTCTGGCTCTTTTAGGTGTAGGGTTAGGTTGTGTATTTGAGACCTTTCTTGTTTCTTGAGAAAGGTCTCAAATACTATATACTTTCCTCTCAGGACTGCCTTTGCTGTATCCCAAAGATTTTGAACAGTTATGTTTTCATTTTCGTTGGTTTCCATGAATTTTTTTAATTCTTCTTTAATTTCCTGGTTGACCCATTCATTATTCAGTAGGATGCTCTTTAGCCTCCATGTATTTGAGTTCTTTCCGACTTTCCTCTGGTGATTGAGTTCTAGTTTCAAGGCACTGTGGTCTGAAAATATGCAAGGAATAATCCCAATCTTTTGGTATCGGTTGATACCTGATTTCTGACCTAGGATGTGATCAGTTCTGGAGAATGTTCCATGGGCACTAGAGAAGAATGTGTATTCCGTTGCTTTGGGATGGAATGTTCTGAATATGTCTGTGAAGTCCATTTGGTCCAGTGTGTCATTTAAAGTCTTTATTTCCTTGTTGATCTTTTGCTTAGATGATCTGTCCATTTCAGTCAGGGGGGTGTTAAAGTCCCTCACTATTATTGTATTGTTGTCAAAGTGTTTCTTTGCTTTTGTTATTAATTGCCTTATATAATTGGCTGCTCCCATGTTAGGGGCATAGATATTTACAATTGTTAGATCTTCTTGTTGGATAGACCCTTTAAGTAGGATATAGTGTCCACCTTCATCTCTTATTACAGTCTTTGTTTTAAAATCTAATTTGTCTGATATAAGAATTGGCACCCCAACTTTCTTTTGGTGTCCATTAGCATGGTAAATTGTTTTCCACCCCCTCACTTTCAATCTGGGGGTATTTTGGGGTCTAAAATGAGTCTCTTGCTGACAGCATATGGATGTGTGTTGTTTTTTAATCCAATCTGATAGCCTGTGTCTTTTGATTGGGGCATTTAGCCCATTTACATTCAGGATAACTATTGAAAGATATGAATTTAGTGCCATTGTATTGCCTGAAAGGTGACTGTGACTGTATATTGTCTCTGTTCCTTTCTGATCTATGCTGCTTTTAGTCTCCCTCTTTGCTTAGAGGACCCCTTTCAACATTTCTTTTAGGGCTTCTTTTGTGTTTGCAAATTCCTTTAGTTTTTGTTTGTCCTGGAAGCTTTTTACCTCTCCTTCTATTTTCAATGACAGCCTTGCTGGATATAGTATTCTTGGCTGCATATTTTTCTCGTTTAGTGCTCTGAAGATATCATGCCAGTCCTTTCTGGCCTGCCAGGTCTCTGTGGATAGGTCTGTTGCCAATCTAATGTTTCTACCATTGTGGTTACATATCTCTTCTCCTGAGCTGCTTTCAGGATTTTCTCTTTGTCTCTGAGACTCGTAAGTTTTACTATTAGATGTCGGGGTGTTGACCTATTTTTATTGATTTTGAGAGGGGTTCTCTGTGCCTCCTGGATTTTGATGCCTGTTTCCTTCCTCACATTAGGGAAGTTCTCTGCTATTATTTGCTCCAATATTCCTTCTGCCCCTCTCTCTCTCTCTTCTTCTTCTGGGATCCCAATTATTCTAATGTTGTTTCGTCTTATTGTATTGCTTATCTCTCGAATTCTGCCCTTGTGATCCTGTAGTTGTTTCTCTCTTTTTCTCAGCCTCTTTATTTTCCATCATTTGGTCTTCTGTATCGCTGATTCTCTCTTCTGCCTCATTTATCCTAGCAGTTAGTGCCCCCATTTTTTTATTGCACCTCATTAATAGCCTTTTTGATTTCGACTTGGTTAGGTTTTAGTTCTTTTATTTCTCCAGAAAGGGTTTCTCTAATAACTTCCACGCTTTTCTCAAGCCCAGCTATTATCTTTAAAGTCATGATTCTGAACTCTACGTCAGACATCGTACTAATGTCCGTATTGAGTGGGTCCCTGGCTGACGGTACTATCTCTTGTTCTTTTTGCTGAGGTGATTTTTTTCATCTTGTCATTTTGTCCAGAGGAGAATAGATGAATGAGAGAACAGAATGCTAAGAGGTTAACAACATCCCCAGCAAATATACTCCATACCAATCAGAAAAGACCTGAAACCAGGGCAAAAGAAAGGGAAAGAAAGAAAAAAGAAGAGAAAAAAAAGAAAAAGAAAAAGATAAAAACAAACAAAAACAGAACAAAACAAAAAAAATGGAATATGATCAAATATGATCAGGCTAGTGCATAGATCAGTGCCACGAGTGTATTTTGGTCTGTTAGAAGAAAGTGCCTCCTAAAATTTTAAGGGAATAAAGACTTATATACATACAAAATAAGGGTTGATAAATGAAGGGATGGAAGATGAGTATAAAGATGAAACTTATAAAAGGTTTTATAAATAGAATTGATAAGAAGTTGTTTGAAAGAAGAAAGAAGAAGATTTAAAGAAAAGAAAAAAGAAAAGAAAAAAATGGGAGAGACTGTGATCAGGCAGGAGACTAGAACAAAGCCATATACTAGTGATTTAGGGTATATTTTGATCTGTTAGAAGAAACTGTATATCAAAATTTTAAAGAGAAAAGAACTTATATATATATGCCCCAAATAAGGGTAACTACTATGAGGGGATAAAATATGACTCTAAAAATGAAAAATAAAAAATGTTTTTTTACAAAAGGGATTGATAAGATGTTGGTTGAAAAAGGGAAAAAAAAATTAAAAAAAAAACCCAAAAAACAGTTAAAAAATTAACTTTGAAAAACTAATGAATCATGGTAAAAAAAGCCATGAATTCTATGTGCAGTATTCCCCTAGCGCTGGAGTTCTCCCGTTCTCCTTGATCGGTAAACTTGGTCTTGGCTTGCTGGCTGTTCGTGCTGATCTTCTGGGGGAGGGGCCTGTTGCCGTGGTTCCCAAATGTCTTTGCCGGAGGCGGAATTGCCCCGCCCTTGTCGGTCCGGGCTAAGCAGGCTGCTACGGTTTGCTCTCAGGAGCTTTTGTTCCCTGCAAGCTCTCGGGACAGTTTTGGAGGACCAGGGTGAAAATGGTGGCCTCCCACTCTCTGCCCAGAGGAGCTGAGAACTCGGGGCCCCGCTCCTTAGTGCGCCCCCAGAGAAAAGCAGTCACTCCTGTCTCCCCGGTCTCCGGCCGCACTCCGTGCTCACCTGGACTGTGACCGAGCGTTTCTATCTCTGGCACCCGACCCCGTGTTGAGTCTCCAAACCCAGCAGATCCCTGCGGTGCGCTCCCGCGCCGCTCCTCCTGGGGGGAGGGAGGGGAGTCTCCCCAGCTCTGCTGCTTGTTGGGTCCCTGCTGGAGGCGCAGTGGCCCGACTGGGCCGCAGATCACAGTTTATGGCCACCCCGAGCTGAGAGCCCGTGCCTCGGCTCCGTCTCTGCAGCCGGCTTCCCCGCTCCGATACCTGGGAGCTCTGCTGCACTCAGGCACCCCCGGTCTTTCTGTGACCCCGAGGGTCCTGAGTCCACACTGTACTGTGAGGTTTCCACCTCCGGCTTAGCCACTGGAGCAACGTCCCTCAGCGGAGCCGACTTCTAAAAGTTCCGATTTTGTGCTCCGCGGCTCTAGCACTTGCCAGAAGCGGCCGGCGGAGGCCCCTCCCCCGCCGTCTATCCTCCCGAATATCGCCTCAGATTCACTTCTCCGCACGTCCTACCTTCCAGTAAGTGGTCGCTTCTCTGTTCAGAGAGTTGTTGCTACTCTCTTCTTCGATCTCCTGTTGAGTTTGTAGCTGTTCAGAATGGTTTGATCCCTATTCAGCTGAATTCCTGAGACCAGA
>NW_027397072.1:41887955-42084466 GCF_003265705.2 Callorhinus ursinus
CCGTTCTCCTTGATCGGTAAACTTGGTGTTGGCTTGCTGGCTGTTTGTACTGATCTTCTGGGGGAGGGGCCTGTTGCCATGGTTCCCAAATGTCTTTGCCGGAGGCGGAATTGCCCCGCCCTTGTCGGTCCAGCCTAAGCAGGCTGCTCCGGTTTGCTCTCAGGAGCTTTTGTTCCCAGCAAGCTCTTGGTACAGCTTTGGAGGAGCAGGGTGAAAATGGTGGCCTCCCACTCTCTGCCCAGAGGAGCTGAGACCTCGGGACCCCCGCTCCTCAGTGTGCCCCCAGAGAAAAGCAGTCACTCCTGTCTCCCCGGTCTCCGGCCGCACTCCGTGCTCACCCGGCCTGTGACCGAGCGTTGCTATCTCTGGCACCCGACCCCGTGTGGAGTCTCCAAACCCAGCAGATCCCTGCGGTGCGCTCCCGCGCCGCTCCTCCTGGGGGGAGGGAGGGGAGTCTCCCCAGATCTGCCGCTTGTTGGGTCCCTGCTGGAGGAGCAGTGGCCCGACTGGGCCGCGGATCACAGTTTATGGCAACCCTGAGCTGAGAGCCCGCGCCTCGGCTCCGTCTCTGCAGCCGGCTTCCCCGCTCCGATACCTGGGAGCTCTGCTGCACTCAGGCACCCCCGGTCTTTCTGTGACCCCGAGGGTCCTGAGTCCACACTGTACTGTGAGGTTTCCACCTCCGGCTTAGCCACTGGAGCAACGTCCCTCAGGGGAACCGACTTCTAAAAGTTCAGATTTTGTGCTCCACGGCTCTAGCACTTGCCAGAAGCGGCCGGCGGAGGCCCCCTCCCCCGCCGTCTATCCTCCCGAATATCGCCTCGGATTCACTTCTCCGCCCGTCCTACTTTCCAGTAAGTGGTCGCTTCTCTGTTCAGAGAGTTGTTGCTACTCTCTTCTTCGATCTCCTGTTGAGTTTGTAGCTGTTCAGAATGGTTTGATCCCTATTCAGCTGAATTCCTGAGACCAGACGAAATCCAGGTCTCCTACTCCTCCGCCATCTTGCCACGTTAGTCATACTTCAATAAAAACACAAAAATTTGTCTTTATCTTAAAGGCAATAGGAAGCTATTAGAGTATTTTAATCAAGGGAGCTCGACCATCAGTTTGCACTAAAAAATGATTATTCTGGTTTCAATATTTAAAAATGAATTTTAAAAAAGATAGAGTTTAAGAAATAAAACCAGTTAGGGGGCAATTGACAGTAGCCTAACTAAGAGATGATGACAGCTTCTTGACTAACAATGATAGCAGAGAAAAATACAAATTTAAGGACTGTTTTATTCTCAGTCAGTGAACTTGACATTTGATTGTATGTGGGAGATGAGAAATAGATAAAAGTGAACGATGATATTTTTGTTTCTTGTTTGAGCAACTGGATTGGTGTTTAAGATTTGGGGAAAATAACACATTTATTTTTACATGTGTTGAGTTTGAATTTCCGTAGAATTTTTTGAGGTAAGATGTTGAGTAAGGATTTGGATGTAGTGATTTGGAACTCTATAGAACATACTGACTCAGATATATACATTTGGAAGACAGTGACATATGGAAAATAAAGCATTAGAGAAGAAATTTTCCAGGAAAAGCATACAGAGTTCAAAAAAGAAGGGGCTAGGAAATGGTCATAAGAAATTTCTCACTAACGAATGTAAAGGAGGTTAGCAGAGGAACCAAAGATAGAAGGAACCTGGCAATGTGTAGAAACTACAGAATAAAAGTGTTTTGGTAATAAAAAAAAATGGTCAGTTTTGTCAAATACTGTTCAGATATCAAATATGATAACTGGAGAATGTCCTGAGGCTTACAGATCTGGGATTTCTTTTAAATTTGGTTGCAGAGCCAGGGGCAGAATCAAGATATATGCTGATTAAAAAGTGAGTACAGGTGTGGGAAATACTGTAGGCTGTTTTACCAAAAGCTAATCCATATACCAACCCTGCATGCATGCATATATACACACATCCTTGCTTCCTTCCTGACTAGCACTTCTCCCATAATAGAGGCTGCACATGTCAAATAATTGTCTTCCCAACCTTCCTTGTACCACAAGGGCTTGTGACAAAGTTCTGGCCATAGTGTCAATGGTGAGTGCTTGCTGGAGGGATTTCCTCCCTAATAGAAAGGAAAAGCTGAGGCAAAAATTTTATTCTTCTCTGGATAAATCATGTTTACTTGTGAAACACAGAACATCTATGACCATCAGGGAGCAAGACAGAAAGTGCCTGAGTCTCTGACGACACTGTTAAGCAATTGAGTTAGCCTCCCTCCTGCCCCCGCTGAGCCCTATCTTTGCATGTCCTATTCATTACATGAGATATAACACCCTTAAGGCTCAAGTCATCCACAGTGGGTATTCTATAATGGGCAAAAACATCCTACATGATACAGAAGGTTGAAAATGGAGATATGGATTCTTCCAGGGAGTTTCTTTTGTTAGGGTGAAAGAGTGGAGAGAATCAAGAGAGACCAAGATATGTCATTTTGAGACTGTTTTTCCTTTCTTTCCTTTTTTTTTCCCCTTTTCTCCTTTCCTTTCCGTCCCCTCTTATCTCTTCCTTCCTTTTTTTTTTTTTCCTTCCTTCCCTCTTCCTTTCGTTCTTGTTTTTCAAGAAAGTGAGAATTAACTATGTTTGAGTACTAATACTACTGGGGAGAGAAGCACCGAGAGAGGAAGGGATGGGGGCAGTCAAGAATAAAGAGTAAGAGAGAACAGTGCTCAAGCACTGAAATGGCAATAGGGAAGGTGGCACACTAACAGAGGAGATGGGAAGATGCTGGAGGAGAAGTGGTGGTGGATGGTGTGATTCTTGAGAAGTTGTGTGGGGGTGGAGGGTTAGCTCTAGAGCACATATGAATAGTTGGTATCAGGGAGAACAAGGGAAATCCACCTATTATAGCAAGAGGGAGGAGGGATGGGTGGGTTTAGAATCGGGCAGTGGTAGAATTTGGGAGTGGGGATTTATGGTAATTCCAATCTGATTATTTCCACTTATCCTGTTAATCGGGAAGTAAAGTTACCGGCTGTAACTGATACATGATCAGAGGAACTATAACGATGAGCAAGAAGAATAGAGCTGAACGATAGTTTGGACTTAGAGTGGTTTGTTTATTTAAGGCTTGAGTCATAACTCAGTTTAACTGCTTGGAATGGACGTTGACTTGTGGGGAAGGGAAGTCCGTTTATGTGCTTCTCGAATGGGGAACAATAATAGGCAACTTGGAGTTGGCCTTTTCTTTCTTATTCCTCTTAGTTGAAGAATGGCATTCACCAGATGTCTCTAGCAGATAACAATAAGGAAATACATGTTCTTTGGAATTTAGAGTAAAAGATGCAAAGAGTAAAGAGAAAACTATATAGCATAAAAATTAAAGGTATATTGATTCAAAATGATATACAGCATGAGATTAGTTCTCAGGTAAATATAGCATTAAATTTGCTTTAAAACGGAGAGTATAGTCTCTCTGACTCATACAGAATAGCCCTTTGCCGTTTACACTGGATATTTCAGAAAGTCGTATTATTTGAAGCTAGGCTTTCCTTCATCCCAAAGGGAATATCTTTAATTTTATATATTAGTTAACTGTGATTAACTGATTATAAAATAATGAAAGGTTGTCTTTTTTGTGTTTTAAGAAGTAGAATAAAAGTGTTTTTAGCAAAGAATTATCACCATGACATTTAGCAAACAAAGCCAAAAATTTTGAGATGAACTGATGAGTTTTTTTCCTTCTGAACAGATGTTGGTACTAGATGTGGGCACTGTTCTGTACTGGTATAAAACTGATTAACAATTTTATAGAATAAAAACCAATGTAAACTTTTGTGTGAACCTAAGTAAGTGTGCCCATAAATTTAGCAATTAGATGGGGATAAAAAATGTCAAGAGACTATGTATCTGAATTTACTCCAAACATATAAATAGAGAGGAAAGGGTATAAATTATGGTACATGATAGAGATAGATAATTTCCCACAATTTCGATAAGTTAACAAAAAGCTCAGGGATCTAGTTCATTCAAATATACAATTTACTGTGAGTATGGTATCTGAAGAACAAGCAGATAAAACAATCTTTCTGGAAAAAACTCAGAAAAGGTGTTATATTCATGGTTATGATTAATTGCAGAGAAAAGTTCAAGATCAAAAGGGAAAAGATGCTTGAGTCAAGCAAAGGAGAAACTACAAAATAAAACTTCTTTGGGAGCCCCTTTTCTGTGGAGTTTCGTGAGGCCTTGACTAATTTTCCCAGCAACAATGTGGGGCAACCTGTGTGAAGTGTTGCCAAAGAGGAGAGATCACCCAAATCCTGGGGTCTGGCTTTTTATTGAGGGTCAGTCACAGGAATGCAGCACCCACGTGACTGACCTGAGCTCCTCAACTCCACCTCTACCCTCAGAGCAACAACAAGCATTCACCATATGTCACATTGTTAGGATAAACTCATTGGTCAAGTAACAAGGCCCAAGCCTCAGGCATACAAAAACACTCTTAGGCAGAATATTCTAAGGAAACAGAGGTTAGTTCCCAGGAACCAGCCAAGGTCTAGTCCTGAAAAGAAGCTTTCTTCGGAATGTGCAGGATTTGAGCAACAAAGGCCCACTGAGTTAACGTTTTCTTGCCCAGTAAGTTACTCTTCTATTTTATTTTTAGGGGTGTTGTGATCAGTTGGACCTTGCAAAAAGCCCTGTAGGTCAAAATATCCCCACTCTTGTTGCCTAATACAGTAATCAGACCCACCATGTCCGGAGCTTCATAGCTGGCATTTACCCCCTGCCTCTCCAGTGTCCCATTAACCCAATCAAGGTCAGAGAGCCATTCTCTGTGATGGTACCTGCCACTGTCATTCCCAGCCTACAAAGGACAGCTACCAGAGATGTCTTTGAGGATGTGATGCCCCCTCACTAATATTTTTCTCCATGTTTTCATTAAAAAAAAAAAAAAGTGTCCACTGAGCTTTCTCTGGGGATATAGTGAGTGAGTGAGTGTGTGTGTGTGTGTGTGTGTGTGTTTGTGTGTATCGTTGGGGAGAGGATGTTTGCCATTCACATGTGAAACCTCAACTCCACCATATCCATCTCCCTAAGCTGTTTTATTTCATCCCCCGGATTAGGCTAGGGAACTTTTGGCATTTCAATCTTACTGAATGTGAGTTGTTATTGAGTCCAATTTCCAATCAACCAAAGCAAATGTTTGAGGTGTTTCCTATTGTGTGAGATAACATAATAATTCTGAACTCTGGTAAACACAGTCACATTGATATACTCACAAAGATCCAATATATAGACTTGCCTCTTTGGATTGATTCCCTTGACATTCATTCCCACCCATATTCCATAGGTTTCTACTGAAATGAATTAGCAATCTCTTTCATCTTTTTGGAGAATAAGCTATTTCATCTCAGGTCAGACTTGACACTTGTCCCTCTGGAACATAAGATCTCATTGTAGTTATAGGTCGAGAATCAGCAGAGTTGTTGGAATGTGTCCTGAGAAAAACAGACTTCCCTTTATAAACTAACTTACTTAAGTGATGTTCCATGGTTCCCAAATTAGGATGACTCAGGTATATCTCAGAGAGACTTATGGATTCAGAATCCTCAAGTTTGTTTCAATATAGACAGATGTCCTTCTTCTAAGCTTCTGAATCTCACTCTGTGCTAAAATATGCCCTTATTTTCACTTAAGTAGCACGGTAAGGTTTTGAATTCAACTTTCATTAAAACTCCATCACTAGTAAAATTACCTTTGGGCCTGGTTTTTATTTAGGTTGGCCTGCTACTACCAGAACTAAGAGATCATTTTAGGGCCACCACCAAAAAGTTCAGCCTCTGAACTTTTTGATTTGAAATGAGAGTTTAAAATTCTGAGCTTAACAGTGGTTTCCTTCCTTTACCTCTTAAGTGCATTCAGACAATCTTTGCAGTCTTCATCATGGCCATAGATTAACATGCACAAGCTACATGGTCTGCTGAGGTATTTCCTTTTTAACAGGCACTTGGTTTCAACAACCTACAGGTGATCTTCCAATTAGTCAGGATGCCATTGCATGCCATGGGTTATTAAAGCACCATTTCCCATTGCATTTGAAACCAGAATACAGCTAAACTAATCATGGAACTCCACCTTTTTGAGTTTGTTTTCCTACAACCATTCCTGGTGCCATGTATGTATCAGCCATATAATAAACATTAAAATTTATGCCCTATCCATACCTTGCTGTTGTAGTACAAGGTGGGTGTGACCTCTAATTGCTTGAAGGCTTCTCTAGGGCCCCCAAATCTTTCTATCTCCCAGCACAGCTGCTCAGAAAGGCTGGGAAATCATTTCCTAGCAATAGCCATTAACCAATGACTGACACGAGGTTCTGTATAAATATTCCAGCTCTCTTGTCCTTTTCTGAGATAATGCTAAAGCATGTGTTCTACACGGATTTGCGGAGTTCCCAAGGCAGGTTTAGCTCCCACAGTAGCGACTGGCTAGATAAGTAACCATTTTTGGTTGCTCCCAGTCTTATTTTCCCGCTACTTTTCTGTTGTTTTCTGAGAGCATCCCTAATGCCCCCTATTGGCATAAACTAACAGGAAGACAGCAGGCAACATGCAAAGTAGTTTAAAAAATTTTACCCTCTAATGTAATCATTTTCTTTTCTTTATGTAATTATAAATGATAATAATCTTTGAACACAGGGCCCCGGCTTTTTTACTTTCCTACTGATGGAATTATACAAAAAGCTTGGATGCCAAGGCTGGGTTGCAAGAATGAGTATATAGGTTAAGTTTAAATTCATTATAGAAGTAAAGTTTAAATTCATTATCGAAGTAAAACAAAAATAGAAAGAAATGTGTCCCCAGAGCAGCTTGGTAATATGGGAACCCTTTTAAAAACGTAAAAGAATCGTCAGAGAAGAAATGTCAATTTAAAAGACATCGTAAGTAGCATTTGTATGCACTTAAGTAGTATTTGTATTTTTATTTGTGATTTACATTTCACACGTTGTCTTTCTAAACCATTACCTCACTTACTAAGATATAAAGTGGTTGAGCTACATAGTAAAGTTTGAATTCACATTTTTTTACTACATTTTTTCTTTCTTTCTATCTAAAATTGTTACAAGGAAAATTATGTTTTATTTATTCAAGTATCTTTAATAACTTTACCTAATCAAACCAAATATTTTCCCAAGAGGGATTCCCATTGGGTTTGTTTAAACACAGAAATGATCATGATTATCCACATAGCTACCATTACATGCACAAACACACAAACATGGTATATAAATAAAATAAATGCTTATTGTCAATATGTATGGTTTTATTAATATAGAATTATTAATATAGAAATGGCTCTTTCTTAATTGCTTAAGACAACTTATCTCCTAACATGGTTTCCAAATCAGGGTGTCTATAAACAGCTTAGACCTACTAAATCAGATTGCTTGGTATGCAATAATTAGTTTATTGCAAATTTAGGGAACATGGCCCACACAGACTACCTTCCCTTATAATACCAAATGAACCTAAATTTTGATATTTCACCAGAAGGACTCATGGACTCATTGAAAGCTATTATAATCACAGTATTGTTTATTACAGAAAAAGTATATATACCAAAACCAGCCAAGGGAAGAGATACATGGGGCACAGACTAGAAGAGCACCAAACATGGAACTTCCAGATGGCCTCTGCACATGGAATCACAGACAGCGTTAATTATTGTTGGCAATGAGGTATGGGAATACACACAGACTTGTCAACCAGGTAAGTTCACCTGAATTTTGGTGTCCAGCATCTTTACTGGAGCACCATAAAATAGGTAAGGCTGGTTGCCAACATGGCTGATCTCAGTTTCCAGACCCTCAGGAGGTCAAGATAATACTTGACACCCAAAGTCCTCACCCTAAATCACATTATTATTATCATCAGATGGGCTCAAGCTCTACAGACAAAGAAAGACTCCTTTCAGGCGTAACATTCCAAGGGCTTAGACATTATCTCCCGGAAGCCAAGGGCAAAAGCTAGACCTCTCTTTGGGCAAAGTTAAATTCTTTACTTCGCAGGGGGTTGGAGGATGGGACGGTAAAGTTTCCCAAGTGAGTCAAATATAGCTTGATTAGTATTGACATTTAAATCAGTACTTTAGGGGCGCCTGGGTGGCTCAGTTGGTTAAGCGACTGCCTTCGGCTCAGGTCATGATCCTGGAGTCCCAGGATCCAGTCCCACATCGGGCTCCCTGCTCAGCAGGGAGTCTGCTTCTCCCTCTGACCCTCTTCCCTCTCATGCTCTCTATCTCTCATTCTCTCTCTCAAATAAATAAATAAAATCTTTAAAAAAATAAATAAATAAATCAGCACTTTGGAACCACTGCTTCAAATTTCACATCTCTGCCTCACCACTACCTGGTCTTCAGTACAATTTGCTGAAGAAATAATGTTTGATTGCATAAAAGTAAATTTTATCACTGTGCCTGTTAGTCTTTGCATGAATACTAATCACAATAATTTAAATTAATGACATGTTGATACTTAAAAAAATGCAGGGAAAATATGGAAAATGGGGAAATGTATAACATATGATTTAAAAAGGAAATATTGTTAATTAAGCCATCTGGCACATTGTCTTATACATAGTTATTCAAAAATTCACATATCACATTGTTTTTCAAAACTAAAGGAGCAATTTAAATTCAAAGATATGCCAATGTTTGGATAATTTATGTTTTTACTTTTAGGGAAAAATCTGTATTAGAAACACTGATCTTAGAAATCGTCTAATCCAATGGCAAAATAATTAAACTAGGACCTTTAGATATGGAGTGACTGTCCTAAAATCACATTTGAATTGGGATTGTAGGCAACAGAAACATCACTATACTGGCTTAAGTAAGTAAACGTTGACTTTTCTTATGTATGAAGAATTCTAGAGGCAGAGCCCAAGCCTTGAGTGTTCAAGGAAACCATTAAGGACGTACTGCTCTCTGAGCTTTTTGCTCTATTATCCTTAGTGTGTGGCTTTTTCACTCATGCCCTTATGATGGCTTCTTCTGATGGTTTCTCCTCTTTTGAGAAATTATATCCACGTTCCAGTGGACATATGGTGGGCAAAAGAGAAATACCATACCCTTTGCAGTATAATTTGACTTACATTAAATTGGAAAAACTGAGCACTCTAATTCTCATATAAAGCAATACTGAGAAGTAAGTACAGTAACCGGACACATAATAAATAGCAGAACCGCAAACAAAACAAAACAAAACAAAACGAAAAAAACCACACAAAAAAACCTCACTAAAAACAAACAAACAAAGAAGCCCCAAATGGGGTTATATTAGTAGGAGAGAAGGGGAGATTGGATATTGGATATATCTGTGTTTGTTGTGTGTTTTTTCATCAAATATTTATTAATCATCCATTTGTCCTGGGCTCAGATTATAAAGTATTGAACAAGACCAACATAGTCACTAGTCTCTAACCTCATGGAACTTATGGTAATGAGAAAAAACATACAGTAAACTATCAAGTACACAAACTATATGATTGAAAATTGTAATAAATGTTATATAAGAAGAAAAAAAGTGCTATGAAAAAGAGTGAGAAATAGGAAGACATGATCCACTTCAAGTTGTGTAATCTGGAAAGATTTTCTTAAAGGGATGGTATCGTAGCTGAAGCTTGGAAGAGAAGTATCAGCTTCGTTGGGGGAGGAAAGAGTGGTCTATGAAGTAGAACAGAACATGTGAAGGTGCTGAGTTGTAAGGGATTGAAATATTTAAGAATATGAAGATAGGCTAGTGTGGCGACAGTATGATGAATGAAAGAGATAAGCTGTGAGAGAAGGCAAGGCAAAATGTTTGATTTCTTTTTACTCTGATCCCCACCCCCTACTATCAGCAGGAGATTTCCAAGTAATGGAGAAAAGAGAAAACAGAAAGAAATAGATGAGTGCTGGTGGGGTTTAAGATGGCAAGGCCATACCTGCAGAGATATCATGAGGAAGAACATTCGGTGTTAGCGGCCAGAAGTTGTCCATGGTCCCTACTGTGGCCATCAGGTAAACACTGCTCTAGACCTGGAACAACAGATGTAAATCAGTCCCTTTGTCTGTCCAGACTCCATCCGAGAATGCAGCTTATCCTTGTCATCCAACAGGGCTCTTTCTTTCCCTTTAGTAAACATTGCTCATTGATTACCTAGAAATGATGTCTCCTTACTCTCTCTGGCTTTGCTCTACCTAAAAGGCACTAGTCTTTGTACTGAGGACATAGCCACTAAAACATGGTCTCTTTTCTCCTTTATAGTCAGTAAACAAGAAGGACAGTAAACCAAAGGAAAAAAAAAAAGAAAGAAAAATAATCATAAATTCTATTATTGCTACATAATTTCACATAATTGTGTTTTCTTTAAAGACCAACTTTTTGGGGTGCCTGGGTGGCTCAGTTGGTTAAGCGACTGCCTTCAGCTCCAGTCATGATCCTGGAGTCCCGGGATCGAGTCCCGTGTCGGGCTCCCTGCTCGGCAGGGAGTCTGCCTCTCCCTCTGACCCTCCCCCATCTCATGTGCTCTCTCTCTCATTCTCTCTCTCTCAAATAAATAAATAAAATCTTAAAAAAAAAAAGACCAACTTCTTAATTCAACACGATTACTTAGGGTTTACTGTAAGGCCCTGAGTCAGCCAGCCATGAAGACACATCTTGAGCAAGTATGCGGAATTCATGGCATTCATTGAATTTCTTTACTTGTATCTTATTTCCTGTCAACTCTTTGCTGACATGTGTCAAAATCTTCATTCCCAACTAAACTGCTTCTCTAGCTCCAACACTCAGTCTTTTTAAAGTGCTCCTATATATTGGCCCCAATGCCATTAACCCCTCTACCAACTACCCATCTTCTCTGCTGGTAGGGACTGGAATTTCTGCCTTTCAATACTGCTTGTCTGTGTTGCAGGGCATGACAGTGTCTATTGGTTTGAGGGTGGGATCATGAACCATTACAGCTGATGTTTATACCACTTTGTGCAGTTCCAGACAGAGAATTTTGGCATAACAATCTGTTTAGTCACTTATTATTCTTGTCACCATTTTATCAGCATCTGTCAAGCAGGGACACACGCTGTCTCTGTTTTGTATGACATGACTGTCCAGGGTATCTAGCGATGATGCCACAATCCCCACAGGCAAGCACTTAACATTGATCATGATGCTGGTGCTGAGACCTGCTCATCAACCTTTCATGAATTACAAACATTTCAAGTTTGACTCACATTTTATTTTTAATATGATTTCAGAATGCCTTGAGATTCCTCAGCATGATAAAATCCTATTGGAGTTAGAGTTGCTTTTGTTGCAATTCTGAACAATCAAAAGTGTGGAGTCACCCTTGAGTGACTGTGATAATCATGGCATTTCTAAAGAAAATGTGAAAGCTCTTTATAATGATGGCTTAGGGGCTAGTCACATCACACAAATATATGTAGATATATATTCTTTAAAGAGCAGACTTTTCAATACAAAATCTAATGAAATCAGACATATTTTTTAAATCTCTGTAGTTTACTATTTGGTATCTAATCTTATGTTCTCATTTGAAACACAAAAGACATTTGATAGAATTTATTTCCTTGAAATTTCAATTATTTCCAAAATAGTAGTCTATAATTCTAGTTGTGCTTGGGCTCAAGGGAAATGTAAAGATTAACCTTATGGGCTATTTGATTGGCCCCAGGAGGTCTATTTTCAGAATATGCATTGCATAAGAATGGACAAAGCACAGAAGAGGCGGAGGCATGAGGGAATAGTGGAAAATGCACTGGTATGGGTTAGGAAATTCCAAACTCGGTCCTATTCATAGCACTTTTGTTTTCTTATTTCTTAAATAAAGGTAAATGATAATTCCCACTCCCTGACTTAATCATGACATTTTTTTTGTTCTGAGAAACAAAAAAGCATATGAGAATATACATAATAAGTATTAAGCACATGGAAGAAATTATAATAATAATCATTACTATTTGATGAACAATTACTAAATTACTTGAATAAGTATATCAGCCAACTATAGCCCACATCCAAATTTTGCTTATTTCTTAACCTGAAAAATTGAAGTTAAGAAAAACTATTTTTTACCCATCCATCCATCCATTGCATATGCTATAAGAGAATGTTTAAATCTGAACTTCATCATTTGTGGCATACATTTGTTCCTATTCTACAGCAATTCACAAATTCACTCACTCTGTCCTTGCAAATAGCACCAATTCAGTTGAGTGGACACATCCTTGGCCTCAAGGAATATATCAGGAGGGGTCCAAGCTAATGATGGCAACCTAGCTCAGCTGTGGTGAGCCCTGGAGGGAGAGAGGGAAGGAGGAAGGTAGTGAGAGAGAGAGAAATAAAGAAAGAGAGGAGAGAGAGAGAGGAGAGGAGAAAGAAGAGGGGGAAGATATATATATATATAGAGAGAGAGAGAGAGAGGGAGAGAGGTGTAGAAATATAGATATATAGATAGACTCCTGGGTTTTTGATCAATAAAGTGAACAAATGAATCTCATGACTTCTAATCACTGAAAATCTTGCTAAGTAATAAAAAATGACCTTGAGATTTAAGCCAACATCAGCTATGTTTTCTGTTCCTTTTGGCTGGAAGCATCTGACAAGAGTGTTGTTCTGATCCTACTGCCTCTGGCCAAATGGTGGTACTACATTCCTGGCTCCCCTGGGCTGATGAATATTCAACAACCAATTGTGAGACCCTGCCAGGCTCTTTTTTTCTCTGGAACAGTGACTGGCAACTTTTGAGATGATTACTACTCCATTAGCCTGGATCCCTAAGTGACTATGATAGGCAGAATATCATCATCTAGCATGAACAAGATATAAGTCTTTGTTACTGTAAGCCACATATATCTTGGACTTTGTTACTACCATATAAGCTAGCCTGACCTGAAACAAGATTAGTGTTATGGGTTGATATGTGACCCTTAAAATGATATGTTGAAGTCCCAACCCCCATACCTTGGAATGTGACCTTACTGTAAACAGGGTCATTATAAATTAATCAGTTAAGATGAAGTCATCTGGAGCAGGATGGGCCCTTAATCTAATATGACTAGTATTCTCATAAGAAGAGAAAACAAATTGGACAGAGACATACAGAAGAATGCCATGTAATGATGAGTAAGGGACAGGCAGAGCTAGGTAGGGAGAGATAGGTAGGGACCTACCGGATCAGGCTCACAGAAATTCGAAAAATGCAGAGGTGAAAGGAAACCAGAGATAAGGAAACAAACCAGACCATACAATCCTAGGTGTCAGAGGTGGGGTCTTGTTACAATAGCTACTTGCGACCAACAAAGAATTACCAGAATTACTGGACCCTAAAAAAGAAGTAAACCATTGAAGGTGTACTCAATGGTGATATCAATAGAGATGTTAAAAGGATTTAAGTTCCCTGGTTGACCCTCAATAAAAGACCAACCCTAAAATGCCCTTAGTGGCAGCCCTGTCTGAACCCATCTCATTCTTGAGAGCTTTTTCTGTAACCTTGCTTAATAAAACTCTATTGCTTTACTCACTTTCCTTTGTCCACAAGATTCATTCTTTGATTCCATGAGACAAGAATCCCGTTCTCCCACTTCAATGACAGACGCAGAGGCTGAATTATTGCAAATGCAAGCTAAGCAACATCAGGGACTGCCAAAAAACATCACCAGAAACGAGAAAGAAGCAAAGAAGTATTCTCCCCAATGGGTTTTAGATGGATCATAGGCTGGGTAATACCTTGATTTTAGACTTTTGGCTTCCAGAAAAAAATTCTATTGTTTTAAGCTACCCAATCTGTGATATTTTGTTATGAAAATCTTAGGAGACTAATCTGATCAAAAAAGGTTGTGATGTTGTGTTATTTTGTTTTCACTCTTTGTAAAAATGATATAAATTAGGTCCAAAGGCATAATAGACATGGCCTTTCATACTTGGTAATACTTTCAGTAGGACTTTGGAAATATATTCACACATATAATCCTTAAAGGAAATCAAAGTTTTAAAATATTGTTAAGTAGACATTAAGAGCAGTAACTGATTGAGGGCTCACATAATAGTTTCACACAATCTAGATTACCTCAGAAGTTAAATATACACACACACACACACACACACACTTAGATATATCTCCTCTGCTTGTATGTATATGCAAGTATGTATGTGTGCACGTATGTACATAGTTATGTATGTAGTTAAAACATCTCTTCTAGAGTCTCCATGTGAAGAAGGGTTCAAAGAATTAGTTCGATCAGAAATCTTTTCTTAGCCTGAATTTCTCAAATATACAGAATCCAAAGTGTCCAGCTATCTCCAGCAACACACACTAGAGAATACCCCAACCGTAGACAGCACCTCAATCCTACACATAGTTTTGCCTAGGATGGCTCTCTTGCTACTCTGACCTAGTGCTACTGAAGTCCTATATACCCTGTAGCTCTGAGCACTGGATTCACCTCCAAACTCCATCTCTGGGCTTGATCCTGAGTTGTATTGCCATAACTAGACCCTTCTCTGGCTAATCCCCCTTAAATCTGCATTTCATTCTTACATCTAATTTTTCCCTTTTTCTTGGAGAGTAAAACTCATTTACCCATTCTGCCACTATCCTGAAATTGCCTCAGAATCATGACTTGTCCCTCAGCCTTTCCACCACAGAAGGGAAATTCTAGTACAAAGAAATCCATGGAAGTATCTCTGGGCTGCATGAAGAATGAAGTTTTTTCTTTTAATTCATAGAGTTATATTCTAAGAGACTCAGAGATAGTTTATGCTAGATGGATTTTCTGTTAGCAAAAAGATAGCAAGAAACAGAACAAACAACAAACTAGAGAATTTTCAGAAATCTAGGACCAGATGACAAAGGTTTGGACATTATGTTCTATAGTCACTATTTTAGGGTATTTTGGCCCAGGGCCAAGTCCTAATTAATTGGTTCTCTTTATATACCAGAGAGAGCAGATTCTGACTAATCTAGAGCCAGGATCTATGGATATGGCCTCCCCCTATTTCCTCAAGACTTAGATGACCTGGTCCAGATGAATAAGAATGATATGCATTTATATCTTTCTTAATTTTGGACCTTGATAAAGGTCTTGGCAGAACATGACATGCTTCTATTTCCTTCCCTCTTTGTCTTAATCTTGATAAATTACTTTTATAATATTTGATAAAACTCCTGTTTTCGAGGCAAAGGAAAGATTGTTACTTGGCAAATGACTAATACACCCTCTAGTCTGAACAGAAGATTCCCTAGTATTCTCCTGGCACAGGAGTGGCTTGAGAGATTAAAGATGTTTAACACAGAAAAGAAACGATTTAGGCACTGCTTAATGTTTTACAGGTTATGTACAAGAAGGATTGATTTTTTTTTTCTAAATAGTGCCACAAAGCAGAACCAGGGAAAGAGGGTGATAGTTAACAAAATAATGATTTCTGCTTAGTACAATGCTTTCTTTTGAAATATTGTACTTCCTGTTATGTGGCAAGCTTAGATAAAAAATGAAAGAACATTCTTCAGGTAAAATAAAGATGTTATTCTTCCATTGGATGGGGTTTTGGTGCCACTGAACTTCAAAGTTATATGGTCTTCTCAAGGAGACTTGACCAGATCATTTAAGTTGGTAATCACCCAGAGTGAAAGGAACTCTGCAGGTAAAAGAGGCTTCAAGATGCCAAGTATGGTCCCATGGAAAGAGCATGGACTTTGGAATCAGATGCACCTGGCTCTAGGCAAGTTTCTGTATGTTTCAGAGATACGATTTCATCATTAATAAAACCAGTAACACCCACCACTCTAAGCTTCATAAGTGACAAAATTACAGTTGTCAATTATAGTCAAATGATAACAGAATTAAATAAACCTTTCTTTTCAAAAACCAAATGTCAAGATAGTATAAAGAAAAACAGTGGAACAACAGCTTCATAACTCTGCTGATTAGGCAAGAGACCTATTAATGGCACAGTGACATCCACAACTTCCCTGCCCCTTTTAGGCATAGAAACTCTATTGAAACAAAGGGGCACTTATTTGTTTGCTTGTTTGTTTGTTAAATATATTTTTACTATTGCTCTTTCTATTCTCCCATGGAAATCAATTATGTAGGAGCAATGTTATAATAAAACCAGACCAAAAAATTCATAAATAACATATGGACAACTCTTTCTTCCAAATGACCCATAGATACATACAAATAACCCTACTCCCAAATTTTCTGAAGTCCACGTCTGCCTCTCAATCACCCTGTCAGTGGTGGTGAATAGATCAAAGAAGGGACATCAACCTGCTCAATACCCATGGACTATCTACCTGAACACAAACTTTACCTCTTCATTTCCTCTATTTTCAGTTTTCTTCTTTAAAAGACTCATTGGTGTCTGTATAACTTTTGTGATGCATTTTCTCTCTGACATACCTTCAAGTTTTTGCTTTCACTTTGCATTAAACAGTTCCAACCCAGGCTAGGCAATATTCTTATTCTTAAACGTGGCAACTCCAATGTCATCTCTGACCTTGATCAAGGTATCTCAGGAATCTGGCTCCATGGGGAACAGAGAATCTTTCTGATTTATGCTGAAATCATAAATTTCAGCTATACAGAGATGTTCTGTATAGGCAGCAGAGCTGAGAGAGAGTTGAGGATTCCTCAAAATAGAGGGTTAAGATTTTTCTTGTGATTAGAAGAACTGGTAGTAGCTGCACAATGGGTGTGGCTATGTTATTTATCTGAGATTGGAAGGAACGCAAAGAGAGGACCAGATTTGACCCTCTGAATTCTTGATCTGACCCCTATTGTTGAAGCTGATTCTCAAGGCAGAAGCAAAAAAGGAACATTCTAGGAAAAATCATTCTCTATTGTTCTAACAGAAAAAAAATCTAATGGAATTATTATTCTAATTATTGATGGAGGATTTTTGGCAACAGATATCTTTTCAGAATCCTTAGACTGAATCTTGTATTTAAATAATTTGAAGATAGAATGATCCCTATTTCTAGCTTCTAGAGAGTCAATAATGTTTGTATGAATATGATCATACCAGTCTCAAACATCTACATTTTAGAAAACAAGTCACCTCCTCTCCAAGTCTATCACTAAATATGAACATTAAAATAACTTTAATATATTGATATAGTACTATGCTTCATATAAATTCTACCCATCAGCACAGCAAATGCATCTCCAAAAAAGGATCTCCATTTCTAGCAAAAACTAATTACCTTAGATACAAAATTCAATACCCTTTCTCAAAGCATAAATTTGCCCATGAGAAGTGTGGCTGCCATTGCAATTTGAGATTTCATACAAGTCCACTTTAACTCTGAAACTGAACATCCTCCTTTTAAAACTTAGATTTTTTATTTTTATTTTATTTTATTTTTTTAAAGATTATTTATTTTTATTTTTTCAGACTAACATTTTGCATGGGATTTTGCCCATAGTAAATGCAACTATGACAACCTTTTGGGGAGTAAGCTTACCTTAAAAAACACAAGACTTTTTACATGTCTCACCCTAGTTTGCAAATCCATAACATTTCTCATTTGCTAACTCTGTAAATTATTATATTATTTTATTCCAAACCCCTATCTGCAAATCATAACTTCTGTTTGATGTCCAAACCTATTTGGAACCCTCTGACTAAATACTGAATCTTATACTCTTGTTAATTCTCCTATAGGCCCATACTCTATTTACATGGCTCTTAAAAGCTTGATAATATTATACTGAAAAGAGACAAAGATGAGGCTAAGGAATAGTAGAAAAAAGTAAAGATATTTACTCCTTGAAGAGTTTAGCTTACCTACTCCATGTTGCTGCTTTCACATCCATTTTGTTTGGCCTAGAGGCTGGCAGGGTCCCTGAACCGACACTAGCCCCTCGTGCAAACACATGCCCTAGATAACAGCCTACAAAGTCACAAGTAAATGCCAAGTTCCTAATATGACTTCCCTAGCAGCCAGATCAACAATCTCCCCTACCTCCCTGGGGCCCTCTCCTGAGGTAAGACCCTGGTAAATGGAGTTTACCAAAACCCCACTCTTTTTGTTTACAATTAACCATTTGGGCCTTAGCCTGGGAACCCCAAAACAGTACACCCTTATATCTCATGGTCCCACATCTCTCTCTGCCTGTAACCCTAACTTTACCTACCCTTGTGCACCCTTGAAGTATGCCATGTACTTCTCCTGGGACCTGTGAGTAATAAATTTCTTTATTCAACTTCTCTTGTGGTCTTTTGTTGAACCAAGGCTCATCTTCCATCAGCCTGTGCTCTGCTTAACAAATGTTAATTTTACAAATTCATCACAGCCTCATATAAAGTAGAAGCTAAGCCATTCACTCCATGTATACTTCCTCTGGGGCTTACCTAAATTTTTGCCTGGATTTCTTAAGCTTCAGGCCTACCCCGAAAAGAAGGAGGTCCTTGGCAAATCTTTAACAAACACTCACTGGGAAAAATAAGTCTTTAATGCTGGAGGATCTACAGGTATGTGTCAATCAGTATTAGAATGAACAATTTTACCCTTTAGTAAAGTCATACCCTTACCAGGAAGTGAAACGTTCGAGTTTTTTCCCCTGCAATGGTTGGAGGCAGAAAACAGAACAAGTTTATGTTTTCCCTAAAGGCCAACAGATATGACCTTAGGCCAACAGAACTAGAAAATTCTCCAACTTTCTACTTGATTTGAAATCTATGAATAAAGACTGGGGGAATTTGGAAAGTCGAATACCTCTTTCAGACCATTAGTTTGGAGGGTATGGTAAACAAAAATCAAATCATGATCAATTCAGGAACAAAAATAATTTCATGTTTTCTTTGGGTAAGTTTTTAAAATATCCGACAAATTCTGTAAAAAAAAATTTAAAAAGTGTCCTATTTATATTCTGTCCTGGAGAAGTTCTATAATCACATTCACATATGCTATACAATAAAGAAACTGCTCTTGGTCATCATTATTTTTGGATGTCAAGATAGCACACAGTTGTAAGCACAGGATGCAATTTTTTATTTAATACTGTTCTTAACCAAAAAGCTAGGGGCAATTGTCAGGCCACTCTGGGTGGTTCCCTTACTTAGAACTCCCCTGAGTACTGAAGTGTTGGGAGATGATAATATCCAGGATTCCTTCACTTGTAGGTGCTATCAGACACACTAAAATCAGGTAAAGTATAATTCTGTTTCAAAATCATTGTGTCAGTACATTGTTTAGCTCAGCCCCTTGGGCAGGCTTATAACAATGGATATGCAGATATAATGTTTCAAATACAAACAGCCTTGCACAATGGATGAAATCTGAAACTTGAAATCAGCTCAACAGTATTTTGGTCTAGTGCTTACTTAAAATCTCTTTATCAAGTCTTTGGTTGCATTTTAAAAATTTGTTAAATGAACACATTAGGAGCTGCCTTCCATGGATTATTCTGTGCATCAATTTCATTAATTTGTGGCATGGAATATTAACTGTATATCATTATGCAGATGCTAATTATTATTTAGAGGAGCTGAAAACCTTCCTCTCGCACACACTAAGGACTCTACCTACCATCCTCTTATAACACCTATATTTACTCCTATTATTTACTCCCTTGGGCTAATGTATGAAGAGTTTAATTTTAAAATATAATCTTACTGTCTAGAAGCCATAATTCAATAGCTATTGCACTCAATCAAAGATTAAGACTTTTAATCAAGCAATGTTCATTGACTGGCTAGTTTGTCACACAATTCGCAAAAATATACTATAAAATTATCATGCGTAGAAATAAGGCAACACAAGCCCAAGTAGAGCTAAGGCTGCAAAGTAGAAACTGTGTCCAGGGAAACAAGTACCAATTTTCTTTCTTGGTTATAGAGAGTGGTTTTAAAACATTTCAGTTAACAATTACAAATTAGGAGAATTCCTAAGGAAATTTGACATCTACCTTCTTTAATAATTAGATTAGAAAATATGGAAGAACTTGACACGGTCTTCAGAGAGCAACTATACATAGAAGCTGAGTAGCAGGTACCACTAGATACAAACTCTCTAATTTGCCATTATTCTCACTGCCCCTTCTTGCCTTTCCATGGAGGTCAGTTACCTATCTGGTTTCTTTCTTTTTTTTTTTTTTTAAAGATTTTATTTATTTATTTGACAGAGAGAGACAGCCAGAGAGAGAACACAAGCAGGATAAGTGGGAGAGGGAGAAGCAGGCTTCCCACGGAGCAGGGAGCCCGATGTGGGGCTTGATCCCAGGACCCTGGGATACGACCCAAGCCGAAGGCAGATGCCTAACGGCTGAGCCACCCAGGCTGTACCAGAGTTTCTTAACTACAATTGGAATTTCACTAAGAAGAGATTCTAACTGATCCATGTAGGCCAGATATTAACTGCTATTCTAATGTTTTATGACTAAGGCCACGGGAGCAAATGACTTAGCAGTATTTATGTGGTCTGAGAATTGTGTGGTAAAGTATTGTAGCAAAATTTTTCTTTACATTGACCACTTATTAAAATATCCAGTGATAATGGGTGATCCACGATATTAAATAAGTATGTTTGTGTGTATACATATCTACTCCAAAATTTTAATTCTAGGTTCCCTTACTTCCTTTCTTTTTTCTTTCTTTCCTTTTCTCGTTTCTTTTCTTTTCTTTTGTTGTGTGTTTGGAGGAGTAGAGGTGGTTATTGCCCATGGTTTCTCTTTAATAAAAAAAATTCAGTTTACTTAAGCTAAAAACCCCTCAAAAAGAACGATAAAAAAGTTTACCCATTTTCTCACCCCCACCCTTTGCCTTTGGCAACCACCAATCTGTTATATCTATGAGCTTCGTTTTTTTTTTTTTTGGTTGAGTTTTCTTTTTGTGTTCTATATATAAGAGAGATTATAGGTTATTTGCTTTTCTCTGTTTGACTTATTTTATTTAGAATAATGCTCTCAAGTTCCATCCATGTTGTCACAAATGGCAAGATTTCATTCTTTTTTATAGTTGAATAATATTCCATTATATAGATAAAATGATTTCTTCGTGCATTCATGCAACAGTGGACATTTAGATTGTTTCCTTATCTTAGCGATCATAAATAATGATGACGTGAACATGGGGATGCATGCATACATCTTTTTCAGTTAGTGTCTTTGTTTTCTTTGAGTAAAAATTCAGAAGTGGAATTTCTGGATCATATTGGAGTTCTATTTTAGCTTTTTGAGGAACTTCATACTATTTTCCATAGTGGCTGCACCAATGTACATTCCCACAACATGTACGTTCCCATACACAATGGCTCCCTTTTGTCCACACCCTCACCAACACTTGTTATTTCTTGTCTTTTTGATTTTAGCCATTCTGACAGTGACATCTCATTGTGGGTTTTTTTTTTTTTCATTTAGTTTTTACATTTGTGGTAATGATTTGGATAATAATCTAGTCTTTTTGACAACATTCTTTTTTTTTAAGATTTTATTTATTTATTTGACACAGAGAGAGAGTGAAAGAGGGAACACAAGCAGGAGGAGTGGGAGAGGGAGAAGCAGGCTTCCCGCGGAGCAGGGAGCCCGATGCGGGGCTCGATCCCAGGACCCTGGGATCATGATCTGAGCTGAAGGCAGTTGTTTAATGACTGAGCCACCCAAGCGCCCTGACAACAGACATTCTAACAGGTGTGAGGTGATATATCATTGTGGTTTTAATTTTAATTTCCCTGATGATTAATGATGTAGAACATCTTTTCATGCTCCTGTTGGCCATCTGTATGTTTTGGAAAAATGTCTATTCAGATCTTCTGCCCATTTTTTCATCTTTTTTTTTTCTATTGAGTTATATGAGTTCTTTATATATTTTGGATATTAGCCCCTTATCAGTATAATTTGCAAATATTTTCTTCCCTTCAGTAAGTTGCCTTTTCATTTTGTTAATGGTTTTCTATGCTGTGCAAAAGCTTTCATATGCTTTTTGGGTTTATGTAGTCCTCCTGTATTTTTGCTTTGTTATTTTTTAATTTTTTTATTGTTATGTTAATCACCATACATTACATCATTAGTTTTTGATGTATGTAGTGTTACATGATTCATCATTTGCGTGCTTTGTTATTTTTGCTTTTGGTGTCAGATTAAAAAAATCACTCTCAAGGAACTCAACACCTATGTTCTCTTCCAGAAGTTTTATGGTTTTGGGTCTTTATTTAAATCTTTAATCCATTTTGAGGTAATTTTTGTATATGGTATAAGATAGTGGTCCATTTCCATTCTTTTGCATGTGGCTGTCCAATTTACCCCACACCATTTATTAAAGGGACTCTCCTTACCCCATTGCATATTCTTGGCTCCTCTGTCAGAAATTAATTGACCATATATGTGTGGGTTTATTTCTGGGCTCTCTATTCTGTCCCACCGATCTATGTGTCTGTTTTTATGGCAGTACCATGCTGTTTAATAACTTTGTAGTACAGTTCGAAATCAGGGCACATGATGCCTGTAGCTTTGTTCTTATTTCTCAAGATTGTTTTGACTAATCAGGGTCTTTTATGGTTCCATACAAATCTTAGGATTGTTTGTTCTATTTCTGTGAAAAATTGCCGTCGGAATTTTGATAGGAATTGCAATGAATTTGTAGATGGCTTTGGGTAGTATGGACGTTTTCACAATATTAATTCTTCCAATCAATTAGAACGGGTTATCTTTCCATTTATTTGTGTCTCCTTCAATTTCTTTCAATAATGCCATATAGTTTACAATATACATGTCTTTCACTTCCTTAGTTAAAGTTACTCCGAGACATTTTAGGGGTGCCTGGGTGGCTCAGCTGGTTAAGCATCGGACTCTTGATTTCGGCTCAGGTCATGATCTCAGGGTCACGAGATCAAGCCCTGTGTCAGGCTCTGCACTGGGTGTGGAGCCTTCTTGAGATTCTCTTTCTCCCTCTTCTTTTGCCCTCCAACCCAGCTCACACACTCTCGTTCCCTCTCTCTTAAAAAAAAAAAAAAAAAATCCTAGGCATTTTATTCTTTCTGACGTAATGAAATCTCAGGAACTGAACAATATCCAGAAATCATGTCACCTGAGATGGGAACCTAGAATGAGTAGAACACAGGGGTGGCAGATATAATGGGAGACCAACCCAAATTTATCCTCTAGGTATGTAATAGTCTGTGATATGTCAAATAAACAAAGAAAAACAAATCTGGACTTATTAAGGAGATATTTAATTCAAAAGAATTATTATAAAGAGGGTAAAAGGGACTATTGGTATAGGGAAAATGCTCTGACCATTAGATCTGCAAGCATTTTACTCATTAGACAAAACAGGGTTTTCTCAGGGCACCTGGTTGGTTAAACGTCTGCCTTCAGCTCAGGTCATGATCCCACGGTCCTGGGATCAAGCCCCACATCGGGCTCCCTGCCAAACGGGGAGCCTGCTTCTCCCTCTCCCTCAGCTGTTCCCCCTGCTTGTGCTCTCTCTCGTGCGCTTTCAAATAAATAAATAAAATCTTAAAAAAACAAACAAATAACCCCAGGGTTTTCTCTTATATGGAGGAATAAACAAGAATTCAAAGAATCAGATGTATAGAAATGGGATGAAAGTATAGCAGGGTCAGACAGTTGATCAGAAAAAGTTTTATCTTGAGGCCATCCTATTTTCTTTTTTTAAAATTACTTTTATTTATTTATTTTTTTTGAGGGGGGAGAGAGAGAGAGCACAAGTAGGGGGGAGGGGCAGAGGAAGAGGGAGAGAATCTTAAGCAGGCTCTAGGTGCAGCATGCAGCTGAACATGGGGCTCTATCTCACAATCCTGAGATCATGACCTGAGCCAAAATCAAGAGTCAAACGCTTAACCAACTGAGTCACCTAGGTACTCCAAGGTCCTCCTATTTTCAAGAGAGACTATATGATGGCTCAGGCTGAGGATGGGTCAAAATTCAGGGGCCTGGGAAAAGGAGAGAATCTTAACCAAATTTGGTTAACAAGCATTTTATTCCTTTTGATCAGAGGGGACAAGTATTTCAGCTAATCATTGGTGACACAAGAAACAGGAATTTAAGGGTTTGTGTCTAGCCTTGTAATAGGTAGACAAGGGAGGTATCAATGAATCTTATCAAAGTCCTATGGGGAAGGATGTTTCTTTGAAATAAGTCATTTCTGGAAAATCAAAGAGTGGAGGATTTCTTAATCTTGACTGTTTCCTAGGATCATATGGCTCCAATAAAGTTAAACATTGTCAGATATATTTTATTCATCCAATTGCACATCTACATGCCAGAGACTGGTATCTTTGAAACAGTACTGGTAGTCTTTGGGGGAATACTGTCAAACTGTAGTTAATAAGATGAACACTTGCTGTGAATGTTGCCTACATGTAATTTGTTGATAATGGAGTTTTTATAACAAGTACATATGGTATTTAGCACTGCCAGTGATGTATTAATTAGACAGAGTACCTAAATTAGTGCAACTATTTTTCCTGCTAAACATTACCTTAATGGTTTCTAGTTTCTAAAATATATGCTAAAAATATGCAACCAGGCATATTATTCTTAAGGTAGATATAGGTGGGTGAAATTGAGAATTTCAAAACATCCTCTAAGAACACAGACCAAAGAAAATGGTAAGTTGTTGTGAGAACAGCAAAAACCATTATAATATTGATGAAACATTGTGTAGGAAAATTGGAAGTGAATACAGTAATATTTCACTTAAGCCTTTACCTTCTATATTCAAATTCAGTTATTAAAAATGAAGTGTTGTACAAAAACAATGAATTGTGGATCACTACATCAAAAAACTAATGATGTATTACATGGTGACTAATATAACATAATAAAATTAAATTAAATTAAAAAATAAAATAAAAAATTAAAATAAAAAAATGAAGTCCCTTGACCTTAAGACCTGAATGCATTGTCAAAAATAACAAAATTAATTTCAGCAATGGCAAATTACAATTGGATATATAGAAACCCACCTTCTAGCATAACCTATGCCACTAAGAAATCATTCATTTCTTAATAACTGTCAAAATTTGAAAGTACAAAAAAATAATAGAGTAATGAGTGGTACAAATGATCCTGGTTATAAATAATGGTTAAGGCCTCATCATGCTAAATGTAATGCATATCAGATATATAGACCACAGCTTGAAGTTCAACTATCAGTGAACAAAAGATCCAGTCACATCACTTTAATTCTTGCAGACCTCGAAAATTTCTTCTGAAAGTGAGAAAAGAAAAAGTTAAATAATCTTGAACTTCGCCATTACACACAATAATTCTGCAGTACTGTTTCCTGGGCATAGCTTAAGGGGTAATAAAATATTTGATTTGAATAGTAATATGCAATTTCAGTTATGTTATATATATTAGGAAAGAGAAGGAATTTCCTATTGAGTTTCAGCTATGTAGCAGTCACTACCTATGCATTACCTTAATATAAAGTTCACTTGAGAAATCCACAATTTGTAGATGAGGAAGGAGAGGCACAAATAGGTAAAGTAACTTGCTTTAAGTTACTTTCAGGAAAAAAAATGCATTTCAGTGGAAAACTTTATAATTTAGAGGACAACTGTCCAGGTTATCTGATATTCGCCTTTCATTGTCTTTGAGGTACCATACAGTGCTTTGTAAGTTGTAGGTAACTAATAGATGTTACTTCAAGTCTTCTTGTCCTATAAAGCAATAATTTTCTTCCTTCCTACCCTTTGGAAAAGCCAGCTTTGCTTCCATTTACATAATCATTTCAATATTTCTGGTACACACACACACACACTACCTATATACAACAATCTTCCTGGTTTCCTCATTAATAAGAAGAATAACATCTGTAAATTATGTTCACTTTTATATCTGTATGACCGTTATAATTGAAAAATACCTTTCTGAACAAACAAATTTTGCACAAAGAACAGGGCTTTGAAACTTGGATTATCTGGTTCAAAATCCCACAGTTTTTCTGCTACTCTACGGTATCTTTCTTCCCAAGAATCCTGAGGAGCTAGGAGAATTGTTACATATATTCTCACTAGGCAGAAAAGAGACAGAGTCAGAGCATTTTCTTGATAGAGTCAGCATTGCTGTTTAAATGGCATATTCAGCCCCAGATCTCAAGTATTTGGACTCCTTGTCTGTTAGCCTTTTTAATCAAATAATTGCAATGGGATGATGTTTTCTTGTAGAGGGGGAAATGGTCAAAACTTTGAAGTGGCACTGGAAAGTAAAGGAAGAAATAGCAAGAAGACTTTCAAAGAGACAAAGCAATAAAAGAGCATGAAGTATGATGAGCACTGGCCAGAGGGCTGCTGGGCCAGGATGAAGAGATTTGATTAGCTAGCTCAGGAGAGAGAGAGATCGATACGGATGGTAAGCCATTTGAGATCGTGAACTGAGGGAAGCCCAAGTTCAATCTGGGGCAGGGATTACTTTTTCTGAGCCTCATACATACTAAATAGGTTTAGAAAAAACATCCTACTTGTTTGGTTACAAATGAACTCACAAATATCTACTACTAAAAATAAAAATAGTTTGGAATTGAAATAAAATAATAACTAAGTAAAATAAAAACTTAAAAATAGGACATTTATACATTTTAACTTTTACAAACGTTGTATTGATAAGCTGATCTAAAAGCTAAATTTGGGGCCAGAAGAATGAGTTAGCTGAATATTGATTAAATAAAAAAGAAAATCAAGGTCAAGGATAATTAAGGAAAATTGAATTATAATGGTTTATTTCATTTCTGAGGGAAAAAAAAAACCCGACAAAGTGGCTCTCTAAAATCCTTATTTATTGATTTTGTTTCATTTGACCATTTGAAGAGCTAATTTGACACAGGCTATTATTTCATCCTGTTAGTGCAAGTATTGTAATGGCCAATTGAATCAAATATTCTCGATAAACGGTTGATAAATGCCTGGAAAAAATGTTTGATCATTGAATATCGAAATTTTCCACACAATTAATTGTATCTTTGTAGGAGGAAGATGAGCTTAGAAACAGAATTAGGCTAATTTGGAAAATGACTCTCCAACTACACACCTGAACAGTCTCCAAGATAATTATCAAATTAATTCATTTATTTGATGCTTTCACATATTCCTTCCTAGTGCATTTCAAAATACTTATATCTACAGAGTTTTATAACTTGTAAGTGTTGTAGGACGAGCTTTGATAAGATTCAAAATATTAAAAAATGTTTATTTAATTGGTTTTCATGCAATTTCTTTCAAAATGCAAAATGTCAGTGATGAAGGAAAAAAGTAGAAAAGACCTAATTGTTGATGCTTTCTCTTTTTCTACCAATTTATACTTAAGAATATATTTTAGGGATAATTTCAGACTCCTTTATACTCAAATGGAAGAAACTATAACATGTTTTAAATAAACATGAATTATCTATAAATGTGTTTTCGTATCTCTGTGTTGTTCCATATAATGCAAGGATTAAAAGATACCTTTAGTTTCTAGAAAAAGAATCCCTTTGGTAAATATTAAACTACATTTGCATGAAGCTTCTGGAGTACCTAATTTTCATTCAGAAACATTTCATCTTAAGCATGAGCTGACATATTCAGCAGATATTTATTGAGGACTTACTATGTGTCAGGATCAGTATTCTGGAAGCAGCTCTAAATGATACAGAGGAGAACTAGTCCTACTCACTGATAATAATTAGGATAATGGAAGATCTAGATAGTAAATAGAGAATGAGTTACTTATGTTTCATAATGCTATAAAAGAGAGAAAACAGGTATAATAACACTGTAAGAGGTGACTTTACCTGGTAGTTGTGATTAGAACACCCCTACATTATTTGGAATCATTTAATAAAAAAATGAAAAATATTTATGTTAGATTATATGGCTGTTCTTAGGTTAAATTTATTTTAGTTCTGTTTCAAGTTTATGATGAGCACCTTATCTAGAAAATAAAAATATGAATCTGAACTGAAACATATGGAAATAGCTTTGGTCAGAAACCTTTCCCAATATTGTCACTTGAAGAAATATGTAGGAAGAGTTATTTACACAGTTTGGTAGGTGATAATAAAACTAAAATGCTTCACAAGATAACAAAACTACATTTCCCCCCAAATCCACAGTAAAACAAACAAAAAGCAAAATCAAGTGTCTAAGTAATTCACTAACACTTAGAAGCATAAATAAGACACTGATCTGAAAAGTTCTGGGAAAAGAAGTTGCACATGTGGGAATTCATTTTGAAGGTATACTTACTAAAACCTTAAGGTCCTCACATAAGGTAGACCCTCTACATCATGTTATACAACAAAATATATCACACGTGGATCAATAATGTAAATTTAAAGTATAAAATTGTATGCTACTTAGGTAAAAATTTTAGTCAGTTTTTCTAACATTGTGGTGAAAAATAATTTCATTTGCATACTTAGGTCAGAAAAGTCGAAGTTGAAGATAGTTTATACAAAAGACATAAAATATCCGTATGACAAACAATTAAATTAGAAAAATCAAGTGAAAACTCTGTCACACATGTGAGAGATGAAAACTAAACATTCCTAATATGTAATTAGCCTTCAACAATAAAAAAGACTCTATGAATAAGACAAAGGCAAGAGAAAAAAAATGGTATAACTTGGCTGTTCACATACAGAAGATCTGCCAACTGCAAATGAACATTTAAAATGATGTTCAGTATTTTGATTAATAAAATGAATACAAATGACAATGATAATTTGTCTTTCTACAAATATTTTTCACCTGTACTGTGCCAAATTCTGCTTTTCTGTTTTGAGACTTGTTTCTGCAAATAGAGGTTTCATTATTATAAGGGGCAGGAAGAAGTTAAGAAAATATATTAGACAGTAATTGTGTATGTGTGTGTGTGTGTGTGTGTGTGTGTGTATGGAAAGGTGAGAACTGAGGAGCATTTACTTCAAGTATGATAATTAGAAAAATCATTTTCAGGGACATGACATTTGAAATGAAACTTGAAAGATAAGGAGTCTGGGGGCGGCTGGGTGGCACAGTTGGTTAAGTGACCGACTCTTGGTTTCGGCTTAGATCATGATCTCAGGGTCGTGAGATGGAGCCCCACGTCAGGCTCTGCACTCAGTACGGAGTCTGCTTAAGATTCTTTTCTCTCTGCCCCTCCCGCAACCCCCTGCACATGTGCTCTCTCTCTCTAAACTAAATAATCTTTTTCTTAAAGAAGGATAAGGAGTCTATAAAGAGCTAGAGGAAAAATAATCTGGCTTAGAGTAAAAACAACCAGAATATGATAAAGACTTTAGAATGATTCAAAACCAGAAAGGAGACCAATGTGCCAGAGAGGAAGTAAAGTGAGAAAAAAGGTGGAAGGAAGTAGGATTGAGTACACAGACTTAGATTAAAGGGTTGGGGACAACAATTTGGAGCTCA
Organism: Callorhinus ursinus; assembly: GCF_003265705.2. Taxonomy (NCBI): domain Eukaryota; kingdom Metazoa; phylum Chordata; class Mammalia; order Carnivora; family Otariidae; genus Callorhinus; species Callorhinus ursinus. Next base: position 41,917,357 of record NW_027397072.1, read on the forward strand.
GGGAAGGACTCTGGATTTCCTTCTAAGTGTTACGGAAAACCACTGATGGATTTGAGGCTGGGGTAAGGGTGCTGTGTGGAATCCATCGTGCTGATGGGATGGAATGGGTGGGATGACTCAACATTTAGATAAAAAGACATGTCCAAAGTTGAAATATGATCACAATTTGGAATCAGGTGCTAGCTATGGAGCTAGGGAGAGAAAGATTCAAAAATATATTATAAGAGTAGTAATAACAGAACTTGATGAGCAGTTAGATATAGTTAGAGAGAAGACAGGAAATCAAAGTTAAGACTTCTTCTGTTTCCTAAGCAATTAGGTGGAAGGTTGTATCATTTATTGAGATGGTTCTGGCTATATTTCCTCCTTCAGCTCCACTGAATCCTGGGTGTTAATCTCTAAAGGGCACCAGTGTCTCCTGAAAGTCTGAGCACTGAGACTGGAGGAGGTGAGAGTCATCTGGGAGTTAAGGTTTGTCTGCATGGGTCCCAGTGGTCCTCAAGTATTCTCTGTCCTTGCTCTTTTCCATATAAAGCTTTCCTTCCCAGCTGTTCATCTCATTGACCTGAAGTGATGTTAGTCTAAATACCAAACACAAGAAAACAGCTGCAGTCTTCTCCACCAGATCTACTAATTGCATAAGGCCTAATCTCGTTAATAAATTCCTTATTTACCACTTGTAGTTGTTCTGCTTCTCAATCACACCCTGATACAGAAGCTTTTCATCAATTCAGAAGAGATAAGAAAAATATGGTGAAAGATGAAGTAGATTGGTGGGTGTAGTGTTAAAAAAAAAAAAAGGATTTTCTGCTCCTATTTTCTCATTGAATTAGGAGGCAAGTCCTTGAACGTGGCCTCAGCAAAGAGTGAGAAGATGGGATTTATCAGAAAGGGGAGAATACTAACTAGGGAAACAGGATATCTGAATCACTGCTGAGAGGCTGGATTGTATGATTTTCCACTAGTATTTTCAGTTACTGAAGAGTCACTGACTAAAAATAGATAACAGAACTTTCAGTCTCAGTTTAACAACTACTGAAGGGATTTGTAATAATCAATAGTTAAGTGAGGGTTTCAAATATTGGTACTTACTAGTCCTGATTTTTATTTTGAATTGATAAAACTTTCCTAAAGGACATTACATAATTACATACACTAATAACTGATTTTATAACTTACATGGTCTTAAGAAAGACTAATCTGATCAGGGAAATAGTAGGTTAACGATTTTTGTAATTTTAATTTACAAAAAACACTTATACTGGAAGGATCTATTGAGCTATATCTACTGACAAAACGTCATGATAGCAGAGTTTATGGAATTTTAGATGACCAGCTGAGGACTTAAATTTTCATATATAAGTTTCACAGCACAATGTAATAATAAACTGAAAAACAAAATCTGCATGTGGACTTTATGCAAATAAACTTTATCTCCACAGTGTTTATGATTGTGTGGCAAGAGGAACTCTTTATGTTAATAAGTAGAATTACATTTTGAAAATATATGGTGACATCTTTTACTTTTATACTTAGGCTTGTGGTCTCCATTTATTTTCATATAAGATATTATGGAATAGTTATATTCCCTCCTATTGCTTTTATAAACATTTCCTCTAGGGGACAAAAATATGTTCATTCCAAATCCTTTTATGATTAATCTCTGCTGAATATGTACCTGAGATAAGTCCATCCTCAATTTGAAAATAATAATACAAAATTAGGTACACAATAAAAGTTGCTGTAAAATGCCCAAAGATCTCATTTAAGTCCTCTGCTAGCTTAATGATTTTAATTATATGATTCGAAAACACATTTATAGACAGGTATACAGATGTTTATTAGTTTGAATGTCAAAGGAAGGAGATAATGTGTGAATTTGTGCTTATCAATCAAACATTATAATCAGGGCACTTTTGAGCTATAATTTCAAAGATATAAGAATCCCTAAAAAGAGGATAATTTTAGGTTCCTGCACTGGTTATGCTGGGGATAGGTCTGCATTCTAAGAGTTAAATCATTTTTTACATTAAACACTCTTAATTTTCATAGATTTTTTTTGCAATCATATGAAACACTTTTTTTTTTCCTGCACAAGTTATCCTTTTATTTGGTCAATGGCAGCATTAGGAAAAACATTAGAAGCCATCAGGATCAATTTTCTTAGGACTAAAACAAGTAATTCAAAGATATCTAATGGAAAAAAAAATACCCAAACTTATCAGTGGTTATTTTGGGCAATAAGTGTCACTATGAACTTTTACTACAGGTCTTTTATTTGGCTTACATTTTTTTAAAAAAACATCAAAAGTACAGAAAAATAAAGTATATCACAATAAGCACCTATGTACTTGCACTCCAGAATTTCAAACATTTTATACTCTTATTTCAGATATTTTAATTTTTATTGTCATTTGATTAGTTGTTTTGTCAACAAGCTAATTTTATTATATATGAGAGCGGATCCAAGACGGAAGACGACCAATAAATTGAAATTTACATGAAATAAGGGATTGTCTGACAAAGGCAAAATAGTGTATATTTCCAAAGATAATAAGATATGCCAAGTGGAGTCAAGGAGTCTGGTGGGTTTGGAGAAGAGTGAGAAGTTGAGTGTATTAAAGAGAAAAGCCTTGGCTGTCAAGAATGGCTGAGGGCGTCTAGGTCCCGCCAGAATGTTATGAGGTTAAGATTCTAAGAATAGATTCCAAGCTAGGATTTTATTCTTAGGCAAGTAGAAAACAAACCAAGAGGATTAAACTTCATGCTAGTCAAATTAGAAAAAAAAGCTAGGTTAATGGAACAATAGTGTAGAGCAAAATTGTATAGAAGGGGAATGGATAGCTTCAGGTTACACAGAATATTGTTTTAATAAGTCAATGTCACCTGTGATTTCACCAGAAGATGAAAAGTGGAAAGCTAGTGTTTTTTAAATTTTTAAATTGCTCTTTATTTTATTATTATTATAGCAAATTCAAATTTTCTAGTAAAAAAGTTCTTTTTGAAACTTCCATTTTTTTCTAGTTTTCAAAGATATGATGACTTTCTTGTCCTCTTACCAGAAGACATTCTGATTTCTTATAAGCTATGTATCTGAGCAAATGTCAGGGATCTTTCAAAGACAGTTTGACTGCAGAAAAATTTTAAAGCTATCTGATAGACCTTCTAAAGTGATGCAGTTTTTTTTCATTGTTATATTTTATTGGCCATTTATCTTTTCTGAGAAATACCACTGATGTCTTTTATGTACTTTTCTAATAGGTCTTAAAGATTTCTTTATATATTCTGGACACAAATCTTTTGTCATTTCTATGCAGAAAACTTTTTCCTGTCCTTTTTTCAAATTTTATGAATACTTCATGGTATCATTTGCCGTTTGGTGAAATTAAATTTTAATGTAAATTATATTCACTAAACTTTTCTTATGTCAATTATAACTTTTGTATATTGTTTAACAAATCTTCCATAAGCAGAACTTATTAAGATGCCCCCAGTTTGGCTAAGCTTTCTTCACAGACTTCTAATCAAAGCACAAAGGCAAAGGTAAATGGGAGAGGAAAGGGAACAAGAAAAGAAAAAAAAGAAGACAGTGGTGAAATGTAGAGAACTGGAAGAAAGGAAGCAACACAGATGGGAGAGAGTAAACCCATTCCAAGAGCTGTAGCTATGAGTTCCACACCTTAACTTTCTTAGCTCATCTACCTTGCTCATCAGTCCTTGTAACTTCAGCCCCTTTACTTTTTCACTGCAAAGCAGACTGCTTACCCAGCCACTGTCATTGAGAGTGATGGCCTGTGTCACAATTCAGTGGAAGCTACAAATTAAGAGCAAGGTGGGCCTGTGGGCATGCCACTAGAAAACAGTGCCTGTACCCTAACTAAGCTCTGCTTACTTTATAAGAGACAAAAAGTCATCTTAACTCGAGGCGTTTTTGTACTGACAGCCAGACTGCAGAAGTTAAGCCCTGAACGTGCACTTACTTTTATTCAGGCTACATGTGAATACAGTGAAAGACTGCAGTGTGCTCCCCTAATGGCTATAGCCTGAATATTATTAGGAAAATGTCACAGAACTAGCCTTCAACAAAATTAATCTTCAAAACACTTTCTCAGAAGAACTCTGTATGTTTGGAAACTCACTTCATTTTCTCTTCTTTATGGGCACCTGGTGCCCATTACAAAACCAGGGCATCCATACAAACAAACATGAAAGACGTTTAGTAATGTGAGAGCCATATAGTAACCCAGAACTCATCTTAGTAAACATAGAGATGTAGATAACTGAAGTACAGAGAAGTGCAGTGAACCTGGTTGTGAACTTACTGAACAAGTGTACACTGAGTGCCTGACAGTGCCTTAGACTCTAATATGCCTTAGATATATTAATAATTGAAGAGGAAATATAAGGATCCTGCCATGGTGGACCATATAAGTTAGTTGTGGAAACACAATAAAAAAGTAAACTACACATATACAGACACACACACACAGACTCCATACAATGAAAAAGTAAATTCTCTCTCTATATATATAGATATGAATAGAAATAAAGAAAGAAATTACATATTTATACATAAATTAGTCCTATTGTGTTTTGAGTCTAGTCTCAGTTCCCAGATCTTGCTGATGCAGTCACCCGTTGCTAGCTGAATCCTCATTAGACAATATACATACTACATTTCACTTACAACAAAGCATGAGAATCAATCCTATCTGTATTGAAAGATCCTTAAGTACAAAGAATATTGAAGCTTTGAATCCCTGTATATAGCTCACTATCCTAGATGTTCCATAAATATGTCAGAATTTAAATGAAAAAAGTTCTTAGTGCATAAAGGTAGCTGGAATAAAAGCTTTTAAGTATATAAAGGCAGCTAGTCTAGAAATCTCTACTTTTCAGAATGAACAATGATGATCATGAATAAGCATATCTGAGAAATAAGCCCAAATATTGGAGAAGGTAAGGAAGACTCTATAACTGATGACTTCATGACTTAAGTTTTAAAATTCAGCAGCAGAAGTGACTTATTGGTATTTTAGATGAGAGGTTTGTGAGTTTATGCTCTATGCTTTTTTGTTTTTAAGATTTTATTTATTTATTTGACAAAGAGAGAGAGAGAGTGAGTACAAGCAGGGGGAGTGGCAGGCAGAGGCAGAAGCAAGGAGTCCAATGTGGGGCTCTATCCCAGGACCCTGAGATCATGATCTGAACCAAAGGCAGACACTTAACCAACTGAGCCATCCAGGCACCCCTATGCTCTATGCTTTTGATATAAAAATGCTCTACTGGGCGCCTGGGTGGCTCAGTTGGTTAAGCGACTGCCTTCGGCTCAGGTCATGATCCTGGAGTCCCGGGATCGAGTCCCACATTGGGCTCCCTGCTCAGCAGGGAGTCTGCTTCTCCCTCTGACCCTCTTCCCTCTCGTGTTCTCTATCTCTCATTCTCTCTCTCTCTCAAATAAATAAATAAAATCTTTTAAAAAAATAAAATAAAATAAAAATGCTCTATTTTAGGATGTCAGTCAGAAGATTTATTTATTTATATATGTATAAATTACATAAATTTATATAAATATGTATTAAATATGTATATATATAAATATATATCAATTATGTATGTATATTCTTCAGGAGAAGAGAAAGGGCATGGAATTTTAATTTCCATTGCCTAATTGTATTATATTTATAAAAAGTTCAACAAATTTCATTTTAGATAGGTATTTTCTAATTTATTTATTGATTTCTTTCTTCATTTTTTTAGTAAAGAGAAAAAAGTCAAAGAACGCTCACCATCATTTTATAAGAAATATGACTACTCACTTCTTTCTCTCATTAAACCCTTGAGCACAGTGCCCACAAGAAAATTTCCTATTAGGCACCAAGAATAATACTCCATGGAAATATCAGAAGGGGAAGAAGCCACATGGAAACATGAGATGTTATCGATTGCAGGTGAGAAAAGACTGAGAATTCTTGGGATAACCTTACACTTGAGGAAGACAGAGGGCAAAGGTCACTCTACTTGTGTCCCCTCTGCTGGGTCACACACACTATGAAATTTCAAAGCGAAAAATACAGAAATTCAAATGAGAGTGAAGTAAAGCTAATTTTAGGTATAGGCCCTGCCTGGCCTTTAAAAGATTTGGGGCCTTGGGGTATCTTGCAAATCTCAGGCCTGTCATATTCCTGTGACTTTCGGATACAGTTATTTAAAACTAGGAATGGTGTTGTTCCTGCTCAAGGTCATTTAGAAGAGGGTAAGGGTGTTTTTGGTTGTATCACTCCTAACATTTCCTGGCTGGGGTGAGGCTAGCTACGCATCCTGAACAATGAAGAATTTTATCTCACCCAAAGTGCCAATGGTGTGTTCACTGAGAAATAATGTATTGGGTCCCAGGATAGAGGGGTCAGGGAGTGGGATTTTTACTATTGCTCTGCTTACAGCAACACACACCCAGTACAGCTCAGGAGGTAGGAAGGAGAAAGGGTAAATTTAGGAAATAACTTTTATCCCAACTAAAGAATGTCCTCAGAAGCTCCCTTGTGCTGCATCTTTCAGAAATACATGTTAACACAGATACCCTATTAAAGAAATTATACTAGAAAGAGCAGCAGGAAGCCAGGTATCAATGCATATGTTGCTATATCAATTTAATCATACCTATTAAGAAATTGTAGAACGTTCACCCTAGCCCATGTATTTTCCTCATTTTACAGAGAAGAAATCATGGGACTGGGACATCTGGGTGCCCCAGTCGGTTAAGCACCTTGCCTTCGGTTCAGGTCATGGTCCCAGGGTCCTGGGAGCAAGCCCTGCATCAGTCTCTCTGCTCAGTGGGAGATCTGCTTCCCCCTCTCTCTCTCCCCACTCATGCTCTCCCTCTCTCTCTCAAATAAATAAAATATTTTAAATATATATATAAAAAATCATGGGACTAATATGTTCCATTATTTGTCTATATTTAATTACTAAAGGGATAGAGCCACCTCTTACAACCCATAAGATACGTGATTATTAGCCACATAATAACAAATGAGCAACACTTGAGTCCATTCTATTCTAAGATTATTCCCAAAGATTAAATACTGGTTGCACATTTGAGGGTATGCGTGGGGTAACATGGTGGAAATACGTGGCAAACTTTTTAATGAAATAATTATTAATTTTTTTAAAAGATTTTATTTATTTATTTGACAGAGAGAGACGCAGCGAGAAAGGGAACACAAGCAGGGGGGAGTGGGAGAGGGAGAAGCAGGCTTCCCGCGGAGCAGGGAGCCCGACGCGGGGCTCAATCCCAGGACCCTGGGACCATGACCCGAGCCCGAAGGCAGACACTTAACGACTGAGCCACCCAGGTGCCCCTATTATTTTAATTTCAATTCATGGTTCTTATGACTTATTTTCATTGCTAAATATACTGCTCCTTTAAAAAATTTTGTACTATTAACCTGATTTTGAAATGAAGTACTCAAATCTTCCTCAGAAACAACGAATAAAAATTGCCAGTATTTTTGGAATGGTATTTGTGAATTAGGACTTCCTTCCATCCTCTCTAAATGAGCACTTTAGCAAATAATACTCCAAGAGACATTTGAGCCTTTGGAATTTTTCCTTTGCAAAGCTCTTTTGTGGTATTTGTAATGTAGTGTCTGTGATTTCTCATATGTTAAACTTTAAAAACAGAAATGGTTTCCATGCTATTAACCCTAGAGTAAGGGGTAAAAGTAGACAGCAAGAAGAGCAAACTAGAGCCCATGGGTGCCTCCCCTCAGCATGCAAAATCCTAACAATGTAAACACCAACAGCTAAAAATACATTTTAAAAAATCAATAGGGAAATCTTCAGGTAGTCAATACAGATGATGAATTTTTATGGTAGCTGAATCTAGATTGTGCCCTAGCCACAGGGCAGTAGGAATGTCTGTCCCCTGAAAATCATGATCAGAATTTGTGTAACCCAATGCTAGTGTCTTTAGGACATTTGGAAAACTGTGACTCTTTAATCTCATTAAAATAAAAATTATTTGAAAAATAAATACAGGATTAAGAAAAAGTAGCTATTAAGTGTCATCCATTCAACCACATTTTGTGGCACTAAACTACAATATTACAACTATAAATGGTGATTCTGATTTTGTTTCACTTACAAAGTTTTGGAAGATGCAAAGATGTTATTGCACACTTCCTGAGCTTTCTGCACTGCCCTAGGTAGGCACCTGGAGGTTTTCCAATTGTCATCACTACTCAGTGTTTCTTAAACATCAATCTATCCAGGAATCTACCATGCAATGATGATACTAAGGCTTATTTCTGAATAATCTCAGTCAACTAAAAAAAAAGTGCATTTACATGAAATAATGAATACCAAAATAAGTACCAGTGCTAAGCATCAAGTATGTGTCACAGACCAGAGTTCTCCAGAGGTTCAGAGAAGGAAAGAACAATTAAACATACCCTCTATAATATACATTCTTTATAGCTATGGGAGAGGACAGTGTGAGCCAAGAGCTCCCTGTTGGATTAAATGGGTGTTATAAGTAGTTTTCTCCAGGAGAAAAGTCAATAGAGTATGGTGACACCAAATTAAAGAATTAAGTTACCATCCCCTGGGTTCCTTCAACTTTTCAATTATAGTAACAGGAGGCTCTTGTGTGGAAATAGGCTAAACTGAAAATAACCACTTTCAGCCAAGTAGTTCCCAGAAGATGGACTCCAAAGAATTCAAAGCCAACTGAAATCAGGTGGTATGATCAGTGGAGACAAAAAAATAGCACTTGAAATGGGGGGCAGGGGGACCCGAATGGGACTTAATGCCAAATATTAAGTTGATCAGATGAATGGTGGTGGTATTCAGTGAAATTTATCTAATTTGGTCAGCTTTTAAAATTCAAATTTAAGTAATATCTAAAATAAATAAAATAATTTTATTTTAAAATGCACTGAAATTCAGAATTCACTAACAAATTAAAAACACTGGGATTTGCACTTCGAAAGTCATGAAATTTCCAACAGTAGCCATGAAACTACCCATCTTGAGATCAGAATGAGCAAATCTAGCAGACCAAAAAGAACTGGAAGTTAAGTTTGCGCAGGTCTGTCGTGGGAGACCTGGAGCTGGGCCTGGCTGGAAGGGGGCCTGGGCGAGCTGTTAGCAAGCTAGGTGGAGGGTGTCAGGGCTGTGCTGGTTTCCACAGGCATCAGTGTATATAGGCTGTGGGGCGGGGTGGAAAATGGCGTCTTGTAGGCTCTTTTATTCTTGGAGGAGTCTTCCACTGATTCCTGTCCCTCCAGCACAGTCTTCTGAGATTAGTAAGCAAACCTCCCTCCAGTATACCCCATGCATTTTTTCAAACTGCTGCTTTTTTTTTTAAATTCTTTTTTTTTAAGATTTTATTTATTTATTTGAGAGAGAGAGAGAATGAGAGATAGAGAGCACATGAGAGGGAAGAGGGTCAGAGGGAGAAGCAGACTCCCCGCCGAGCAGGGAGCCCGATGTGGGACTCGATCCCGGGACTCCAGGATCATGACCCGAGCCGAAGGCAGTCGCCCAACCAACTGAGCCACCCAGGCGCCCCAAACTGCTGCATTGATGCTCCATCTTCACAAGGTTGTTTGTTGTGCCTCTCTTTAAGGACTAGGTCAAGGCTTGCCCTCAAGGCTCTTTCCTCTTGCCCTCAAGGCTCAAGGCTCGCCCAGAACCAAGCCCACTGATTTTTAAAGTTCCTTGTGTTAAGCCTTGTCAATTGTACGAGCTGGCAAAAGTATGCCAGTGTGGGTCTCCCATGCCTGGGGTGCCTTCTGTGAGGATCTCTGTCTTCATGTGCAAGGCATTTCTCCCTCCTATGGACAGTCCTGAAGGTTGTTTAGCTCAGACTGCTTCTCTGCCCTTCCAACCCTCTTTGATGTGGCCTCTGCTCTACAGTTAGTTGTGGAGAATCTGATCTGGCAGTCTTCTGCTAGTTTTCTGGGTTATTTACTCTGATGTGGATGTTATCTAGTTGTTATTGGTGGAACAAGGTGAGCTTCGGTTCCTCCTGGACATCCCATTGTGGTTTCAATTTGCATTTATTGTTTGCACTTGTGGTAATGATTTGCATAATTTTATTTAAGCCTTATAATGTAATGATTATTTCCCCTGACAAACATCCCTACCTCCCTGTAGTTTATCTTCCCAATTTCGATTGAGCTATACTTCTTATATGTTTCATACTTCTACTTTGTCTTAAATTTTAAGACCACATCAATTAGTAATTTTCATTCTTTAAGGAAGGTGCTAATTTTAGGGAAAGACAATAAATACCCAGTCCAATGACAGTTAAAATAATAAACTCCCAACAAAAAGTATAAGCCAGTAGTATTCCTGACATCTTGGAGTCCACTCAAATTTTTTCTCAGATCCTCACAATATACCATCAAATAAAAGAGAATCTATATTCTGACAGCAACCCTTGTACTAAAATACATTCAACTCTGATGCTAACCACCTGGAGCTAGTGTTAGAATCCACAAGTGTAAGGGCATGGTCTCCAACAAGACTGCTCCTACTTCAGACATCAGCTATATGTGGGCTCCTTAGTCTCCCTGCACTTCTGATTAACTGGCCACAAATCTGGGGGCTTCCATGATACCCCTCATGTTTGATAATCCACTAGAAGAACTCACAGAACTCTCTACTCACAACACCCTGTTGTCACTGTGTACTCCATTTAAGAATGCTTTTTGATATTCAGTCCAATGTATATGTCTCCTTTTACTGACCCTTTCCTTGACCTCAGGCAGAATTCATCATTTAGTGCTACTTTTCAACCTAGTCATAAGGACTTAATTAGGCATTTGGTTGTAATTTTAGTTTAATTGCACATGTCCCTTTATAAATTCTTACCTCCTTGAAAACAGAGCTTATGTCATTTTTTTGCTCTTCATCCTCTGGGGACCAGCACTGTGTCTTTCACACACAGGACAAACCACACACACACACACACACACACACACACACACACACACACACGTATGCATATACGTGTGGATATATATGTGTGTGTCTGTGTACGTGTGTGTGCATAATGTAGATGGTCTTGAAGTTGAGTTTTCTAACAAATTATGAAGCCCAACTGTATGTCTAGTTTCTTGCTTGCTGTTTTCCTAATTTCTCTTTCTCTTGCTATTGATCCCTCACATGAAATACTTAAGAGGGATGTTCCTCTGTTCAAATGTCTTGGAACACTTGCACTGTCTACTGATTAAAAGCTTAGTCTCCACAACCAAGAATAGCAATAGCTAATAGTTTCCAAATTCTGAGAGAGGCTTCACTGATTTTTGTGACACTGGGGAAGAGAAAATATTCTGAGGATGACTACAGCGTAGAAACATTCTTATTACTCCTGAGACAGCTTCTCTTTTGTCCTTCGGACACATACTCTCTTCTCTTCAAAACAAAGGAAGACACAGAAACAATTCACTATGTTCTCTGAATCTCGGTTTTCTAATCTAATGAAATGGCCTTATTACTATTGATGATGATGTACGAAGACTGAAAGAGATCCAATCCCTAGCAGTTAAATTAAGTTTATCCAACTTCAGTTGAGGCCTCAGACTGCAGTTGTTTTTCAAGATGCAAGCTGGTTGCACAGGTAATTAATTTTGTTTCCTGCATATCCTTTAACAACCTGAAACAGATTTGGGAACCCAAGAAATAAAAGTGTGATCAGTTGACTGATTTTCAACTAATTAAATGAAGACCTTTCAAGGAAAATCGTATGTAGGTTAAACTCAAGAAGTTTGCTGAAAAAAAATGTGAAAGCATGCTTCTTTTAGAGAGAGAACAAAGGGAAAAAGAGAAACAGAAACATCGTCAGTTTGAAAATTGCCTGACCCACATCAGAGGTGACAGAAACTTTAAAACCAAGACCAAACGATGGCAACCCCAATGTGATATCAGTCACCCAACTCTGATGGGTGTGATACTTATCACCTCCTGAGAATGTAGGTGCTCATACTAAAGTGAGTGTTGGAAAAGGGTCAGTGAGGCAGGGGTCATGATTTTGCCAAGAATGACCAAATTTGTTTTTCCTAGGTGCACTGAAACTGAGTAGGAAATTTACATGAGAAATTACCTTTGGTAGATAGAGTGCTTAGCATTAGATTTATTGTTGAAAAATTACAGGGAATCATTTCTTTACCTACTGGGACTCTTTAATAGATACCTGATTCTGTCGTAGCATATCATTAATGGATCTGTAGGAATAGAACATGGGATTATCTTTCCTTGAAGTAATTAAAGTACCAGTGTAGGTAAGGCACCAGAGAAACTTCTATAATTAGGTGGGTGATGTTATCAAGCCTGATAATGTATCTCTCCCTTAGAATATTTTTTCTTAAAGTAAACAATCATGAAATTTCAAACCTTGATAAGATTCTACAAATAAAGAAAGCTCAACTATCGCAATAAATTTTTAAGACAGGTGATAACATACCTTATGTTGAAGTGATTCCTGCATGCTATATGGTGTATCTATTCACAGAAAGTGGCAAAGGGAGGAGAAGAATGTATTGAACTAAGTCAGATATACTGAGATCTAGCATTCCTTACATAGGATAGGTTACTATAAAGAACAAAATGTCATCAAATATTTAAAAAATAGACTGAGTGAGTTTTGGACCAAAATTCTGAAATCTCTAGTACTATGATATTCATCGAATATTCTAAATTCATGTGGAAGCATTAAAATTAATGTATCTAACCAAGTGCCATGTAACTTTAGTTTCTTTAGTCTCTTTCAGAATATTAATATCAGTCAGAGAATATTTTTAAAAATTAATATACTTTATCTTAAAAAAAGTTTTAGGTTCACAAAACAATTGAGCAGGAAGTATAGAGTTCCCATATACCTGCTTTCCCTATACATCTTGAATTAATGTCTTGCATTAGTGTGGGAGATTTATTACAATCAACAGACGAATACGGATACATTATTATTAACTAAAATCTATAGTTAACATTCTGGTTTACCCTGTGTTATAGTTTCATGGGTTGTGACAAATACATAATGTAATTTATCTATCATTACAGTGTCATGCAGAAATAGTCTCACTACCCTAAAAAGGTCCTGTGCTCTACCTATTCATCCCCAACGCCACCAAAATCTCTGGCTACCACTAAATGATTTACTCTCTCTTATAGTTTTATGTTTTCCATTATGTAACATACTTGGGCTCATATGGTATGTAACTTTTTCAAACTGGCCTCCTTCACTTAGCAATATGAATTTAGGGTTCCTCTTCTTTATGTAGCCCTAGCTCATTTCTTTTTATTGCCAAATAATATGCCATTATAGGGATGTACCACAGTTGTTTTGTTTTTTTTGTTTGTTTGTTTGTTTTTGGAAGAAACAGAAGATTTATTTAGGACGAAGACGATAACCAGTCACACATTTAATTAAGCTATTAAAATCATAAAGTCCAGAAAATAACACATTTGCATTAACTATATGATATAATTCTCTAATACTCTTTTTCCTTAACATTTTATTGTATTTTTTATGGTATTGCCATAGTTTTTTTTATGTTATGTTAATCACCATACATTACATCATTAGTTTTTGATGTAGTGTTCCATGATTCATTGTTTGTGCATAACACCCAGCGCTCCACGCAGAACGTGCCCTCTTTAATACCCATCACCGGGCTGACACATCCCCCCACCCTCCTCCCCTCTAGAACCCTCAGTTTGTTTCTCAGAGTCCATAGTCTCTCATGGTTCGTCTCCCCCTCCGATTTCCTCCCCTTCATTTTTCCCTTCCTACTATCTTCTTCTTCTTTTTTTTTAAAACATATAATGTATTATTTGCTTCAGAGGTACAGGTCTGTGATTCATCAGTCTTGCACAATTCACAGCGCTCACCATGGCACATACCCTCCCCAATGTCTATCACCAGCCACCCCATCCCTCCCACCCCCCACCTGTTTTTATTCATTCACCTACTGAAGGACACTGTGGTTCCTTAAAGTTTGGGGAGTAATATAAAAATCTGTTACAAACATTTGTGTGCAGGTTTTCGTGTGGACATAATTCTCAACTAATTTTAAGGAGGACGCAACTGCCGAAGCATATGCCATGACCATGTTTAGCTTTCTAACAGAATGCTGAGCCGTCCAAGTGGCTGGATCTTTTTTCATTTTTACCACCAATACATAAGAGTCACTGTTGCTCAACATTCACACCAGGACTTGATATTATCAGTTTGGGATTTCCATCATTCTAAAAGGTGTGGAGTAGTATCTCACTGTTGTTTTAGTTTGCAATTTTCTAATATTAAAAGATATTGAGCATCTTTCTATGTTATTTTGTCCTTTGAGTATCTTTGATGATCTTTTCCCCATTTTAAATTCGGTTGTTTTCCTATTATTGAGTTTAAGGGTTCTACATATTATGTGAATGTTTTTCCTCAGTTTGAGCCTTGCCTTCATTCTCTCAACAGCAACTTTTACAGAGCAAAAGCTTTTATTTTAATGGAATTCAACTTCTCAGTTTTTTCTTTCATAAATTATGCTTTTGGTATTTTATCAAAAAACTCATCACCAAACCAATGGTCACCTACTTTATCTCCTGTCCTATCTTCCAGAAGTTCTATAAGTCTGCATTTTACACTTAGGTCTAAGATCCATTTTGATTTAATTTTTAAAGTATAATTTCTGTGTCTAAAATTATTTCTTGACATGTGGTGTCCAATTGTTATGTCACCTTCGTTGAAAGACTATTTTTCCTCCTTTGAATTAATTGCCTTTGCTCCTGTGTCAAAGATGAGTTAACTATATTTGTGTGGGTTTATTTCTGGGCACTCTATTTGGTTCCATTGATCTAACCACCAGACAGAGATATACCCATTTCACTGGCTTTTTGAAGAGCCAGATTTTCTTTGCACTGATTTTCTCTATGGTTTTTTTTCTATTTTTATTTTTATTTGTGTATGCTCTATTATTTTCTTTACATGCTTTTAAAAAAATGTTCTTCTCTTTCCAATTTTCTAACTTCTTGAAAATGGAAGATGATATTATTGACTTAGGTCTTTCATCTGTTTTAATATTAGCTTTAATGCTGAGGAAAAGGAAAAATATGCTTAATAAGCCAGTAGTAGATATTCTCAAAAAAGTCATTTTCCTCTACATCAATCTGTAGTTGTTCTGTTTTGTTTTGAAGATTTTTAAAATTTATTTGACAGAGACTGCGCAAGCACAAGCAGGGGGAGCTGGAGAGGGAGAAGGGCTGGGACTCGATCCCAGGACTCTGGGATCATGATCCGAGCGGAAGGCAGACACTTAACTGACTGAGCCACCCAGGCGCCCTCTGTGGTTGTTTTTAAAAAACATTATCCCCCCTCCTTTTGTTGTCTTTACCCCATCAATTTTCCTTATCTCTGGTCTCAACCCCCCAATTTTACCCTGGAGAATAATTCCCTTCCTGTTCTCAGTGTTTATAAGACTGCCAGTCAAGGCACTCTTTTCCTAGTTAAGAGGATGGAGCATTGTTTATTAGTTTACTAGGCCAATCCTTACTAAATTGAAACTATATTCCACATCTAGGCACTGGAGATCCAGTAGTGAACTCAACAGAAGATGCCTCCCTGTTGCACTTACATTCTAATGTGGGATTCAGATATAAAACAGATAAACAGTTTATGATAACAGAATTGCAGGTGGAGAAGAGGAATTAAGATTCAAGTTAGGAAATTGGGACTAACTCTCCCAGAATGGTAAATATTAAGTAAGGCAAGGCAAGGACAGAAGATAATTGGAATTGACTAGAGTTAGGGATGCATTAGTCCTTTCTGTACAGTCAGAGATCCTTTGATTTTTGTCCTGTGTGATGGCTGAATTATTCTCCATTATCTTTGATTTTGTGAACTATATAATGCCTTTCCTATCAATTTCTTTTAGCTAGCATTCTCTAGAATTGGTTTCTGTTGCTTATGTCCAAAGTATTCTAATTGACACAATGTTGAAAATACTTCTAAGTGCAATAGACCAGTGGAATGTTGGAGGCTGAGATGCTCTTAAATTTTCCCTTGCTGTTTCAAATGTAAAATTAGGGTATAGGCTTAACATGTTTTCCCAAAGAGTCGTTTCAATGAGTCAGGGATATGTTACAGCAAATCTACACATCAAGTATTATTTACCAAAGCCCCCGTTCTAAATTCTGAATGTAGCTCATGCATACCACTATTAGAGTCATCACCCTCTTCTATGATACTTAGTACTTTGTGCCACTGTCTTACCTCGGTTTAGTTTTCTTGAGTGTACACAAAATGAATCATTTTTTATATGCCAATTTCTCCAGGACTACATGCAAATAAAGGATTGATGCTCAATAAATATTTTTTGTAATGAACAGAAAACAATGGGATCTCTTCAATAAAACTTTTCTAGCTTCCTATGTTAAAATATATCCTCTCTCCTGTGTTCACTCACTAGTGCCCTAGCTTTTTGTGCATGTTAAGATTTTGTATATCCTTCCGCCTCTTACCTAAATCAAAATGAAGTACTCTTGAGACTTAACTAGGGCTGTGTGTGTGTGTGTGTATGTGTGTTCATTTCAATGACATAAACAAACCTAAGCATACTCAGATTATTTGGATGTCCAATTTATAACCAAGCAACTCCATACTCTTTCAGAATCAGCATTTCTGTTTGTGTTTAAGATGATGCTGGCGCCAAAAATATGACTTTAATTGTCTTAGGATAATTAGAGAAGAAAAGAAGTAAACTTAATAAGTAAAAGATGACTTTGTGCCAAGTGAAAGCCAATTGATTCACAGCATGCTTTACAAATAAAGTTTCCAGTCCCCTGAATAGAGAAATGTGGTGGGAAATTGAGTCCTCAAAGGGCCCAGGAAAGTAGAAAATACTGACACAAAAGAATCTGTACTGTGGTCATCAATAGCATATTCCTACAGTGAGTGGCAATTTAGTTCAGAGAAACCCTCAACTGACATTTTAAATAAATGTTGTTAATTTGATTTTTATTGGTTTTATAGTTTTTTTCTTGTATTTAATATATACATTTGTTTCAGCTTTATGGTTGTGTAAAAGCAATAACATTAGGAGTTTACACTTTGCTTGATGTTTATACATATTTAAGTAACATTGTAATCAAAATAATTTAACTCAACAATGGAAGACTGATATTATTTCCCTTTTAATAGGGTTTTATATATTAAATCAAACTGGAGAAACAACATCTTAGACCAACATCTTTATTTCCAAACTTAAATGCTTCAACAGCATCAGAACTCTGAAAGATCAAATATGTCCCCTGCCAGAGATCAGTGGGCAAGAGTATAGCTGGAAATTTCTGTCTACTGTGTTCTATTTAATTCTGTTTTTATCACCTTTTCAATTTCTATTTAATCCCTCAGCTAATATTCCAGATAAAAATATAACATTAGTCACACTGCTTTAAATTTTTATGACTTACTTGGTATATTATTGTTAATATTTTATATAAAAGTCACTGCTGTTTTCACTTCAACTATGAGATATTAAAATTTTGCTACTTTCTAAAAACAAAAAAAAAAATTTAAAACTCTATGCCTCCTGAAGAAGAATTTTATCTGTACCTCTTCTATAGTACTTATTAATTTTTACCATCTTCTCTAGCAAAGACCCTGGCCCGAGAAACAGTTCTGTTTGCTCTGTTAACAAGGTCCACTTTGGCATTTATCAGCTCCAGAATTAGTTATATTACAAAACAGGGAGCCTGGTGGGAATTCTCTTATCCTGGGGGACTCAAGGAACTTGGAAAACAAGTTTATTTCAAGAGCAAATTACTTTTGAATACATTATAAATTTATACTCAAACAGCCTCTTAGCTTGGGAAATACAATTAAAACGTAAATTTAGAAACTAATGTAAAATATTTTCATATGAATTCTGGGAAGCGTTAGGTTTTACGGGGATTAGGTGACCAGTGAATAGAGAGAGCATGGGCCCCAGAGGCAGGCACGAGTCCCGCGCGGCCGGGTGTAGGCGGTGGGATCGATACTGGTGGTCACATTGCTTTGACAGCAGGAGCACTGGTGATGAGCACTATTGTTACAGTGGTACAGTGTTACAGTGTTACAATAGTGTAACACTATTGTTACAGCCCATGCTTGCAACAGTGCCAGGCGCACAGGCCATCGCCCTGGTTGGTATTCACAAGTCATGTTTCTGCCAGGAACATTGGCAGGGGTGATGTGGATGACAACTTCAACACTGGCCCCCTCCGTATCCTTAGATGTGGGAACTGATGCCTGATTCTAAGCATAAAATTGGCAATTCCCATATAAAATAATTGGGAGACACAAAGGGGATGGATATTTATAGCTTTAGCATTTTTCTCCCTTCACTGAACTCTTCTCCCTTGCCCTTTTGAAAGCTCAGTGTTAAGTCTCTGCTTTTCAGTTTCACATGGTCGAAAGCATTGATACACACTGTTGAAAGTCAATATGGAATTCATAAGATGATGCGTCATTAGATATGTTTCAAACAACTCTTAAACAGTGCATGTTTCTGCAGTTTATACTCACTAAAAAGGCAAAAGTAGAGAAGAACATAATAGCAAACGTTGGCTTGAGAGAGGCTTGCATTTTGGAGCACACCGATGCCAGCATTCCAGAAAGCAATTTAGCCATACTTAGTGCAATTAAATATGTTGTCATGCAAAGTGATCCTGTATATATTTCCACATAGATAATTAAGAAGATGTCCATGGGGCGTAGGTTGTGGAAGTGGGGAGGTAAAGGCAGCCTATGCTTCCGTTTCTAGGCGGGCAGGGGATATAAGATGCAGTGATGAGTTCCATGGGATGCTCCACAACAAAGAGAAGCCAGGAACTAAGTATATTTTCAGAGCATGAAATATATCATGTAGTGTGAAAGAAGTGATGAAGCGAAGAAGGAATGGTTAAAAATATTAGAATGGGTGCCTGCAGGAGGGAGGTAGATGAAGGAGGGTAGAGAATGAAAAGAAGAGCAAAATGGACCAAGGGAGAAATCTTACATGTGCCGGTTATGATAATGTATTGTGAGCTGAGGGATATTATTCACTTCGTTGTCTACAGTGGAGAAAAATACTTTTTAAAAGGAAAAAAAAAATTGTGGGCTCCTCTCTGCTTTGTGGATTTTTTTTTAATTTACTACCTAGAGAAAGTAAAATGTCTGAAAGAATACCTATTAAGAAAGGAAAATAACAATTCCATGGATAATGTAAAAGTAACTTTAAGAAAAAGATGAATTTAGGTGTATGACCCACCCCAGAAATATTTTAGCTCCCACCAGTTCAGTTGTTGGCAGGAAATTGTTGTGCAGCCAAGCAAGAAATTACAGTAGGCAAGGAATTGTTTTCTGAGTGTTACTTTAGACTAACCTTTTTAAAAATATTTAAGCTTTCTTTGACTTATTGTTGATCCAAATTGATTTTATTATCACAACTAACAAAGGCCAAGACTTAGAGTTAAACAAGAGAAAGATGAACAGGAATGAATGGTAGTTGCAACAAGCTTTTAACAGTGTGTCTTTTCCCTACTAGATAATTATAATTTTTTTGTACAAGATTAAACCTGTACCAGAATAGAAAAGGTATTCTTACTTCGTAATTCTTTAGTGATTTCATTGCTCTGAAAGGTGCAGAAAGTACAATTTCTTTAAGTCAATGATTTTCTAATATTGTATTATGCTACTAATCTTAACACATAACTGAAGGAGTGAGTGAGTGAGCAAGTGTGTGTGTGTGTGTGTGTGTGTTTGTGTATGAGTATTACGAAGAGTGAATGACAGATGAACATGTAAACACAGATAAAGGTGAAATACTTCATTCCTCCAGTCTTATTATAATTATTATTATTATTATATTACTATTCATATCATACTAGAGAGAAAGGAGATTATTAGGTATATACATATGTGGGTAGACTTCCTTCTGAGCAGTTTGAGAACTTCCTTTTGTGCTTCTATGGTAATATATTGGGAAATAATTTAAACTTCAGAAGCAGGACAGAATGGACATGATGGATGGCTCACCAAGAGCCAGTCTATCCCTGTTTCACGTGTACTGCCACGTGGGTCAGGGGATGGTGGAAACAGGCAATCTGGCTGCAGGGTTGGAAGGATGGCTATGGATGGTTTTGACATTTACAGCAGCAGCCCTCAGATGATGGCAGATTTGTTGGGATTTGGGGACCAGTGGAATCAGCAGCTTACTTATCTGAAACCAGCTCCAGAAGTGGGTCCTAATCATACTTAGCTACTCATTGTGTTCTCTTCCTCATTATCAGTAAAAGTAAAGTTAATGGGAGCCACTGAGACATGAGAAGAGTTTGACCAGAAGCATCTAAAAATAAACATGTTTTGCTCTGAGGTAAAAAATAAAAAGTCAGAGGAGACTTGTTTTTTCTCTCCCCATACAAGATATGTCCCCAGACATGACCACGGAAACACTCCCATTATGTTTACTGGCAGTCATCTTACAACTACAAGAGAAACCATTGTAGAGCATCAACATACAGAGACGGGCAGACATATGGAGCCAATAACTTGAAACCTAATGGAACACTGTGTTTCCAATTACGTGGATGAAAATAAAAGCTCTATTAGTCTTAAACATGTTTAAGCTGAATTTTTATTACTTTAGATCAGCAATTTATCTGTTATAAAACAACAAAGCTAAATATACTGCTAAATATTATAACATCAGGGAGAAGAAGAAAGAAAGAGGAAGGGAGGAAGATGAGTTGAAATGTGATAGATTCGTCACTTATTAAGCATGTATGATGTGTCATGGATGTACAATGTTAATGATAATATTCCCAATCTTTATTATCATCCTTCTGTGTAGGTATTACTATATGGCAGTATAAAAATGTGGAAACTGGAGTGTGCTTAACACAAGATCAGCTATCCAGGAACAGAGAGAGTTTTTAAGAAGAAGACTTCATGAATAGAAAGAAAAAATAGAGCATGAAGGAGACAGAAAAAGTCAGAGATGAGCGAGGGCAGCCAAGTTGGACTGGTAAACCAAGACATTTTGGAGAAAGAAAGGATAGTCTGTAATTCTTACAGTAAAAATTAGAGCAAGAGCTATGAAGTGTTCCTTTAAGTGGATCATTTGTATATCATTGGTAATTTTTTTTCAGATCAGTTTCAGAAGTAAAGACAGTAGGGGGAAAACTGTATAGTGGAAACAAAGGGTGGAAATACAGCAATATTTTAATGAGGTGGATAGTTTCATAAAAGGAGAGACCAGTCTTCGGGATGACTTAAAAGTACGTTAAATCTAGGTCAAAGTGTTGGTAGGTATTGAAATATCCAAGGAAAGTGCTAGCTGGTCAAGCTAGGTTTGGGCATTTAATTGTAAAATAGAGAGATGGCACTACCTAGTTCAGTAAAAAGGAATTTATTAAAGAATATTAGGTAAGCCAAACATTCATCTGGAGTGATGGAGAAACTAGTTACATCTGAGCTTATATGAGCAATCATCAGCAACATACTAGTGAATGCGCCAGATAAGGAAGCTCCTGCTTCCATTCATCTTCAAACCATAGTAAATCTGCCATGATCCAAAAGCTGCTGCTATAAAACTCAGACCCATTACCAGCCCCCAAACCACCATGCTGCCTCTTCCCCCACTCCACCAATACAAAATAAATAGCTGTCATGTCACAGGTAGCACCCGAGCTGCAAAGGTGTGTGTGTGTGTGTGCATGCGTGTGTTTCCTTCCACATGGGAAACAGATTGACAATGGCTGGTATTTTCAAAATGTGGAGAGTTTCAGAAAATGGTAGGAAGCCACAAATATTACATGCTCACCACAAAAATCCTAAAGAATGTGGAAAGAGAGGTCACTAAAGCACAGAATTAAAAACAAAAGTTTTAGTGAAATTCATGACTTAAATGATTCCTTATACTTTTAATAATACTTAATTTATTGTTTCTGAAACATCAGAGACATACATCACATGCCTCAAGTTCTTTTAAGGTTTCAGTTGTTGCTAGCTTTTGGCTTCCTATACCGGCCAAGTGTTTTGGCTTTCCAAGCACTTCACAACCAGGTATGAAAACAGGATGGTGGGAAGGGTGGTCCTCAGCACCTTTCTGAGGATATGTAGCAGCTATGTGGTTCAGGACCTGGGAACTAGGTTTGAGGGTGCATCCTAGTTAGAATAAGTTAATCGCTGTAGTCTCACCTCCATCATTAGTTGCTTTAACCAAGAAATAAATACAGGCAGTCCTTTCTGGGTTTAGTTCAGATATGCACAAACTGCAGTTACTACTATTTAGTAAAATAACACCAGCTCTCCAACATTATGGCTCAAATTTCAGTTTCCATGGTATATCAATTATGAATACATGAAGTACAAATTCTCTTGTTTCCTTTTCATCACACAAGTCACTGTGTAAATAACAAATGGGTATCATGATGAGTAACCAACGACATCACTTCTTTCAGTCTGTTGGCAATCGATCAGTCACGGTTTATCTGTTATTCAATTTATGCACAAGTAGTGAAGGATATATTTGTGTTACCTCCTTGTCTTTCAGTGACAAACTCTCATACATATCACAAAAATTGGATAATTTTAAAGAGAGGATTGGCTAACAAAAATGAAAATCAGCAAAGAAACAAAAAGTGATAGCACCAGAGGTGAAATTCAAATAGAATATAAGTGGAGTTATAACAAAATGATCATGGGAATGCTGACACCACTGCCACTGGGGAGACTCTACATAGGCAGCAGGGTAATTTAGTGAAGGTAAACTTATCAACTTAAATGAAGAAAGTGTTAGTAATGAAAAGATAAAGATGTCCCAGAAGAAATGACACCAGCAAAAAATCTTCCCACTAAAGGAACTCTCGAAATTAAAAGTGCAAAGGATAAAATGTTGGAAGCTGAGCCAATCTTAGAAAGGAATAGAACAACTCACCAAGGCATTAAAAAGTATTCTTTTCATCCCTTAAGTTATACTATGAGAAGAACAGAACCAGCACTGTTCAAACTATCCTTGACACATTTTTTTTAAAAAGAAATAAAACATTTCTGTTGTCAATGTTTCTAATGCTTTAAATTATGGTATACTCTACTAGGATATACTAAATATGGTCTGGTATACTGTTTTAACATATATACTGTGGTATACTAAATTAATTTTACTATTTTTATTGCCCTATATATTTATAATTAACAGTAAGAGAGTTTTTAATATTATGACAAAAAATTAAAGGTCATGGAGCAATTGTAATTTTCTCATTGATTATTAGAATTTCTTGACATGGTTTCAGTTTGCAGGGGCACCGTTATAATCCCATCTGTAGAAGCAAGCACTCTCTGCAACAGGCATGCCCCTCAAACAGAAATATGGTCACCACTTATCAAGATTATAGGAAGGAGAAATAAGGAGAGGACAGTTCTACAGCACAACTTACCTCAACCTAAGCCAAATTAAAAGGAATAGGGAAGAGAGTCACTAACTTCACACAGAAAGAAGAGGGACTATAGAGAAAGAATTTCCTTGTGCATCTTAAAGGTAGAGTTTGGATGGTTTTTTTGGAGGGTTAAAAACAGGTCATGACAAAAAAATGCTATAGGAAATATGGATAGGTGAAAAATAAAAAAGGTCCTGTCTGACGGAGATGAGACCAAAGAAATACAAGCAAAAGTTAGATCTGCACTGATGGAAATCCATGGGAAGAAACTGGTTGAAGGAGAATACCACCTCATCTAAGGTTGAGTGAAGGCAGAATCCACAGAGGTGATGTTATCCTTAACATATGAGTGTTTCCAGCCAACTATCAGAAGGAACTGGAGAGAGAGATCCCTTCTAGGTAGTGATTTCCAGGAGCAGATAAGAATACATCAAACTTGGGACACCTGGGTGGCTCAGTTGGTTAAGTGTCCGACTCTTGATTTCAGCTCAGGTTGTGATCTCAGGGTCATGAGATCAAGCCCCATGTCAGGCTCTGTGCAGAGCTCAGCGTGTAGTCTGCTTGAGATTCTCTCTCTCCCTCTACCTCTGCCTCCATCCATGGTCTCTCTCAAAATAAATAAACAAAATCTTAAAAAAAAAAAGACTACATCAAACTTGAAAGCAGTTATTGGAGTAAATGAGTCTCCTAGGCCAAGAAATGATCCCAAGGGCATTCACAATTAGAAAATCTAAAAAAGCATAATTAAAATTTTGAGCATGGTAAATGCTACATGAAGAAAATAAACAACTTGGGTCTTGTGCACTTAATTTCTAAGCCTCTCAAACCTGCATTACCCACCCTCTTTGAAAGCACACAGTCTGGTATTTTTGTTACAGCAGCCAGAATAGACTAAGACAACCAGAAGGCAGTCTGGCCTTGAGGCTGGGGCTGGTCCAGTTGGCTTTAATGGGTTCTTGAAAACCCCGGAATTCTATATCAGCCCTGATCTGGGGCCTAAATTGAAAAAGGAATCCAAATTCTAAAGTGAGGAGGGCAAAAGAAAATGTGCAGCTTTTCCTGTCTCTCGGCAGCTCTACAGAGAAGCCTCCAATACCTGCTGCCTCAGGGAGAGGTTAGGGAGATTTTTCTCCCGGAGGAATTGAGGAAGATGGGAAATTTCAACAGGTTCTCACTCGGAACCATGATTATTGTATCACTGAGGTGAATGCAGAGGCCACGGGTTGAGTTTTGTGTTTTGGCGTGGCTTTGTCTTTTGAGGACCTTACACAAGTCACTCACTGCCCTTCTTCTCCATCTATGTGGTAGGGAGTCGGTAACTGGTAGCTGGTAATAAACCTACCCCAGCAACGTGCTGCGAAGATTCTGTAGGACACTATGTATGAAATAAAAGTACCAAAAAATAAAAAATAAAAAAAAAAATAAAAGTACCACTGCCACCAAAAAAACAAAAAACAAAAAACAAAAAAACACCCAAAAAACAAACCAAAAAAAGCATCCATTTCTGATAGGGTTATTTTTCTTCCTTTATTTATTTGTGTGTATGTGTGTGAAAAGTTATTTTGAAAAATATTAACATTCTTGACTGGCAAAGGAGGAAATTGAGTTGAACAGGAAACGGCGTGATCAATTAACTTCAAGCATGAAACTGGAAAGGATAGGGTCCTGGGTCCACAGTAAAAGCTGTACAAAAAAGTCAGGGAAAGTAAGGAGCCTTAAAATGATATTATAAAGAGCTTTTGTTGGCATGGATTATCTGTCACTTCTACAAAAAGAAGTCTGACTTTAAACTGTTTTTTTTACTATTTCTCTTTTAAGATGATTCTGGCAGTCAGTCAGTCAGAGTTTGGGGTTTTACTCTGAGGGCTTTATTACTGAAAATTGGTGTTAGTTCTGAGATGATTACATTGCACTAATGCTTCAAAAGTTATTATTCATTTAATAAATCATTAATCAACATTTCTTCTATTTAAGTAATATTTTTGGCACCTTATGACTAAAACATTAAAAGAATAACCGATATTCATTTCACCTTCAGAGGTACTTACACTGATGGGGTATTTACAGACATTGAAAATATAATGAAGTGCCTCCTAGGCAAAATTAAATAATTTAGAGAGATAACCTGTTTGTGATTTCAGAACTTCCAGAGAAAGTTTCACTTTTAATCAGATTTTGTTTTATTTTGTTTTGGGAATGGATTCTTAGTTACATTAACAGGAGAACAAACTCCATTACTTTTGGGTTAAAGGGTGTAATGTGTGTGCGTGTGTGTGTGTGTATGTTGCATGAAAGAGACAAGGGGGAACTAAAGAAAGGCCTCAATTTTGTTAAGCGCAGTAAAAAAATCTATATGCAGTTTGCATAATTCAAAGGCCAGCCTGAAGAAAGAATTCCAGACTCTAGCTCGTTTCAAAAAACATTCATAGATTTTAGGTTAACTTACTCTAAGTGAAACTTTTTCCCAAGACATGGTGCTAAGGAAATCCAATAGACAAAGTGTGTTTCTCTTAAATATCATTGATTTCCCAGGAAGTTAGGAAATAAGAACAGGCCACCTGTCTTCCTTTCCAGATATATACCCAGAAGAATTGAAAACCTTGTACACAAATGTTTGGAGCAGAACTATTTACAATAGTGAAAAGATAGAAACAATCAAAATGTCTGTCATCTGATGAATGGATAAACAAAATTTGGCATATCCACACGATGGAACACTATTCAGGCATAAAAGGAATGAAATACTGAGGCATGGACCAACTTGGATGAAACTCAAAAAGAGTATGCTAAGTGAAAGATGCCAGACATATAAGGTCACACACAGTATAATTCCATTTATATGAAATATCTAGATTAGGTAAATCCATAGGGACAGAAAGCAGATTGGTGATTGCTGGTGATGGGGAGTGGAGAATAGGGCGTGACTGCTTAATACGCATGCAGGTTTCCTTTGGGATAATGAAAATATTTTGGAACTTGATAGAGGTGATGGCTATACAACATTGTGAATGTAGTAAATGCTACTGAATTTCATACTTTAAAATGATTACTTCTGTTATGTGCATTTCACTTGAATAAGGACTATTAGATACTCACAGTTATATATACACACACAAACCAGATTTTTCATATATTAGATGCATGGCTTTCCTCCATACACCTGCTGTTCCTCTTCCTGAACCCCATCTACATTAAAATATTTGTCTATCACATATTCTATAGGATTTGAGGTAATTCTTTCCTAAGGTTCTTTTCTACTCTGAGACTCTGGGATTTTGTAATTTGTGCCTAAAGACAACATCTGACCTGCAAGTAATAGTAGGACTTTCACTTAACCCCTCTTCAATTTTCTCACCATGTATCTAATTGCCTTATTCCCCCTGAACCTCCGCATCCCATCAATCACTACACTCTCTTGTTTATACTGACAAAGTGTTTTCCAGTCATCCCCCTATTTATGTATCCCAAACCATTTGGTTAGTTCAGGTCCTCACCTACATCATTGCCACCACTCCCAACATGGAGTCACTTCCATCAGTTTCTACCTGCACTTCATATTCAGGGTTCTGTTTCCTATTTTGTTTTTGTTTTAAGAAAATTAAGCTACCAAATTTACAGGGAAAATTATAGTGAAAGGCTGTGGGAGCACCATCCAGAATAAGATTGTTTTACATTTTGCCTAATTTTTGTAAAGAAAGGTGGTTAAGATTGAATTCCTTTTTATAAACCTCTTCAGTTCCTTTTCCATTCCTCCCTACACAGGCCATGTATGAATATTTTGCATATAGTTCTAATCTATATATTTATATATTTAGCACAAATATGAAACCATCATGAAAATATTAGGGTCTTGGGAATTTAAAAAAAGCATTAGCAGTTAAAACACAAACTGCATGACTTTACAACTTAGTTTTTTGTCAATGCACGTTTTCAAGATTTATCATAGTATTTAAAGTTCACTGCTTTTAACTGCTCTAAGATCTGCCACAATGTGAAATATCACAGTGTGTTTTTCTCTTCTTATGAATAGAATTTAGATTATTGTTATTATAAGCAATGGTGAAAAGAAGAACCCTGCCTGTGTGAGCAGGAATTATACAAATTAATATTTAATTTGATGTATCATTGAAATATGATAGAATAAATATACACCCAACTTTATGGATTTTGGAAAAGTTCTTCACAAATCAGTTTACATCTATGCATGTGTGTTTCTGGGTCAGTGTTATGTTGCATTTTTCTAGTTCTCTTTTTCAAAAGATTCTATGTTCTCTAAATTTTTAAACCTTGATAATTATTGACATCTCCTGGGTAACTCCTTATATTTCCCAGTTTCTTTGTATTTCCGAGATGAACCCTAACTTGCCTTGGTTTTTAATGTATTTCTAGGTAAAATTAATATATTTTCATAGAACCCATTCATGCATGTCTTTGTATTAGTGAGATTAGCCTTTATTTAACTTGTCTTTTATTATCTTATTTCTATTTTGCTATCATGATTAGAGTAGTCTTATAGAATGATTTGGGTAGTGTTGCTTCTTTTGATTTCTCTGGATTGTATAAATTACAACTGATGTATACCTTAAAAGTTTTATGTAACTTGCCTCTAACTTTCTGGGCCTACTATCTATTCTGAAGGAAGACTTTTAAAATTTTTAAAGCAAACCTACACCCAACGTGCGGCTCAAACTTACAACTCTGAGATCAAGAGTCACATGCTCCACTGACTGAGCCAGCCAGGTACTCCTGAAGGAAGATGGTTTTGCTATAAATTTTATGTATTTTAATCATTTTTGTAATTTCCAGTTTTCCATTTTTTCTTAAAGTCATTCTTTTCACTGTAATTGTCTACTTCATCTAGATTTGCACAAATGTTAACTCAATCTTACATTAATTTATCAGTATCTTAGTTCCTGTGGTGTAGTTCATAAAGTTTGTTGCTGAATTATTTTTATTGTTTGGGACACATACTAGTTTGTTGTGTTTATTCTCTGACATTTATTTGGGTGCTTATCTATTCACTTACATAAATGGCTGCATTCAATAGTCCTGTGTGATCCCTGGGTTGTAGAGGTAACGCAAGGGATGTTGGGAGGGTAGTACTCAAGTTTCTGACTTTTCTGGGCTCTATGATATTCACTGTTCTGGTAGCAGTTTGAACTTTACTTGAATAACAATCTAAGAATTCCTGTTTTTCTAAGTCCTATAAAAATTCAATATGTACAATTTTATGTTCTATAACTGAGACTCTGATCTCTTGGCTTGGTTTCCTGCCTCATCCCATCCTATACCACACTGCCCCCTGTGCCTCCTACATGCTGTTGTACACTTTTTCAGATGCAAATAATTCAGATGCAAACTATTATTTCCCAGGTTCCAAGTTCAGGCAGAGTGTCAAATTCCAAGCCAGCACCTGCAACCTCCATTTCTGTCCTAGGAGGGCATGAACACTCCCACTTTTAAGTTACAGGTTCCTTTTCTATTTTTGCCACTTGGACGTAACCTTTCCTTGCTTTCATGCTTGGCTAGGTCTTTATAATTTATTTACCTGCCCACGTACCTACTGACAAATAAGTAGCACACCTACATCTTTAAAAGACTTGATAGGACTCCCAAAATCAAGATACTCTACCATTTCATTTTTTAGACGTTTCCTCAAATATCCCGATCAATGCACTTTTCTTCAATCTTTTATTTACTTGCAACTTACATAACATGACACATGACATTCTTCCGGATCATGTTCCAACCCCCTTGTCCTGTCAAGGCTTCCTTATTCTGCAGGCACTCTGTATCCTGGTCATAGAAATTGCTCACTGAGTACACTCCTAAACATTTGCATATGCTCTTTTCTCATCCTGAAATGATTTCTTCCCTGCTTTGTATATGATGTACCCTTTTAATATTCATTTCTAATTCCTTATCTTTTATAAAACTATAACTGATTTAATTGTGTCATGTTATTTTGTGTATCAGCTTCCTCATATCTAATTTATAGCAATTAATGTATTTAATTGTGGTCTTCACTTATATGTGTTTCCTTCACAAGCTTCATTTTTTTGAGAAAGGGGTAATTTTTTAATGTTTATATATATATTTATATAGTGCCCATGACATGGAATATTTGAGAAATAAATGTAAAAATAACAATTCTATGTAACTGCTTTGCAGAACTTTTTTTTTTTAATCAAGCTTTTCTTTCCCTTCATTAGCCATCTCTTTATCACTTTCTTAATCAGGCTTTAGACTCTGAGGTCCCTTCATTTGATTTCCAGGTTTATTTCCTAGCCAATAGATTCAAGGTTATTTTTGCATGCGGGTTTTTAAAGTCAACCACAGTTGATAGCCTACTCTAATTTATAGCCTTGGATTTACTCCAAAAATGGGTAATGATTAGCATTCCATTCAATGAAAGTCAGTATCTCTACTCTGAACTTTTGAGAAATTGTCAGTAAAGAAGAGAAATGTATATGCTCCAAGTGTAAAGGGACAAAACTGAAACTTGTCCAAGAGGCATTTATTTTTTATTTGGAAGGCAACGGTCAGCCATTATGTAGAACAGAGTATATGTTGTTATATTTGCATATGGACCATTTTGTTATTTTTTACAATGCCCTGATATATGATCAAGAAAATACTCCCGCTCTCAGTATTTTATGAGCTCATTTAGATGCAAGGACTTCCTCTCAAGGCTGACTTGTCTTCCTCTGTCCAATTCTGAAAATGTGAAGTGAATTATTTGTTAAAGGTCAGGAAATGCTGGCACATTTTTAGGTTACTCTCCACACTCTGGTCTAAATAATGTGTATTTTGGCCCAAGTTTTACTATATCCAATTTCATGTGTGCTCTCTCTCTCTCATTCTCTCTCTTTCAAATAAATAAATAAATCTTTTAAAAAAAAACTATATCCAATTTCAATACAATTTCCATGGCCTGGATAAATTCACTCATATTGGCAAAATTGTAACAGATGCTGAAGACCACTTCGGGGCAGGGGTGGGGTGGGGAGGGGGAATGTTACAGAGATGACTGGCTGCAGGGCTGTCCTATGTTACAACTGAAGCCTTTCACAAGGAGAGTGAATGAAAGGAACAATAAAGTACAGTAACAATGACAACAAAACAAGTTTGGAGTGTTTGCTTTGTAAGAGGTACTTGCTAGGAACTTCACGTATATGATCGTATTTTACTCCTCATCATAACTGTTGAAAGTTGATATTATAATTCCTGTGTTATCTGTGAGACAAATTAGGTCCTATGGTTTAGAAGTAATGTTTCCATGGTCACATAGACTTGAAGAGTTCAAGCCAACACATGAACCTAGGGCTGTTAGATTCTAAAAACTGTCCTTATTATAGAATATATTGCTTTTTCAAACTCGAATTTCTATCCTTCCATAATATTTTTAGAACACAGAGTGAATTCTAAGACATAGTTGAGGTTTGTAAAAAATTTTTCCTTACATTATTACCAAAAATCAGTTTTAACTGACAAGTTCACTATTTCTTATGCATAACCATAAACACTAATTAATGACGGGTCCGGGATACCACCATTAAAGAAGAGAGTTCCCTCTTTAAGGAGGCTTATGACTCCTCAATGAAAAAAAACAAAGGCAATGCGTTAGCAATCAACATTTGAATAAGGTTTACCTGAATCTTCTACAATGCACACTTACCAAATAATTCTACTTTTGACAATGACTCTGAGAACTCATTGTGAACAACAGATTCAACCAGCCTATTGATTGAAATACTTCTATACCCTCATCTATACTGCTTGAAAACATTTAAGGAAAGCTGTCAAAAGCGATTACATTTAGAATTCTGAAACCAAATTTGGCCCAGATAATTTTTTGGTAATTAGTGTTCAAATATTTGAATGTTTAAGTGACAATAAAATGAGCAGATAGATCAGCGTTAGACATAGGTTCCATGCTAACTACTGTCAAGTCTAACTGAGTGATCTGAATTTCCCTTATCACTGTCTTACATATGTTTCCATTAGACTAAAATCCCAGGTTGCATATAACCCATTATTCATGCCCCAGTTGATTTCTTGAATCATAAAGCTGTGTAACATTTGGAGGCCTTAATTAGATGCTAGTGCTTACTAGAAGAATAATTTTACTGTTTAAAATAGGAGGTTTAAAAGTAAGCAAAATACCTACGCCAAAATGAACAGATTGGGGAATCTGATCTTTGTGTTAAAATGAAAGAAAGAAAAAAAAAATCCTTTTCTGCTGTAAAGTCAAGTCAACAAATCAACAAACTGATAACCTCCTACTGGGGTTGGTAGTTCCTGCGTGTGGGAATGATTCTGTCTGTGAATTTATTGTGAACTATACATTCAATCAGTCTTATTAATTTCAGTTCTTTTTTTTGTATCCTCATTTATCACTGCATAAAAACATTTAAGGAGAACTTTCAAAAGCTGTCAAGTTTGGAGCTCTGAAATTAGGTGTGGCACATGTAACATTTTCCATATGTCCAAGCATTTGGATAGAAAATAAGAGGATAAAAATGTAAAAGCACTAATCTCAAAAGTAATCATTAGATAATGAGAGTGTGTGTGCGTCTTCATCTTTCTTCCCTAGTATCACTTGCAGCCATCCAATTGACAGATTAATCCCATTACAAAAACAATATATGTAAGGAAAATAGTATAAAATCTTCAACGGCAAGATTTCAATAGTTGTATTGGATGCTCTTTGAAGTTCTTCCAATTTTTAAGCTTAATTTGTCTGATTCTGAAGGTCCTTCTCATAGTCTAAAGTGAAAATGATAGATTAGAATAACCTATAGAATAGTTTTGTTAAGAGTAAGTATAGATCAATATCCACTTGTCTTTTCAACATTTGTTTTCAACTTAAATAGATTTAATCTGTCCACTCATAAGTTATAGCTATAAAGTTGTAGTTATAATTATAGCTATGGTTATAGTTATATTTATAAACGAGCTGAGAGCTATCCCGTGATGTATAGTTGGAAGGTGTTGGGGATGGGTATAAAATGCTTTCAAATATGTTGCACTTATTTTTGAATATAAGAGATCCCTTAACTATATACGGGCTTAGCTTCGGGATACTAACTAAGCAAATCCTCATACCTAAGAGCAATTATATTTCCAACATCTTGTACATCTCTATCACAAAACCTTGATAGATAGTCAGACAATTTCCCTGATGCACATGCAATTCCTTTTGCTTCTCCTGCAAACAAATCCAGGGTTGGAGTCTTCTGATCATCAATAATGTACAAAAGTCAGGATAAGAACTAAATTTTGAGAGGATTGAAGAAATTATAAAATTCCCTTTTACTCTTTCCTGTCTTACCTTATCTCTCTGGGGTCTGAAGGCCTAGTGTCGGATGTATCTTTTACTTCTGATTTTTGTTTTTGTTTTTGTTTTTGTTTTCGGTACCAGACCCCTGAGAATAGACAGAGTGTAAGCTGGGGAAAAGAAATGAGAACCTGATTTAGTACTGTTTCTGGAATTGAAAGAACGAAAGGGAAGTCCTTGAAGTTCCTTATCTCTCAAGCTCACATCAACAGGATACATCTTAAAGAGAGTTTGAGAATAGGAGACAAGTCAGGTATAATGAATATGTATTTGGTTAAAGGTGCCATGCATTGTGTTTCTTAGAAATTCCCTCAGAGGAGGAGGTGGGAAAAAAAAAGTAGAGGGTGATGGTTGGTGACAGTAGTCTTTTGTCACAATATGTTGCATGATGAGTAAGGATCTTCCTGAGAAGATCATATATGAATCATGACCTGAAAGGATCAGAAAGAGGGTAAAGGGAACAACCAGGGAGACTCTCTCGCAGGGCAAACACAGTAGGCTACAAGTAGGCTACAACTGTGGATTGAACAAAGATGGTAGAGGAGAAGGGGTCAGATTATGGATTTATACTGAAGCAGCACCCATGGGATTCTCTAAATAAATTAGATGCATGCCACAAGACACCAGTTGATTGATGCTGCATTTGCTGAGCTGAGGAAGACAGGAAGTAGCAGCTTTTATTATTGTTATTTTGGGAAGGTCTGGATATGGGAAATGGAACTCACCTTTGGTTGTAGGCATGTTTAGCTTGAGATACTTCTTAGATCTACTTTAGTAGAGTGGTCAGATGTGAATCTAACATTTTGTGTATCCTCTGCACATTGCATTTAACAATGGTGCTGGCTAAGATCTCATGAGACATGACCATAGAATGAATGTTGTCCAAGGACAGAGTCCTGGGGCACTCTGATGTTTAGAGATGAGGCAAGTGGAGAAGGAAGCAGCAAAAGGCACTATGAAAAGGTATCCAGGGAGGAATGAGAACAGAGAAAAGGGGGAAGAAAGAGGTAGCTAGAGGATAGATGGATAGACAGAGCAACCAATCAATACATAGATCAACTGATCCTGATGTCCAAGTAAACAATATATTTAAAGGAAAAGAAAATAATAAATTGGTCAAATGCTACTAATACATTGAGTAAGGTGAAAATGTGAGAAGAACTCATTGGATTTGGCAATGTGGAAGTCATTGGTAAAACTGATAAGCACATTAGGAGCATCTAGGATAAGAGTCTGATTAGAATGGGGAGAAAAGGAAATGAAAATAGAGGGTACCAATGACTCCACAAAATTTTGTTGTACACTTAAGCAGACCAATTGGATGGTTACTGTCTAGAATGACTATATATACACACATGTATATATTACATACACAGGAGTAAATATATATATGTGATACATATATGTTATATATGTATATGTAAATATATTTATATATATATTTACTCTTATATATTTGGACATAAATATTTATTCAATAAAAGAAGAGGGTGCTGGATTTGATTTTGACTAAGTCACTTAATTCTTTTCTTTTCCTGTAACAGCATGATCTCCTCAACCTGACACCCCACCCAAGGGCCTAGGCACATTTCTGCACTTGGATTTCATTAGTTGATTCAGGGCATGTTTAGAAGAGAGGAAGAGAACAGAGAAACAATTAAGAAACTGAATCCTGCCACTGAATTCTTTCACTGAATCCCAGTGAAATGTGAACCTTCTGGCACCTTCTGACGTAAATACAAACCTTGGGGAATGTCTCTTTTGTTTCTTCATTATGTTATTAAAATATACAGTGATTGTAATTGTAAGCAGCAGTTGGTAAACAATTTTAAGACTGCGCCTGAGGGAACTAAAAGAGAAGAGCTAAGAAATAAAATCAAATTGGGAAGTCCAGGGCTGCACAGTAACATTCACAGAGATGAAATGTTTTCTTTGCAGTTGGAAGACCTATTCTCGTCCCATTGTCCTGAATTTGTATAAAAAGGAATTCTGCATTCCAAACAGAAGATCATCAGTTTTGCAATATGTTGCTAATAAAAAATAAACAAACTAAACCATTCTAAATCTATTGTGTAATATTTCCATATGGAACTGAAGAAACTGGCACTTTATTCAGAATGGTCCTGTAAAGGAAGGATTCAAATACAGAAACTCCTACACCAAAGAGCCCGCCCCGAATGTGAGTTATATTTGAAAATGGTAAATATATCTAGCAAATTTATGCTTCCTATATTGCACTTCAGGCAGGATTATCAGTATGTAGCTTCACATTTAGGGAAAACTGGATTCTTTAAGACTGTATTCTTGGTGCTTTATCTGACTTGCTTGTTGTACTCTGAATAGAGAATTCAGAGAGGAAAAACAACAACAACAAAACACCCACCGCTAAGCTAGGGAGTGGGGGCTGGAGAATCAAGTTGAGCTCCAATGAATTTAGAAATTCTAGTGAGGGTTTTGTATGCCAACTCAACTTTCAATATTAAAATACTTGGACTGCCAATTACTTTTCTTTCCCAGTTAGAAAAGGAACAATACAATAATTTCACTATTTTTTTTTCTATCTAATATGTGCATTCCCTTAAAGCAAAATAAAGTCACAAACTGACTTCGCTAAAGGTCATAGATATATCCCTGAAAGAACAGTATCTACAGAAACTCTTGTATCTTATCACATACCATGCAATGGAGACACTATGGGTTCTTACTACTTTGAAGGAACAGAATACCATACACACTTTATTGTAGATTTCCATATGGAGAAAGTGCCCATAGCAATCTAGTTAAGTCGCCCCATTTTACAAATACAAAACCTGGGTCCAGAGTAGGGATGTGGCTGTCTAAAATTACAAAAATTATGAAAGATCTGAAGCTCATCCTATAAATTCTAGAAGTATTCTGACTACTTATTCCCTGTGTTGTAGGTAGTGTCTACCCAGTTTTCCCATCTTTGACTCTGACATTCTTAAGTTTGCATAAGCTATTTAAATGTGAAAGCATCATTTTAGAGAATGAGTTCCTTAAATATATTGCCATGGGCTTGCAAGTAGACTCCTTCCACTTTTCTCCTGACCATTCCTTACACTAGCTCCTTGTTGTTGTTGTTGTTGTTGTTTTTTACATAAAAACCTTGGGATTTCCACAATATTGGTCATTTATAACAACTCTTCTGTCCACCCAGTTTAGCAGGAATATGGACTGTACATTCCTCCCAGCTTTCCTTCTGAAGGCTTCGGACTAAGTCTTCTAATTACTGCTCCTCACTGAAGATGCCGTTCCACACATTTCACCTTCAGTAATGTTGAAATAAACAAAAGCCACTCAAATGAGAATAAGCAGAAGCTATTTATTTAGAGATTTCTATGGCAAAAGATTTGGGCAACATCACTTGCATTTGGCAGAGACTCAGAGGCACGTGATGGGATGGGAAAACTTTACAAGGAAATTAAGGTAAATCTTCAGGTATGTTCTGATTTTGAGGCTGTTGGCATTTTATGGGATTGGTTTGGATGGCATATTTGACTTTCTCTGATTCTGCTCCAATTACTATTCTTATGTCAGGGGAATTTTTAGAGTATAGAGTGTATAGAGTGTCGTTTATCAGAGGTATGAATCAAATACAGTGGAGAAGGCAAAAGTATATCCAGAGAAGATACCACCTGATTAGGAATAAAGGAGTCCTCCGGAACCTCAAGAAATAGTTCATCTGATGAACATCTAATATTAACATTCCATTTGCAGAGTAAGTCTCTTCCTATTAAATGTGCATAGGTATCAAAGCAGAAAAAGTTTTTTTTTTTTTTTTCAGGAAGTGTGCCAAGATTACCTTTAAGGGATGGGAGATCGAGAAAACCTCTGTGGTACATTCGTTTTTGTATCAGCACCTTCTTTAACTTCCAAATGTTGAAGGCATTTTCTAGCCTATCCCCCAAATTTCCCATAGTTTCATGTTTTCTATGTTTGCATGAGTAATTTATGATCTAATCACTTTTGGGGGGAATCTTTCAGGTTTATCTTTGAGGAGAATTTGCCCTTCATTTGTGGCATATTTTGACACTTTTGGAAAGAGTAATTATGTCCCTTTCAGTGTCAGTCCAGTCAGCTTTTGCTATCCTGAATTTAGCAGCTGAGTTTCCAGCCACATGCCTAAATTGGAATAAGGCAGGTAACCC
Source organism: Callorhinus ursinus (assembly GCF_003265705.2). NCBI lineage: Eukaryota > Metazoa > Chordata > Mammalia > Carnivora > Otariidae > Callorhinus > Callorhinus ursinus. Next base: position 41,954,320 of record NW_027397072.1, read on the forward strand.
TGGGTCCTTTGCATTCAAAAGGATTACAAATTCTTCTGTGCTGGTCTTGCCTGGATTTACAGATTTCCTCAAGTATATAGCACTTAATTCACCTCAGGTTTGGGGTTTAGTTGCCTGCACACCGGGTCATATGAATCTTTAGAAGCAACTGACATTTGGAGGTATTAAAATATCTGAGTGAATGTAGGGGTTCTGGAGAAAGGGAAGAGGAGGGAGAAATGGGAGGACATGCAGAAGGAGAGAGATTGGAAGGACAGGGGGAAGAAGGAGAAGTCTGTATAAGGAGGTAACTGGAGCTGAAAAGAGGAAGGATTTACTAGGTAGATGGGTCAAGTTTGTTGTTGCTTAATTCTGTCAAATTGCTCATTAGCTTTGGACAAAGACTTTTTTTTAGTATTTTATTCATTTATTTGTCAGAGAGAGAGGGAGAGAGAGAGAGAGCACAAGCAGGGGGAGTGGCAGGCAGAGGCAGAGGGAGAAGCAGGCTCCCTGCTGAGCAAGGAGCATGATGTGGGACTCGATCCCGATCAGGACCTGACCTGAAGGCAGCCTCTTAACCTACTGAGCCACTCAGGCATCCCTGGACAAAGACTCTTTTAGTGAAGCAATTTTTTATTCAGAATTTGGTTTGGAGGCTTCTGCATACCAAACAGAAAAAAAATGCTGTTCATTGTGTTTGAGAAATCTTATTCCATTTCTTTTCCAAGTTAGCTCTCGAATGGATAATTTTGCTCAAGTCAGATGTCCCCTAGAGTGACCACTGAAGACCCAAATCATTCTTGGTGAAGTTCCATCATTTAGAGAGACACAAAAATTTAGATACTAATGAGAATACATATAAGAAGCATGAGAGATGGTAATGTAATCCTTGTTCACTTTGTGATTCAGGCCCCCAACATGATGGCAGACCAACAATGTGTGCCCTCTGGCAGACAGAAAGCTGGAAGTATTTTCCCTGGATAAAAGCCAACCCGAGTCATGGCTTGCTAAAATCACAGGAGCCTCTGTTTCTCTGAGCCAGCCTCTTCACACTATAAAAGAAAAGACTCAAACCCACAGAAGTAAAATATCTTTTTAAGATTTTGGAGTCATGATAAATTCACTTCAACTGCTAAATTATTTTTGATTAAAAAAAATCCTAATGTAGGTCACCCTACACTGCCTTTGCTAAAGTATAATTTTTTTTAAAGATTATTTATTTATTTATTTATTTGAGAGAGAGAGCGAGAGAGAATGAGAGAGAGCACGAGAGGGAAGAGGGTCAGAGGGAGAAGCAGACTCCCCGCCGAGCAGGGAGCCCGATGCGGGACTCGATCCCGGGACCCCAGGATCATGACCTGAGCCGAAGGCAGTCGCTTAACCAACTGAGCCACCCAGGCGCCCCTAAAGTATAATTTTTGAAAAAGTTAAAAAATTGGCACTCAAATACATAAGATAAATACATGTTAAATATTTTATTAAACTGATTATTTTGAAGGGACGAGTAAGATGGAAAGGCTGGCTCAAAGGGCAGTTGAAATGTTGGCAACTGTGTAAATAATGTTAGAAAGATTCCTATGGAAACAAAGTTGTTTGCTTGTGGTAGTGGCTCCAAGATTCATGTTTCTGGTTACTACTGTTCTTTTTCATTTCATGAATTCTTTGCTCTCCAGCCATCATTGACCATTCTGATCTTTTCCACTTTATAACTATATTTTTATTTCTAAATCATGATTTTATCTAATTCAGAGTTTAGAGAAACAAACAAACAAATAAACAAGGAGCTTGCCATAGACTGAATTTCTGTGTCCCCCTGCAGAATTTGTATGTTAGAACCTGATATTTAATTTTATGGAACTGGGGGGTAAGGCCTTTGGGAAGTGTTTAGGTTATGAGGGAGGTGCCCTCATGAATGGGACTAGTGTCCTTATAAAATAGACCCCAGAAAGTTCCCTTGCCCCCACTTCTGCTATGTGACATTATAGTGAGATGTTCATCTGTGAACCAGGAAGTAGGTCCTTACCAGACACTGTATCTACTGATGCCTTGATCTTGGACTTCCCAGCCTCCAGAACAGTGAGAAATAAATTTCTATTGCTTATAAGCCACTCAGTTTATGACATGCTCTTATAGCAGCTCAAACAGACTAAGACAGGGCTATTTGGGAGCTTGGGGAATGTTACCTTTGAAGTTCTAATCGATGCATACATTCCACAGATAACTTCTGAGTACAAAATTTGTCTCTGGAATCAACCCCTGTGAATCCTGAGGACAACTATCACCAACTACTCCCCTCAAATTCCCCATGTTTTTAAACAAATGCACACATGTTTTTTAAACTTAATAAGAAAAAATTTTCTGTTTTAAAATGATAGCAACTATAAGGGGGGGGGAAACTCCAGAGACATAATGATCTTTTAGTTTATAACATTTAAACATCTATAACTGTGCTGTTCAATAGTCAGCCACGAGCTGCATATAGCAACTGTGTTAAGCAGTTGAAATGTGGCAAGTACAAACAGATGTGCTGGAAGCATAGAATACTTCCTTGATTTTGAAGACCTACTATGAGAAAATAATGTAAAATATTCACAATTTTACATGAATTAGGTGGTGAAATAATACTTGTATATATTAGATTAAATAAATTATATCATTAAAATTAATTTTTCTTATTTCTCTTTACTTTTTAAATATGGCTAATAAATTTTTTCAAATTATACACGTGGCTCACATTTGTAGTTTGTATTTAATTCTATTAACAAGGTGATCTATAGCATATTTATTAAGTATGTAAAATGCATAACATAAAGCACAACAACACAATGTGAGAAGGCATATAAATCGACTCAAATTCTTTATAGATCAATTTTGCAATGTACAGCAAGAACCTTAAAATATTCCTAATCTTTAACTTATTATTATGACTTATAAAAACAATCCTAGGAAATAATTTGAAGTATAGACAGAGGATCATGTTCATGAATGTTCATTGAAGATTCATTTGTATTATCCATAAATTAAAAAAAAATATTTGTCCAATCAAAAAGAAAAGTAAAAGGTAAATATACTATGTTTTCTCCTATGTTGGATATTAAGACTCCATTAGAATTGACATATAAAAAATGCTCAAACTTTGCTGTGATTGGCAAGATATACACATTTACAGTATTAAACAAAAAAGAAAAAACAATTTGTAAGTGAACAATTGTAGAAATCAATAAAAATTCATGAAAAGATTCAAAACAACATAAAAAATTGACAGCAGCATTTTTCCCTAAAATTTAAATAAGTTACTTTTTAAACTTTTCTATTTTTTCAATATTTTCTATTATTTCTATTTCTATATGCATTTCTATACATATACAAGTTTTTAGATCTGATAAAAAATAACAGTACATATTATTTTCAAAGGCAAACATCTTATATGTGACTGTATTTAGTGGAAAGGACTGTGGACTTTGGATCAGAAGAATCTGACCGGGGGTCTCAAGTCACGATACTTCTATCCTTCCCTTCCTCATCTGTAAATTGGAAGTGGACAACAGGATCGATCCTCAGCTGCAGTGAACCAGTAGGTCTATGAGTTGCAACACTCTCAATCATCTGGCCTTTACTGATCAGTTGGTGCCATGTGGTTACCAATGTTAAATATTTTAAATATCATCAGTGATAATGCCTACCATATTTTCATGTTGTGAAGATAAAATAAGGTAATTATTCTTCCTTCAAAATGCTTTGGACATTCAATATAATAATAATAATGAGGATGAAGATGATATTAGATAGTACATGTTGAGTAACCAATTTGTCTTAAATGCTGCAGGATTTAAAAAACAGAATAACATACAACCTTATCGGAAGTCTGAATCCTAGGCTGGGGCATGAAGGAAAGATGCTGGATCTTTGCCTCTATCATTTCTCCCAGATTTGGACAAAAAGATTAAATAGAGAACTTGGATATTTTACCAAGTTCAAAATATCACTTCAGGAATTTAAGAAATCTTTTAAACATCTCCTAAAATAATACCCATTGTTTTTACAAAATGCAGCAAAAACAAAACAAAATAACTTTTTGCTTTAGAATATCACATTCTAGTAAGATATCACTATTTACACAAAATAATTTGTGTGACAATGCAATAGTCTATAGTAAAGAATAATGGATTTGGGTATAATGAGAAAGAGAAAAGATGGGGGTTGGGAAACTGGATAAGGGCTATCCAAGGGTATTTGTGGAGTTTCTGACTATATATGTTCTAAACACCTTTTGACGAAACTTAGAGTCATTATACTGTGGTGTTGGACATGGATGCTGAGTAATCATCTTTTTTCACACATATCTTACTAGGAATCTGTGTTTAGGGTCTCTAGTGCCCAATATTAAGAGGCAACAACATCACTGGTTAGCTCATCTTTTAAGTGTGCGAACACAGAATTCTTATTAGTTTCCGTAAACTTCAATCATCAAGGCTGTGGGCTAATCACGATTCCAGGATTAGTTCTAGGGGCCATGACTTACACAAATCAAGAACTAGAGCACAAAATCTAGAATAGCATTTAAACATCACCCATTCAAAACCTGATTTTAATTTTTTTCATATTAGAAAATGCATGTTTTAGTAGATGAGATGAATTTTTCCAAAGGAAGAGTTAGAACCAACTTTTCTGGCTTCCTGAGGCCATTCTATCTACGAGGGAGTAGGTGAGCAGATACACAGAAGATAAACAGGTTCTGGAAAGCTAATGTGCAGCACCGTGATTGAGGTTAACAGTACTGTCTTATATCTCAAAGATCCCACGACACTAGATCTTAAGTGTTCCCATCATAGAAAAGAAATGATAATTATGTGATGTGATAGAAATGTATATGACATGATGAAAATGTTAGCCAATTAAGTTATGGTGGTAATCATATTGAAGTAAACAAACATATCAAGACAATAGGTGGTATACCTTAAACTTACACAATGTGATGTGTCAATTATATCTCAATAAAAAAAGGGGGATTGGTCATTAGAACCATTTAAGTATCTATGACAGTAAACAGAAAACAAATCATTAGGGGAAGAACCTAGAAACTGCCTTCCCTTATATATATAATTATTAATATGTTTATCCATCGTGCTTTCATTGACATAATAATTAGTTAATTTTTTATATGCATTATAAGCTCTGAGTTCTTCCCACTGCACACAGATACTAGGGATATAGACCTCAATATAGCAGATGGCTCACTCAGAGAAAACCACCTTGTGCTATAGGAGACAAACATAGGAATGGATAATTAATAAAACTACTGTTAATATTAGAACAAAAATACACATCAAATGTTAGGATTACAGACAGGGCAGTGGAAAAAGATTCCAGGGAAGAAACATCTGATATAACTTAAAGGATGTTTGTAAGTATGCCAGGGAAAGAATGGAGACTCATTGAGTGGGGAATGGACGCCATTTCTGACAGAGGATACAGGATGAGAAAGTACTTAAAGATAAGAAACAACATATTTCTGGGAAGAGCAGGTGATTTAATCACACATTTATTCAATAAATATTTTTTGACCATCAGATGCCAGGAACTCTTTCAGATGTTGGACTCTTAAGATTATAAGATTATGTTTCCATTTCTTCAGAATTTACCATCTATCCCTTTTATCAGATTATCACAATTTGTAGCATTTCCCAGATGCTAAGGTATCTCTGCCAGCTCTCACTTACTTTTTACAGCACAGTGTTGGAAACATATATCAACTCAGACAAGCTCTATGATTGCTAAACTTGGATTTGATCCTGTTCTATAGCTCAGCTGAAAAAGAAAGATATCCCAAAATAATCACCCATTTTAAACTGTTCATTCAGAGATTCTGGGAAATCCAAGAATCTTTACAACACCAAAGAAATAACAACCGCAAAACCTGTCACAACACAAAACACAATGTAATTGCTTATATTAGTTTGCTATTGTTGCTGTAACAAATTACTATCAGTTTGGTGGATTAGAACAATACAAACTTATTTGTATTGTTACATCTATAATTCTATACTATACATCTTATATTCTATTCTGTACATCTTATAATTCTATAAGTTATAAGTCCAAAATAGGTCTCACTGGGCTTTAGTCAAGGTATCAACAGGGTTATGTTCTTTTCTGGAGGACCTGAGGGAAGAGTCCATTTACTTGCCTTTTTTTGGTTGCTGAGGTTGCTTACATTCCTTGGTTCATAGTCTTTTCCTGGTATTACTCCAGCCTCATGCTTTCAACAACACATCTATTACTACTCTGATCATTTTGTCTCCCTCTAATAAAGACTCTTTTAATTTTATTTATTTATTTATATTTTTTTAAAGATTTCATGTATTTGAGAGAGAGCAAGAGAGCAAGCATAAGCGGGAGAGGGGGGCAGGTAGGGGCAAAGGGAGAGGGAGAAGCAGACTCCCTCCTGAGCAAGGAGCCCAATGTGGAGCTTGATCCCAGGACCCCGAGATTGTGACCTGAGCTGAAGGCAGATGCTTAACTGACTGAGCCACCCAGGCGCCCCAGGACTCTTTTAATTATAATGGGTCCACCCAGTTAATCCAAAATAATTTCCCATTTCAAGATTCTTAATCATATCTTCAAAGTCCATTTTCCTAAGTATGGTAATACACTCACAGGATCCGGAAATGAGGAAAAGGGAACTTTGGGTTAGCCATTAATCAGCCTAGCACAGTTTGCTGTCCAGCCCACAAAGATTCACATCCATCTCTCATGCAAAATATATTTACCACATCCTGAAAGTCTTATCCCACTGTAGCACCAACTCCAAATAAAAAATCTCATTTTAATATCATCAGCTCAAAATGCCCAAATCTCATCATCTAAATAATCTACATCAGGTTGGGATGAGACTCGGGGTATGAGCCATCCTGGGTCAAAATTCCTTTCCATCTAGAAACAAAATTATCAATACCAAAAATAAAAATGTAACTGACATAGGATATGAGTTACAGACATTCCCATTCAAAAGGCAGTAAAAGGAAGGAAAAGTTGTCACCAATTGCAAGCAATTTCTTAAATCCAATGGGGCAAACTCTATTATGTTTCAAGGCTTGGGAAAAAATTCCCTGTGACTCAAGACTCCACTTTCTGGGTCCAAAGTTCTGTTCTGTGGCTCTGACCTCTTGCAAATCCTTTATTTTTCAAGAGATATAAAGAGTGTGTGTTTTAGGCTGAGTAGTTTTATCAGCCTGTTTCCTGCCTGTAAAATCTGGGGAGTCAATAGCCTTCTCTCATTACCTTCTCTCTCCTACCCTTTCAATCCAAGCTGCCAGTGTTCCTGTTGGTGTAACATTATCAAACATTGTGAGTCTTCTGTGTATGTTATGAGGATTTCCTCCATTAGTCAAAAGGCTCCTCAATTGGTCTTTCCTAAATAATTCCATGTCTATCTTGGCTTCTGCTAAAATGGCTAAGGGGATCCAAGAGTTGTAAGCCTAATCTCTTCAAAAGATTAAGCCCTCTGTATGACTGTGACTTTTTTTTTTTTTCCTTCTGAGGCATTAGCAAAAGGTTATCCAGTTACAGCCTTGGCTTTTTCTCCAGAGCACACTTTCTTGACAATGAATCTCCTAATTTTAGTGTCTTCTGCTATCCAGCTAGGCTGAGAATTCCACAAATTATCAAATCCTGGTTCTGTCTTGCTTAACAATTCTTCCTTCAATCTATATCTTTCCTCTTGCATTTTACTAGAAACCGCAAGAAGAAAATCAGACCTTACTTTCAACACTTACTTAGAAATTTCCTCAATTAAATATCCAATTTTATTGCTTAAGTTTTTTTTTCCCCCCACATGGTAAAAAACACAATCTAGCTACATATTCTGCCATTATGTAACCAGGATCATCTTCCCTCCAAGTCTCCAATAACATGTTACTCCTTTCCTTTTGATCCCTCGCCAGTGGTACTCTAATCATTCATACTTCTGTCCACAGTTTATGATGCAGATATTCTCAAAGATAATATAGATTTTCCCTACTGTGCTCTCTTTTCCACTAGATTCTACTCGTTATCCAGTTCCACATTTTTAGGTATTTGTTACAGCATCATTATACTTCCAAGTTCCACAATAGCAGTTTCCTATTTCTGCCATTAACAAAGAGCCATCAAGGTTTTTACTTAAAATCACACAGATCTAATACCTTACACTTCTGGAGGTCCAAAATCAGTCTTTTGACTAAGGTCAATGTGTCAGGGCTGGTTCTTACAGGAGGCTCCAAAGGAGAATCTATGTTTTTGCCTTTTTCACCTTCCAGAGTCTACTTACATTCTTCAGTTCATGACTCCCTCCTCATATCACCCCAAATCTTGCTTTCATCATCACATCTCCTATTACTGCCCTTATCCTTCTGCCCCTCTTTGTTAAGGACTCTTGTGTTTATGCTATGCCCACTCAGATAATCCAGGATAATCTCCTCATCTCAAAATGCTTACTCTAATCACATCTGCAAAGTTCTTTTTACCATGAAAGGTAACATATTCATAGATTCCAGGGATTAGACATGAATATTTGAAGGGGGCCAGCGTTCAGCCTACAACAGGGAATAAGTTTTCCTGACTTTTCAGGCTCCCAGAACCTGATTTTATTCCTAGGTTTATGACACACTCTCTTCAAAGTCATCAATGGCCAGTCAAATTGTTCTTACATGGCATCACTCTGACATAGACCCCATCATCACGTCACCGTCTTTCACTCTGACTCTTCTGCCTACGTCTTCCATGTTTAAGTACCCTTGTGATTTTACTGGGCCACCCAGATAATCTACAATACTATCCATGATTTAACATCAGTTGACTAACAACCTTAATTCCATCTGCAACTTTAATTCTCCCTTGTTATATAATGTAACATATTTATAGGTTCCTAGAGCTATGACATGGACATCTTTGGGGAGCTATTATTCTGCCTGTTACATTGTTTATCAAACTTAAAACTCTTAGTAAGTAACAAAACACAGCTTCAATTTACATACTGGAAAGGTCTGATGGCGTTAATTTATTCACATATTAAATAGACCATGTACCACACACTAGTGATTAATTTTTTTTTTTAAAGAGAACGAACTGCAAGTTTGTAAAAACTGTAAAGTGAGATCTTAACCGTGAACTATGGCTATCCTCAACACTAAGCAATATAATGAGTGCTTCGTGTTTACCCTAGAAAGTAAATCCTTAGGTTCTTGGGATCTTCATACACTGCTGATGGGAGTGTACACCAGTGTAGTTATTGCTGAGACTAATTTGGTGGTACCTGAACAAATTTAGCATAGGCATATTCTATAATAATGAAATTTCTGCTTTGAGGACATAAACCAAATAAGTTCTTACTTTAATCCATAAAGGGCATGTTCCTTGCATCTTTGCAGGGCTATCTGTGTGGCTGGGAGCTAGAAACAGTCTACGCTGGCGCCCATCTAGTGTGAAAATGCATAGATTAAATTGTCTAACATGAGAAAAACATGAAGAAAATAAGAACATTATTCTTCTAGATGTAAACAGGACAACAAAAACTGATTAAAAAACAAACTGCTATGTGAAAACTTATTGCCAAAAGTTATCATTTACACAATATAAAAATACAAACAAAATAACATGTATTTTAGAAGAACACATAGAAAGGATATACATTAAACACATTAGCATGATCTACTGAATAAGGTGTATGATTAACATATCCATCAGCATCTGAGGTGCCCAGCCCCCCAAAAAAATAACAAGAAGAATGAAGAAAAAGGAAGGAAGGGAGAAAAGAGAAAGAAGACAAAGTAAAATACAGAAAGAATTCTCGAGTAGAATAGATTTGAGGATTGTGGCAAATGAAAAGACCTTTAGGCAAAGAGAAATGGATTAGCAAAGGTGGATATAGAATAGGGGTCAGCAAACTTTTCCTGTAAATGCCTAGATAATAAATATTTTAGACTTTGTGGTCCATGTGTTCTCTATTATAAGTATCACATAGTGTGAAAGTAGCCATAGATAATATATGAGCATGACTGGGTCCTAATAAAACTTCATTTATGGACAATGGGATTTGAATTTCATATAGTTTTCATATGTCATGAAATCGTCTTCTTTTGATTTATTTTTACATGAAAAATGTAAAAATCTCATCTGGTGAGCCATACCAAAACAGAAGGCTGTGTCCCAACCCTGGTACAGAAGCAAGAAAGTACTAGGCATCCATCACTTTGACTAGAACATCAACTTCTTATTGAATACAAGTATTTACTCAATAATTATTAATACTTTTATTTCAGATATCCTGAGAATTTTAAATGAAAACAATTCTTGTGGTTAATTTTGGATTACTATGCTTATTACTACCAAAAATATTTGCTAATATATGGAAATTAATGAATTGTAACTTTCTCTTACTCTTTCCTAGGTGGGTTCTAAAAATTAAGCAAAGGCTACTGCTTTGATAACATACCCTAGGATATGGAAAGCTTTTGTCTTCTCAACTGTGTTTGCATATCACAAATGTTGTCTTTACCTCTAGGTTCTGGGCTCTGGATATGTGTTATAAATCATGTGCCAACAACAACAAAACCACAAAACTTCAGACCAAAAATATGCTTTAACTCCTAACAAAGCCAAAGAAGACCGTTAATGTTAATGGAATGGGCCTTGGAATTTTACATGCCTCCTTGGATGGAACACATACTTGAGACAATAGGAGTGACAGTACCTATGGAATTTTACTGACCCCCATGCCTAGGCCCCAGTCCAATTACATTAGGTCCTTTAAGAGGAGGATCCATTTGTTAAAGCTTTTCAGGTAATTCTAACTTGCAGGCTGTTTGAGAGGCACTTTGGATGGTTCCCAAACTACCAAGTAGAAAAATGTATCCATAGACTGTAGTCTGAGGAGACTGAAGAGAAATAATTGGCACATCCTGCAAGTGAACAGATTTTGACAACTTTGACATTCCTCAACTGTGTGAGGAATGAGAAATGCTCCAATAAGCCCATGGAGGAGCTCCTTTTTTTAATTGAAGAGAACTAAGTCATCATGTAGTTCATATTCTTGAGATAACAGTTTACCTTCTATTTCTTTCCAGGCCCTACCTTTTTCATTAGGGCCTCCCACAGCCTTGACTAACGGCCGATGCATGAGGCTGCACATTCATATTCAGATCATGGGCTGAAGTAGACAACATATTAAGTATTCATGACAGACTTGGTATTTGTGACAGAGAGTAATCTAGAACCCTCTGAAAACCAGTACTTCCACAACCCCAACTAAAAGACAGTAGATAAAAATATCTGAAGAATATGCTATACATACATTTATTTGGGTTTATGGCCTCCTTGAGTTTTACAGATAAATTTCACATCTTTCTGCATTCCCTTATATTGTATTAAAAAACATCTTTGTTTTATATGAGTTTTATACATATGATGAGATGTATTTTATATTATGTTATATATTAATTATATATAATATATACTTATATATAATAAATATTTATATTCATATAGATAGGAAGAGACAAGCGGGTCCACATTTTTCATTAAGTGCTAAAATGTCCAAGAGTCCCCACTACTCTTGTCCCCTACCTGTCCCCCCAAAAAACCCCATACCAGAAGCAATAAAGGAAGAAAAAAAAAGGGAAACTGCTATTTGAGATACTCTTAATTCTAAAATCCAAGTATGGATTAAGCTAGATCATGTGAAAACTGCACCATGATCATATAATTCTGATTCTCTATATCCTTGCTTAGACTGAATTTTGCTTTGACTTTGATGCTATAAAGAAGCAACTCTATGAATTTTTTTGTGCCTTGTTTAATAATGATGATTTTCACTCAATTAAATAATGTACATTCTTATTGGAGTTGCTGTGGAAATTTTCTCTCTGTTTTGAGTGTTAGGAATTGTGCTATTTCTTGGTCCTGAGGATCTGACTTGTTTATTCTTTTAGAGTATTATACATTTTTCAAATGATTATTTTTGTTTTAGTTTCAGCATTCAGAGAAGACTCCCTGCAAAGAAGAGAGCTCATCCCTAGATATAAAACTGGTGTAGAAGATCAGAGTTGACACATGAGAAAGACTGATGATAGTGAGTCACCCTCATCTCCAGTAATCATTTTTGAAGTTGCTTCTTTTTTTTTTTTAAATATATCTTTCTTATGAGAAATGGTCTTTTTTTTAAGATTTTTTATTTATTTATTTGACAGAGAGAGACACAGTGAGAGCAGGAACACAAGCAGGGGGAGTGGGAGAGGGAGAAGCAGGTCTCCTGTGAGCAGGGAGCCTGATGTGGGACTCGATCCCAGGACCCTGGGATCATGACCTGAGCCGAAGGCAGACGCCCAACCACTGAGCCACCCAGGCGCCCTTGAAGTTGCTTCTATTCATAACTGTGTAAGTTGGAACTCCCTGCTAAATGACAGAATGGGTTCTAAGGCCCACAGTTTAGCTAATTCTACCTGTAACATTAAAGTATTCCCATACTTAGCATCCCAGATAGAGTGATCCTAAGAAGAGATTCATTAAACAGCAAGCTCCTCAGAGAGGAGAAAAAGAGAAGCAGTTTTAAAGCTTCCAACTGTTTTCCTCCCACTGAAGTCTTCAGACTTCAGTATTTGAAGAACAATTTTCTTTCTTTTTACTTTTTAAAGAAATCCTGGTAGTATATGAACAAGTAATGGAAAATTAACTTTACAATTTCAGTCAGAAATTATTATATAGTCCCATATCCGTAAAAGGCTTTGTTAAGTATATACTATAAGCAGTATTGAGTTACGTGTTTATTTGTTTTACTAAAGAGTCTGATTTCACTATCTTTTCAACAGATCTTACCAATGCTACAAAGCTCTGAAAGTGGATAACTTTGGTGACCATCATAATACTGTCAAGATATAATTGACACATAATGTTTGTGTTCAATTTGTGTGCAATCATATTTGAAAAGAAGGGAATTCGGTTGAGGACTCTGTTGAATGCTTTCCTCTTAAGGATTACACTATTGTTGGGAATAAGATCTTGCTAAGTGCAAAATAAACTTAGTTGTTTTTTTTTGTTTTGTTTTGTTTTGTTTTGTTTTGCATAAAGTACTGTTAGCTCTAGAAAAGATCACCATCCAGACAGCCTGAGTAAACACAGCTGGGCTGTTGAGGAAACAATTAGTGAGAGTGGATCATGAAGATAAATTTGACCTGAAGAGAAAGAAGTCTCAGCTTTCAGCTTTAGTATTTGAAGTATGCTTTCTATCTAATGATCAGGATGCCTTGGAGGGATTGCCTTTCATTTTCTTTTAGAGGTAGAAGAAACACAGCTTCATGGAGTTGTAGGCACTGGGTTACTGCATTTTAGAAAGATTTTCAAAGTCAGAGATTACCTTAGAATGATTTTTTGTAGGCTTCCTTCCCTGAAATAGTTACAGGGCATCAGGTTCAGTATTTTACACAATTTATTTCATTTATTTCTCAAAAAACTACACAGTAGACTTATTTTTATGATTAAAAATTACTGTTTTATTTTTCAGTAATTTTGGGTTTATAGAAAAATTGCATAGTAAGTACAGAGAATTCCCAGACATTTCCTCTTTATGGTACCTTCAAAGTTCCTCCTATTATTAACAACTTGCATTAGTGTGGTACATTTGCCATAATTTGATGAATCACCGTTAATACATTATTATTAAGTAAAGTCCATAGTTTTCATTAGGGTTAAAACTTTGTGTTGTATATTCTATGGGTTTTGACAAAAGCATAATGTCATTTGTCCACCATTACAGTATCATACAAAATAATTTTACTCTAAAAATGCTGTGCTCTGCCAATTCATCTCTTAACCTGTCCCCTCAAACCCCAAACAACCTCTGATCTTTCCACTTTCTCCATAGTTTTGCTTTTTTCAGTATGATCACATAGTTGGAGTCATATAGTATGTAGCCTTTTCTTCTGGCTTCTTCTTAACATCATGTATTTCAACTTCCTCTCTGTTTTTTCATGGTTCGATAGCTCAATTCCTTTTATCACTGAAGAGTATTTCATCGAATGGATGTATCACAGTTTGTTTATCCCTTCACTCATTGAAGGCTATTTTAATTTCTTTCAGTCTTTGGCAACTAGCTTTGTAAGAAACTGCCAAACTACTCTCTTCCATAGTGGCTGTACCATTTTGCATTTGCTTTAATGAATGACAGTTCTTGTTGCTTCACATCCTTGTCAACATTTGGTGGTGTTAAGTGTTTTGGATTTTAGCCATTCTAATACATGTATCTCGTTAGTGTTGGGGTAGATTTTTTTTACTGAAGTGGTTAAAAACATGGGCTTTAAAGTAGCCAGGATTACTAGTATTACATTTAATCTCTGATACTTCCTAGTGGTATGATCTTCAATGAGTTCCTTACAACACTGTGACTCAGTTTCCTTATTTTAAAATAGAGTTAATGATAGTACTTACTCTGTAGAGTTACTACAGAAAAGAATGAATTGATATGTGTAAAGTGCTTAGAACAGTGTCTGGCATGTCATAAACTTCCATGAATGATAGCGGTTATCCCTGGCATGATGTAGCTAAGTCTTGAAATGAGAAGAAAGTACTTTACCAGGTTAGAAAGTAGAACAGCCAAGATTTAATTTCAGGTTTGTCTCCTGAGTTTATGCTCTTTCCAATATTCTAATATTCTATGAAGCCTCTAAAGTTGATACATACATAGAAAGACAGTGCCCCTATCTTCAAAATTTCTTGCATTTCTAGTCAAGTGTGAAACAATTAAGTCACAGGTGTACATTAATCCAGAGCTTAAGTTGCCTTAAAATAAAGGAAGCCCGCAGAGTGTATCTTTGAGATCTTCTACTCCTCTCTTTTTGCTAACATGTATCCCTCGTCTGTTCCATTTCTGTTGCTCTCATCCTTCTGGGGCTATCCAGAGAGTGGTGCTGGCCCTGTTCTTTCATCCAGTGTTACATAATATACCTGTTACAAAATCACCGAAGATTGTCTATTCAGGTATTTTATTGTTATTATTATTATTTTGATTTTATTTTATAAGGTTCATAATAGAAAACAATGTCATCTTTCTTCACATATTTCAAGCTTGTTAATTATAGGAGTGGTTTCAGTAGGTTTAAAGGAGTACATTTGCACTGTATGCAGGAGACTTACCTAAATGTCTAGCTTCAAATCTTATTTATCTTTTTATCACACTGCACCTGCGACGTCCCTCAGTATACATTAGTCACTTGAAACATATTTGCATGACCAAATGACACACAGTTTGGGTCCACAAACTCAGAGGGATAGGCAAAATCAATCATACGTGACAAAAGTGGCAGCCTTTCCTCCTGAAAGAGAACATCCTAACAGAGGGGGGCCGCTGGATTGCTGGGACCTGGCATGGGAGTGTTCTTTTCTTCCAGCTGGACGGTCTGGGGAGCTGTTAAGTTGTGCAGCTTTCAATGGGAACTTTATGGATTGCTCATACTACTCTGTCAGCAGAGGTGACATCTTCGTTATGTCCCTAAGGTTCATTATTTTTACAGAAAATTGATAAGCTATCATTTCAATATATGTTTGTAATTCATTTTGCTGTCTCTTAAAACATTAATTTAAAATGAACTGCACAGAATTCACGTGTCATATTAGTACTTTCCCCAATGGAGATCATCCCATCAAAAGTGTAACTATTTAGCTGTTGTGTTGTTGCTGTTCTAACTCAGATGAAAATCTCAATTCTGTAATACAATTACCTGCTTTTTTAGGTGGAATGTTGCAAATTCAATTTCAAGTTTTATCAGTGCCTTGGGGTCATCATTTTGAACAAGGTATATTCAATGTATGGTAAGACAATAGGCATATATTATTACAGTATGTAAAATAGCTTGTTTACAACCTAAAAAGACATAGTATCTCCTCCTTATAGTATATACATTTATGTGCGTGGGTGCACAAGCGTATGATCTCTTAATTTCCCCTTCTTCACTTACAGCTATGGCTTTTTTTTTTTTAAATGTGTTTGTTTTTTTTTTAAGATTTTATTTATTTATTTGAGAGAGAATGAGAGATAGAGAGCATGAGAGGAAAGAGGGTCAGAGGGAGAAGCAGACTCCCTGCTGAGCAGGGAGCCCGATGCGGGACTCGATCCCGGGACTCCAGGATCATGACCTGAGCCGAAGGCAGTCGCTCAACCAACTGAGCCACCCAGGCGCCCTACAGCTATGGCTTTTTATTGCTTCTAGTGTCTTACTTGTATCAATCACCTTTATCTTATCTTTTCATTATTTTAGTATGTTAAAGTTTGAGGAGAAGTCTTGAAATGTTTACAAGCCCTAGAATAAATAGACCAAATGAACAATTTCTTTGCTGTAATCTTCTATCCTACTTGACCATAGAATTAGTTTTCTCAGAAGCATACTTTTAGAATACACAGACTCGAATCTTGGGCATTATAAGCGGTCACGTCCTTACAAGATAATTTAAGTTTAGATTGAAAGAGGCCGGTTTGAATTGCAGCCCTGTCACTTAACATGGTTTGATAGAGTGGCTATAGAATTTGCTAAATAGTAGCTGATATTATTATCCCAGTGATTATATTTGCCTTAGCTTTCTCTTGAGGAGAAAGCATGTGGTGACAATCGAATAGCTTCCTATTACTGTTGTGACTCTCAAGGAACACAAGGTATGTGACAGTGATCCATAAACTACAGTAAGCTACACAGATGTCAGGTTTGTCTCTTCTCCCCTTTCATGTAGCTGGCTCTCTTCCAGAGCTTTGAGGCTGCCAGAAATTAGAAATAAAATTAAGTAGGTTGTCACAAGGCTATGTGTTTCATTTGTATACGTAATTTGACCTCTATTTGTGTTTTTTCCCCAAATATGTACTTTCTTTGGACCCTGGGAGCCTAGAAAGAAAGAAAAATATGACACCATCTCTTTCCTCCTATTTCTTCCTACTTGATTAGGGTTTAATGGGGTCATGGATACTGGATGCTGGCCAGGGCTGTGGCCTGCTAAGTGGCCCTACACTGCTGAATAAATCATATTAAATTAGGCCAGTGCAGGTGTTCAGGAAGGGATAGAGGAAACACATTCCTCCTTGACTAGCAGCTTTTTCCCCTTGGCCCCAGACCAACATCACAGTTTGTCAGTCCTGTGGCAGCTGGTAAGTTGCTATTGCTGGACTCCAAGTGCTGTAGGCTTCTGGCTCCACTTCTGCTCCTGCTGGGAGTTCCACCCTTTTGAGGGTCCCAGCACAAAAGGGACTTTGCAAGAGTTAGTTACAGACCTGATCACAAACTTATAAATCACTGTCTCACCCATTGTGTATTTGGAGCTTTGTCTTGTTCTAAGTGCTAAGCAGGTTATGGAATAAGTTATCTCTTCATACACACTCAGTGCCATGCTCAGGAGAAAGATAAAGACATATACGTAGAAAAATAAAATGCAGTATAGTGCAATATAATGCAAAAATATGATGCAATATAGACAAAAGACTTTAGTTTCACCTAGTTTGAGCTGGATTGAACTTTTGGTAGAAAAGCAATATTTGAGCTGGAAATTTGGACAAATATGAAGAAACAATGAGTCCTAAACCCTCTATACCACTCAAGGCCTCTCTTCTGACTCTCAAGTCATTTTATAAGAACACATTGTTTGTTGCCTGACATCTTCAGACCTTTTCTCCCTAATTCCCTTTAGCAATCTTTCCTGCTTATCCAAATTGTCACACATGACATCTGCCTTCACATACACAGATGACTCCAGAGCCCAGCTTTTTGAAAAGATTTTAGCTAATTGGATAGGACACAAAGGTCAATGGCTCAATTATTATCCCAGGACTATTAGAGGCCTTGACTGCAGTGAGACTTGGCTTTCAAGTGTCTTGGCCTAAAATCCTCACTGAAGCTGAGATTTCATTCATTTTATAAAGTCCCTTTAGCATGATTCACTTGAAAAAATTTATCTTTTGCCGTTAAGACTCCCAATCTTCATGCAAATATTCCACTGAAATATTTCCTATTTTGCTTTAAATCTCTTTTGCTTGTTCTTCCCTAATAGCCTGAAAGGTTTAAAGCTTTTCCTTAATCACTTAACCTGGCATTGTATTATGGCAATCAGTGATCTGTGTCCTGAGTTTCTTTCCACTGCTTAAGTTCACATACTCCAAATAACAACCAATGTTCCTTTACCCCTGTGTGGGCCACATCCACTCTGTGCTTTCCTGCATGCTGAGAGTTCTGTTCTATCCTGGCTATATTTCACAACTGAACACAAGCTGGAGTTCAGGGCTGTGTGTGACAGAATTTCATCTGGGTTTTTGAGTCTGGAGGTAAGTGAAGCAATTTTAGAGATAATAGTATGAGTAGACATAAAAATGAAAGACATCTTGTAACATGTTTATGTCAGAGGATGGGAACCCCATGAAGAAAAGGACTATGCTTCTTTTGTCTCTTACCTGAGTTCCTATTCCAGTGAATTACTACTCATCTTACATTTAATTAAATGTTTATTTAATTAAATTTAAATGTTTAATTAAATGTTTATTTAATTAAATAAATTAAGACAAAGCAGACTATTCAACTATATTTATCGAAATGAACTAAGTATAGATAGATCAATTAATAGACAAATAGATTTTTAAAAAATTGGAAAATAAGAAGAAAGTAAGCAATCTTAAAGGAGTGGATAGGAAGAAATGCCTGGACAAATCCTTGAAGTTTCAGAACTCAGCTAAAGCTGTTATTTTTAGGCTTTCTGGGAGGTTAAAGGTGGGGAAGGATTTATTAAAACTGCCGACCCAGCAAGCACACTATCTTGAAATCCAAATTATATTTATTTTTTAAAATGCTGCCCAAATGAAACTGGCTTTTCCCACTCTCCTCTCATATAGATATCATCTCTTCTTCCTATAATTTTTATATCCCAAAGATTGACATACTTGTCTTATCTCACCTCCCAAACTATAAGGTCTTTGAAGGCAAGCTTCATGGCTGATTGATATTTGCCTTTTGCCTCTTCCTTTCCCCTATAATGAACGTCACTGCCCAATAATGTGAGCACAGTGAGCGCTGCTGAAGCTGATGGGAGAAGAATGGCTACAGCCCTGGGGAGTGAGGCTGAGAGCTCTCAGACAAAGCATGATTTAGGAATGCACCAGAACAAGGCCAGCTTCCTAAGGAGACATGCAGTCTGCCTGCCGACTCACCTTCCTTTACACCAATCTCCTTCTCCCAACATTTTGAACCTAAAAGGAAATATACTACCTTTGATTAGTTTTTAAGGAGGAGCCTCATAAAAGAGCCTGTTACGGTGCCAAACCTTTTACATGAAATACCGTGTAATTGATGGCTCTTCATTAGCATTTTACTGGTGATCTTTAAAACACTCAGTGGACAGAAGATTCCACAGGTTCATTCTTTCTGTGAATATCACTGCTGTGCCAGACACCTAGATATTTTATTAAATTAAATACAGGATTTTAAAAAATGTACCCTTTTGGTGTAGGTGTTAAAATGAATGGATCTTGATTTTCCGATTCATTCAAAATTTTAAGTTTGTATTTTAATGTATTAAGCATCCAAGGGAATAAAGCATAATTTTTGATGGATTTATTCATAAAATGTATCCTGTATAGTTGAATAAACTATAAATACTCTCTTTGGTAACATGCTGATCTATTGGTTTAGTTAATGTATTTCTTTTTTTTCAAGATTTATTTGAGAGAGAGAGAGTGTGTGTGTGTGTACAAACAGGAGGGGCAGAGGGAGAGGGAGAGGGAGAATCTCAAGCAGATTCCACGTTGAGCATGGAGCCAGACACAGAGCTTGATCTCATGACCCTGAGATCAGGACCTGAGCCAAAACCAAGAACTGGATGCTTAACAGACTGAGCCACCCAGGCATCCCTTGTTATTGTATTTCTTACAGTATCATTATCACATTAATCTTGAGGGTCATTGATGAGTTTGGACACCCAATGAGTAGTGGCTTATCCTTACGTTCCAAAGGGAGAGATTATAATACGGACTGGCCAGTTATATTGCCTAAGCCCCAGTACTTCTAAATATATATAACTTGCACCTACAGTAAGTTTACTTGGCCTCTTTGGCTTCAGTTTCTTTATCTATGAAATAGGGATCATGATATCTTATTTCATAGAACTAAAGATACCACTTGGCAAAACAAACCATTAACTCATACCACTAATAAAAAGGAAACAAAACAGTGCCAATTAAAATATGACTTACTATTGATTGTAAAAATATGAATCCAAGTAAAGCTCCAGACTTAAGGGAATAACAGCACTCCAGTTTATTCCTCTTTCTTAACAGTTAATCTTGTATTGGCTGCAGAGTCATTATGACTGATTTACTTGACTTGAATTTATGTGTTTTTGTTCTGTTTTCCTCATCCTAGAACTTTAATCTCAGTCTTTTTCCGCCCCTTGAATCTGGGATTTTTGATCATGACTTTGATTAGAAAGGTTATAAAAAAGCTACGACTCATCTGTGAAAGAGTATATATATATATATTATTATATACATAATGCTGTAATATGTAGTAAATACATAAATACAATATAAATAGCAGTTTTTTTAAAGATTATATTTATTTATTTGACAGAGAGAGAGAGAGAGAGAGCACAAGCAGGGGGAGTGGCAGAAGGAGAGGGAGAAGGAGGCTCCCTGCTGAGCAGGGAGCCCAATACGGGGCTCAATCCCAGGACTCTGGGATCATGATCTGAGCCGAAGGCAGACACTTAACTGACTGAGCCACCCAGGTGCCTCAATACACAGCAATTTAAATATAATTTTGAAAACCTTATTTTGGAATAAGAGATGGACCAGTGGAATCTGAATTTCCTTTCACCTATAAGATTCTATGATCCTTGATTAATCTGTAGAAATTAATCAAATACTTATTTAGTAAATTATTCAGTAGTTACATTTACACATACCTCAAATGATAATTTAGGAGTTTAAAGTCACTAATACTATTTGGAAAGGGCATCAATTACTTTGAATTGCTACTTCAAAACCAAACCTTGCAGTCTACAGGAACTAAAACATAGCACCCCATTATGAACCAGTAAAAATGTCCCTGCATTGATATTTTAACCTGACAGAACCCCATAGCAATGGCTAACCTAACTATAAGAAAATAAATACCTGTATTTCTCTTAGAAAATAGGAATATTAATTTTTACTGTATCTATTTTACTGGTTTGTTGGGAAAATCATCAGATAAGATAATGTCGATAAATTCCCTGTATATTTGTAAAAGACTGTAATCAATAGAATAGAACAGACAGTATAATTAACAGAAGTACAACTGGAGGAAGGATATTATAATTCGAAGATAGGCAGTGGGTATTTAAGTAAATCAATCTCATATTTTCAAATTATAATATTTATTAGCTTATTACCCTTTGTAATTTCTACTCAGACTTTCCTTTGCAGAGCTGAACCAACAAGAAAATGTAATCATAAATTAAGAGTCTCACAAATTATGTCACAAATTTTGCAAATATCTTGAATGAGTGATTTGTCAGACTTCTGCTACTCTGTTTGGCTCACTGTCAAAGTAACAATAGTCACCCCCTTTTGAAAAATAACCAGTGGATCCACAGTGAATTCTTACCTTCAGAAAACTAGAGCTTTTATTTTGGAATACACTGCAGTTTTACCATATATCCATCTCTCAACTAACACCATTTGATATTTAACTACAGTGCTGTTCTGCATTATTGTTTACTAATTATAAATATATATTATCTATATCTTATACATTCTCCTCCGTTTTCCATCTACCATAGTATTTCTACTTTGAATTCCAGCAGAATTAATAACGATAGTCTGACCACACTTGACTTCTCATCAGTTCTTTGAATTGTATGGAATATAGTCACCCAAAGCTCATTTTTCTAAATGTTCACTTCCTTGGCAACCCAAAGGGTAAGAAGGGCTTGTACATTTTCCCATTCAAATTGAAGTGTTTGACAATAAATTGATACTAATATTAATTTTAATTCACAGTATGCAATTATTTTTATGCAAGGGCCAATGGGATTCTTCACATGTTCAAAGTGCTAAGAAAATTTTTAGTCACAGAGCAAGGTCATGTTGTGGGAACGGGAGTATGTATCCCAGAATCTGGGACTCTTTTTTTTTTGTTTTTCTCCAGGTGGGGCTATTATGTCTGCTAACTGGATGTTCACTCTCACAATAGTAGTTGGAATGAGGCTTTTCTCCTTTTTGTGCACAATGTAGTTAGAAGATATTTAGGTTTGAAATATAATTATTTGCAAATCTGAACAATTTTTAAAAATAGCTCACAGTTACAGTCATATGTAGAGTGACACCCCCCCACATACACACCAAATGGTTTATAATCACTGAAAACAAGTCTTTTAAGATGGCACATTGAACGGCATCACCCTTTTCTTTCCATGGTAATGATCTAGTTTGAGAACTTAAGACCCATAATAAAACCATACTTCTGTGAACATACCTGCTTTAATCTTATTTCAAAATTACACAGTGGTCAGCCTGGTTAGCAAGTGCAGGTATGTGATAATTTTCCATATTAAATTTTACATTTCACCAAGTTACCTTGGCAGCAAAGTTCAGAATAGTTTGTAATAGAGATGTGTGTGTGTGGTATAGAAACTGTAACAGAGTTGAGTTTGAGTATACTAGTGCAGGTAAGAAAGCATATTGGTCATGACAGTAAAAGCAAGAATGAAGATAAGGGAATGTACAGGATGGTGTGGAGTTAGCAAATAAGGAAATATATTTTGTATAACATATTCTTACATGTTTAAAAGAATACAACACCAAGCCAAAAATATAATATTCTCTATAGACCATTTTCTCTTAATAAAAAGTAAATATAGGATTATATATACTCATATATATACATATTTATGTGCACTTATGAAAATCAACATTTCTAGGGTCTGTAGCTGCCTGAGATTCTAGATTATTTTCATCTGCACAAGCTGGGAAAATTGGACCTGGAGAATATGAATGATGTGGAGACCCAGCCTATATCTCTATTCGTCTTAGGAGTTAGGGTGTCCTATCAACTATCCCTCCCATCCCAACCATAATATAAGACTTCAAGTCACTGAGAACCAGAGGAGGCAGAGAAAAGGAGCTAATTATCAATCCAGTTATATCTGTCCTAAAGTTATCAAGGAATGTTTTATTCTGGGGTTTTACCATATCACTAAAATCACCAAATGGACAATACCAAAATCAATGAGGATGTGGAGAAACTGTAACACTTATATCCCACTGGTGGGAATGTAAATTGGTAAAACCATATTGGAGAAGAATGTAACTATATCTCATAAAGCTCAAGGTCTCATAATTCTGTATTTAATTATATAACAGAGATAGAATGACTAACTGTCCTCGTTCACTTGGGACTAAGGGGTTTCCCAGATACGAGATTTTCAGTGCTAAAAAAAGAAAGAAAAGTGGGACAAGTTGACTTCCTTAAGAGCTGTGAGAATTGTCGTATATGAGCACAAGAAAGCATGAATATGTGTGTCCACTGTGGATAATTAACCAATGTTAACAACTTTAACATTCATTAATAAAAATAAGAATGTATAATATAGTTATGTTCATAAAATGAAATAATATAGAGGAGCAAAAATACAAATGACAGTCATATATAAAAACCCATTGAATTTTAAAAATAAAATATTGAATAAAAACATTAGAGACTGTTGAATCACAGACCTGTACCTCCGAAATGAATAACACATTATATGTTAAAAAACAAAAACAAAAAAAACACATTAGAGACAATGTAGCAATTAGATAAAATCTACACATTTTTAAAATTGTAAAAGAATACTGTGTTGTTTAATGATTCTAAAATAAGCAATAAGTGTATAAATAATTATTAACCATTAGGAAAGTGAAAATAAAAACCACGATGAGATACCACTTCACACAAACTAAGATGGTTCTTCTCAAAAAGATAGAAAACAACAAGTGTTGACAGAGATATGAAGAAAACGGAATTCTCATACACTGCTGGCAGGAATGTAAAATTATGTCACTGCACTGGAAAATAGTCTAGAAGTTCCTCAAATGGCTAACTGTGGAGTTATCATATGATCCAACAGTTCCATTCCCAATATATACCCAAGAACAATGAAAATAGGTCCATGCAAAAAACTGTTCATGAATCTTCATAACAGCAATATTCACAATAGCTAAAAAGTAGAAACAACCCCAAATGTCCATGAACTGATGAATGAATAAGGTATGATATATCCATACACTGAAATATTGCAATACAAAGAAATGAAGTACTGATACATGTTAGAACATTAATGAACCCTGAAAAACATACTAAATGAAACAAGTTAGTCTCATATAACCACATATGGTATGAATCCACTTATGTGAAATGTCCACAAATCCTTAAAGACCACAAGTAGATTTGTGGTTGCTTGGGGTGAGGGGACAATGGAGACTTGGGAGTTATGGTTGAAGAGTGTGAGTTTCTTGCTAGGGTAACAAAAGTGTTCTAAGATTGACTGTGGTGATGGATACACAACTTACACTAATATACTAAAAGCCACTGAATTACATACTCCAAATTTGGGGAGTATATGATATGTGAATTGTATCTGAGAAGTTGTTTAAAAAAATAAAAAGTGGCTCTTGGGGATAAAAATCACTAAACTAAGAATAATGACCCCTGAGACAGAAGGAAGAGAATATGGGGAGTGGGTCTGACAGACTTTCAAATATGTTGACAATTTTTTGTTTTTCAATTTGGTCTATGTATACATGGATATTTGTCATATTATTCATTATAATGTTTTGTATGTTTCAAATGTTCAAATGGACATTCTAATGTCCATCAGATTTTTTCATGCTGGGTGATTAGAAAACTGCTTCTTACTAAATTTTTTCATTCTGTGCCATTTTCTATGGATACCGTTCTGGAGATCTTTCTGAAATTACCTTCATTCTAATGCTTTCATGTTTGTAGCTCTTGTCTTTACTACTAGAGTATAAATCTTTTAAGGGGAAGGCTAGATATTATGTAAGGCCATTGAAAAACATAGGTAAAAGATCTGAATGAAGCTGGTTTCTGTGTTTCAACAGACCATGTGAACCTATGACTCTACTAAAGTGTACTTCATCTTCTTTTATTGTCAAATGATTGTCAATCTTCTTTCCCAGGCTTTTGGAATTTCCTTTTACTTTAACTCAAATATTATGGCTCATAGTGACAAATTCAGGAAAAAAAATCTCCAAAAAGTATTGGTATTAATGAATAAAATCCTAATAATCCTAGTAAGAGTGTGATAATGTAGCATAATACTTCAAGGAATTTGTTCTCAGAACAAATTAGTAGTAGTATATAATAGATGTACTTCAAAAAATATTTTGTAGGAACTGCTTTAATATTTCTAAAATAATTAACATAAAATAATGTTGAGCTGGCAAGGCAAAGATGAGGATAGTGAAGGGTAGTATAAAATGTCACCCCACAAAAAAAAAAAAAATGTCACCCCACAATATACTACTTCGTCATATGGATTATTTTGAGCTGAAGGCATTTGAGAAGCAAATACAAGGAAACCTCTCAGCTCTCCCCCTATTTGTCTAATGGCAGGACATTAATTTGTGAAAGTGTCTCCTCTTCCCTAACAGGAAGGACAGAAGTTAATCTCCTCATCTAGATCCTCATCAGCCCAGGGACAGCACCAGAATAATCTACATAATAAACCCTGCTAAAACTAGCCCTTATCCACCATTAGTTTCCCTATATATTTGTCTTCCCAGAGTTTTCCCACCTGGAAGCTCAAAGTCCTTTTCCTTCATTTTTTTCTTTTCTTTCTTTTTTTTTAATTAAAAAAGATTTTGTTTATTTATTTGAGAGAGAGAATGAGAGTGGGGAGAGGGGCAGAGGGAGAATGGGACTCCCTGCAGAGCACGGAGTCAGACGCAGGACTCCATCCCAGGCCCCTGGGATCATAACCTGAGCTGAAGGCAGGTGCTTAATCAACTGAACCACCCAGGTGCCCCAAAATATATTGTTCTTTTGTTAAGATGGTATATAAGCCCAAATTCTAACCATTCCTTTGCTTTACTCATCACTGGGTGCTCCGGTGTGTGTGCAAGAGGCACATATTAATGGACTTCTGTTTGTTTTTTTCTTGTTAATCTATTTTGTTACTCTAATTTATAGGACCCCAGCCAATAAACCTAAGATGAGTAGAGGGAAAACAATTTTTCCTCTTCTACAGTAGTTTAGAGCTGCAGGGAGGTCAGCTATAACATATAAGAATAGAGAGTGATATAAATCATGTCAAGAAAATATATATGGTATGTAGGATTTAATTCTCCCCTATCCTATATATGAAAAAAATAACAATTTTGATAGCACATTTTCCTACATTTTATCTTATTTTTATAATCCTCAGTATTCTTCTCTACAGATTCCTGGAGGAACCTACATCATCTCTTGGGAAATAGAGGGAAGGGATGCACTTTGAACCAAGATCAGGGGCTTAGTCACGGATACTTAGAACCTGCTTCATTCCAATTAGACTACTAACTGACCACCCACGGGGGTCCTTATTGCCTCCAAGTCATTAATATCTCAATCCTCTTTTAGAACAGGCACATTACCTATTCCTGCCTCCTTCCTAAGTTCTGAGACAACGTGCAAAGGAGATAAAAACATTCTTATTGGCGTTAAGAAGTACTAGATTTAATTTCCTTTGCTTCTAACTAGCTGTAAGACCCTGACCAAGTAACACTATCTCCCTTAACCTTAGTGTCCTCCTCCATAAAAGAGCTTAAATAACGTTGCACTGGAACCTTAAACGATACTTAGGCCGATGACTTGGTTTCTAGGTCTTATTTTTAGTTGTCCCACCTGGCAGACCTTCCTTGTGATATTTGACTTCTATTCAACCTATTTATGTTCTATAATTCTGACTTCCTCAAGATTTCTGATTGAAACCGTTGAACTCCTTGTAGCTGTTCACATCCTTTCGAAGTATAATTTTATTATTTTAGATTTCTTCTTTATCTTTCTACCAACCTAAGATCAAACAAAAGTATCAGACCCTTTTGACAGTGTTCCATATCTCTGTGAGGCTCCCTCTGTCTCTTTTTCTTAGTTAGATAGATTTCCCATGACAACGTCTCAATATTGCTCCTGACATACGCATACACCCACAAAACTAAGAAAAAATAGTTGGTTAAAATCACTTGGCTCTTTGTGAAGAGATAATGACCACTCACCCAATCTTATGTGTATTTTAATATCCTATCTCATAATATTTATCATACATACATATGGAAGGCAAAGTCCATATTCTTTTCTGAGCTTCAGATCTTCCATCATCTCCTACTTTTAGAAAACTCCATGATATAGTTGCATAAGTAAATGAGAATGTATTTATATACTTGTATCTGTAGCAGGCAGTTTTTAAGGCTCTTTAGTAAAAGAAATGCAGTGGCAGTGTCCAGGAAAATAATGACAATGACAATTCTTGAGTATCTTCAGATGTTTGCCACAAGGGTACTGCCATGCAAATAGTGTTTGGTTCATTTTATCTTAATCACAGATCCAGATGCAAAATCCTCAAGGGCATCCTGTGCATTTGCATATGTCTCTTGAGAATATAAGTGTAAATATGCAAGAAAGGATTGTTTTACTTTTCAGTAAAATGGCTGTGGATTCCCTGCAGACTGAGGTAGAAAGCTGGGGAAATAAGGTCTCAAAAATTAATCTAGGTTCATGCCAGCAAAGGAAAGAAAACATTTAAAATTTAGATTCTGGAAGTATATATTGAGTATTTATTCAGTTTCAGGATCTCTGCTAGAAAATTTTACAGGTTTTCATATGCCACTCCTAAAACAATATTATAAATCTCTTAACTTGTCCAAAGATCTCCATATCTTAAGCAGGTTTTGAATGCAGGAATTCTCAATTTCAAATCCCACACCACTGTCCTTTATTTTTTATTTTATTTATTTTATTATTTTTTAAAATTCAGGAGAAAGGGTTATTATAACGGAAAAATATTTATGAAGTGTTTAGTATCAGGTCAGATCATACACAGACTATACAAACAATTTGGAAAAAACATAAGCATACATAAACATTTCAAAAAACCAGATGGGTATACATAAATATATTAACAGTTTGTATATCTGGATAAGAAAGGTTTTATGGTGGCAGGGCATTTTCTTTTTATTTAGTAAGATACTCAACAATGAAGATTACTCCAGTAGTTCATCTTCTAACAAGAAAAGGATTTTATAAAAGTTATTTTAAAAATGCCCAAGTTGTTTTATAAGACTAAAACAGTCTTAAAATCTTCAACAGCTAGTTCTATTGAGCCTTGTTTATATAAAATTATACTTTTAACCTAAAAAATGTAGAACCCCTTTATTAAATGACATTTAATGTGAAACAATTTAAAAAATGAATGGCATTTTACTAGTATAAGTGCTTTTTTAAATTCTACCTTAAAATATTATAACCACTGCCCTTTAAAAACGGGTTGTTTCAGGTTTTATTTTTTAAAAAGTTTATTGGTGGATTCTCAACATTCTAAATAAAAAGCTATCAATTTCTATTGGATTTGTTTTCTAGCATCACATTTGATCTTAGTCAAAATATGAAATGTGAAGTATGAACTTACTTCAGCTTTTTATTGTTTGGAAATTACTTTAATTAACTCAAATGATGGGCTTTCTTGTCTGTGCAGATCTAGGTCTTTGAATTTACTAATATGTGGAAGTCTGATATATGACATAATGGATAACAACACTACTATATCATCTGCTGGTATTTACATATTGCTGACAGGTTGTCCAACCTGATGTAACATAGGATAGAGCAATAATTCTCAAAAATTTTGTATGCATCAGAATCACTTAAGGGTCTTGTTGGAACATAAATGGCTGGGCCATATGCCACTATTTCTATTCATTAGGTCAGAAAAGGAACCAGAGAATTTGCATTTTAATGAGTTTAGAGGTAACAGTGATGTTGCGGATCCAAGGGACCAAATATTGATAACTGGAATAGGATGTTAAAGGAATGGCCTCAAGAGAACTGTTGTTGTTATTGTTTTATTTATTTATTTTTTATTAGGGTGGGAGTTCAGAGGGATTCAAGAGTTAATTGCTCAAGACAATCAAAAGGGTCAAATTTCTTGTGGACACAGAGAAGTTGTACTGTGTGCTGGGACATTGCTGAGGCCAAAAGGAACAGGTTTAGAATAGAACAAACTAAAGCGATGTTTATTTACCTTCTGTGATGGGCCTCTGAATGAAGGCCAATTATGGCAATACGTGTTTGGTGGCTTGAACATAGGTTTAATGATGTCTGAGAGATGCTTCGATTTAGGGAATAGTGCTAAATAGTTGCTGGATCAAGGGGACGCTCAGAATAAGACATTCAGTTGTACTATTGCCTGAATGGCCTGTGTTATTGAAACAAGACCTAAGCGAACTAGTCTCACAGGTAATTAAGCCGATCAGATCTTGGCAGAGTATTTGAGCTCCACTAGGATTCTTTCATTCTCTGAAATCCTATCAACACTTATGGGTCAAGACAGACCAAAAGACTGAGATCAGGAAAGAACACTATAAAATCATATCTCTTAATACACATTGTCCTTACTGCTCCCTCTAAAATAAGCATACGAATAAAATACAAAATGTGGACAAAATTAGAGGACTTCCCACTGCTTGATTAAGTTATATTCATTTAAATTCCGTATTCAAAAGAAAATGTTTGAGATGTTGCTCCCTATACTTTATGGCTCACTCCCCCCACTCTCCCTGCCTGAGAAAAACACATTTCCAAGAAAACTTGTCATCTTCAGGTTACAGGTCCTGTTTCATTTCTCCCCATGTGAACATAAAAATAATAAGAAAACAATTCCCAATTTTCAAATACATAATATGAACATGATTATCCCTATAAAGTGGTAGAAATGGAACCATAATCTATGCCATTAGAGTATTTTCCAGTAATTTTCATAGTTGCAATTCCCCAGGGTTTCATGTTTAACAGAAAAAGAAGCAATTCATTCAGGTCTTCATTTTCTTTATTATTTTTTCCAACCTTATTTGTTGATTTTCTACTATGTTTTTACCAAGGCATTATACCAGATGATCAAGAACTACCTGGGATACGTAAGACAAAATAGCCACGGGGAAAGTGTATGGAATCCAATTCTCCCCCTTCTCGCCATCTCTTCCTGCTGCATTTCAAAATAAGAAAATAAGGTGTTCCTCCAAGTATTAACCTATAAAATAGCTATTAGAAAGAGCAGATCATCCATATTCAAAGCTCTTTTTAAAGGCAGAATACATCCCAGGATAATATTTGGCATTAATCTTATTTAAGGTATCAATAAATACAATGGAAGTGTGCTATTCCAGTGGGAACATAAGAATAGGTTACATAAAATACCCAGACACTGTCAGAGATCTTAATGGTTAGGGGCAGTCATATGTGTTTTGATGTAGAAATTCTATACTGTTTATCAGATTTCTGATTGTAAGTTGACCTTCCGACTGTACTTAACTGCATCAAAAAAGAATGCCTTAATCAGTCAGTAAAGATACATATTTCGTCTCTTAAAGGTTATATTTAGCTATTATAAACTAATTTTTGGTCTTTGTATTTCTACCTTTTATCAGTTTTATAAGACTGAAGCACACCATGGGGTGGGGGGCAACCAACTCACATTGTACTAAAATCAGATTGTCTAAGCATAATACTAAGTGCTGGACCTTAAATGATGGTCACGTACAGGTGTGTTTTTTTTCTTTGTGTACATGTATGAGTGCCCAGTTAGCAGGTCCAAGATGACATACCACTATAAACATATGCACATTCTTCACATGCAAGGCCTTGCAATGAAATGGATGTAATATAGTGTGAATATGCCATAAAATGCTGCACACAAAGTATTTTTTCACAACAGGAAGGTCCAGGAAAGCTTCTTTGGAAAGAAACAACTAGTAATAAACCCTAAAGAAGTAATGACATCCAAGAGAAATTCAAACAAGTTGAATGATTGAAGATGAAGTTTGGGACCCAAACACGTAGAGAATTTATGATGTTTTGAGACTAGGTAATGACCATGAATAAAAGATAGCACAGAATTGAGGACTGAACCTTTGGATATCTCCACATCTAAGAAATGAGGGAAAGTATAGAAGTTAGTAAAAGATACACAGATGTGTCCAGAAAGGTAAATGTGAAAGTATATCCTATGGTGTTAAGAAAGATAAGAGAAGACTGAAGTCTAAGAAGGGACTACCTTATATTATGACTGCAGAGAGTTCTAGATCAAGCAAACCAAAAATGAAAAAAAAAATTCCTAAAAACTAAAAACAACTCTAGTGGGGGGGGTATATGCTAAATCTCTGCACCTTCCTCCCAATTTTGCTTAGCCTTAAGCTGGTCTGGGAAAAATGAAGTCTTTAAAAACAAACAAACAAACAAACCAAACAAACAAAGAAACAAAAAACAAGAAACCCAGAGCCAGTGGGTGCATGACTACAAATATCCATGCTCAGTCTTCAAAAACAAATCACTATCACAGTATCTACTACTTAGACACATTCATCCAGAGGGAAGACAATCAGACCATGAAAATGTCTTGGGAGATACTTTGTGGAGAAGGGATGTAGATAGTGATGAGAAGAGTAGGCTTTATCTTAGTCCACTGTACATGTATTTAAAAATTTTTCTATTTTAAGATTTTAAAAAAGGCAACTACATATGGGAGCCATAGATAACTGCTAGCATTTGAAAGAAAAAGTTTCAGTACTTGTTTCTTAAACCGTAATATGGAGCTGGCAGGGCCTTCATATTCTTTACATTCTTATTAGTCTTCCAATCTTAATTGAGAACTGTTGCACTTCCCTTTATTCACTTTACAGCATTGAAATCATCACCACTCTGAAAGCTTTCCAAAAATAATTACATAATATAAGATCAAGTGGGGAAAAAAGATCTATAGGGAATATTTCACGGCTTCTCTTGGCAACTGTATTCTCATTATCTCAAGACAGAACTTCATTTACTTTCATGAAGTATGCCTCTCACCCAGCAACTGCATGAAAAAAATCAATTTCTCACATATGATTGATTCCCACGTATAAACCTTTTGAATGCAAATGTGGAATATTCCTTTCCAGAGATTAGTATTTTACTCTCTAAATAAACAGAAAGTCATATTCAGAAAATATCTCCGATTCATATTTGTTTTTCCTATGAATGCAGAAAAATAGCCTCACCATATCTTTGGTTTGCATCCTTGCTTTCTATTAGTAATAGGACTGGATTTGGTGTTTCCCAGTTGTTAAATGTGTATTTCCTAAAAGCTGCAGAACATATTACAATTGTTTCCTGCTGAGACCAAGGGCAATTTGTAGGACTGGAACACAATCTCAAACTGTTCTTGTTCTAAGACCAGCCTCCGAGCACTTGTAAAATCCCCCTGAGAATTTCAGTTCCAAATACAGTAGCCTAGTTCCTTTTTAGGATTTGTCTCCTGTTTTTGAACAGTTTTGCCTGTGACCTTATGCCCCACTCTGAGAATGTTATAGTTCTAAATGCTTACAGGCAGGCAGAGAAGAAAGTCATGGGAGGGGGGACAGCAGTGAAATTGCCTTGATGTCAATTAAGGGTAAGTAGGTGGGTGGGTGATAAGTGGAGCCACAGACTTGGGTAGGAGGATACGGGCTGCTAGTGAAGCATGGGACCAACTGATGGTTAGGAGAATTTCCAGGTCACCTTCCCTCCAAAAGGAATCTGGTGACAAGAAAGTTGGAAAGTCAGATACAAATCCAGGGTAAAAAAAAAAAAAAAAAGGAAAAAAGAAAAGACTGCAATAGAATGATGAATAAGTACCTTAGCAGTGCTGACCTACTGAAGTGCATTATAGATGTAAGAAGTTGTCTTTACTGAAACTAAAGTTGATGCATGTCTGTCTGGGATGTTTTTACTGAGTAGCCATGCAGACAACGCCAGGCATCTGTGTCCTATGGGTTTGTCTGAATGGAGAACAGATGTGAGAAGATTATTGGAGAGGGAGGAGAATATGCACGGGAGGGGGGAAGAGAAAGTGCAGATTATTCTCTTTCCATCTATTTCATCTTAAAGATTTTTCTATACCTTACAACAACTTGTTTGAAGGGCAACACTTGTGCTCTTTTTCTTTTTAATTAGTGTCTGTCAGGTGTACAAAATAGTGATTCCACACTTCCATGCAGAAGTTCAACACTTGTGTTCTTATAAAATGGCAGCACTAATAGATCTAATAAGATCTGATGAGGACCTGGAATTATATATTCCCCATGTGATACAAGGAGCAGTAAGCATTTTTGAGTAAAGGAATTGTATGATATGATTAATACGACTGTGATCTGCGGTTTTCACTTGGTCTTATTTTGTAGCATTTATTATGCTAACTGTGTAAAGTAACTCTAGGCTTTTAGAGTCATCCAAGTCAATCTTACAGAAAAAATTGTCTTTGAGGGGAAAAAGGTAAAACAGTTTCAAGTATATCAGCCAGGTGGTAGAACATGTGGAGGTGGGACATGGTGGTTGAGTGAAGCTTGGTGCTTCAATTCTTGCTTGTAGCAAAGTTACGGTCAGATCAAGTATTCAACCATATAGCAGGTACTTAAGGAAAGAGAATTCCTTCTTAGTAAGGAACACAAAGGCCACCAACAAATCTGGAAATTGAAATCTACACACTTCTGGAGTAATTATCGAGGTTACCAATACCTAGAGGTTTAAAAAGTCATCATTCAAAAGAGACTCTGTCCTTCCCACAGCAGCATCCTGTTGACTCGAGAGAACAAGAGCTGAGTCTCAGCTGTGTGGCACTGTCTTGAGGAGAGAGATTGGGTGTTACGGGAGGGGATAGGATAGTTCACAGACTAGGATCACAAAATGAATTTGAGGGCGCCTGGGTGGCTCAGTCGGTTAAGCGACTGCCTCTGGCTCAGGTCATGATCCCGGAGTCCCGGGATTGAGTCCCGCATCGGGTCCCTTGCTCGGCGGGGAGTCTGCTTCTCCCTCTGACCCTCCCCCCTCTCATGCGCTCTCCCTCATTCTCTCTGTCTCAAATAAATAAATAAAATCTTTAAAAAAAATGAATTTGGTTTGGCACTTTGACGTGTTCTTTGTGCAGGACTAGTGTGATATCTTCTTAACGTTTTCCCTACAAACTCTTAACAATGCTACTTGCCATTTTGTCAGATAAAATCCATAAAGTACTAACATGTGAAGTTCTTGTGAACTTAGGGTATAAATCAATCAATCCTAAATTTTGTTTCGTTTGTCACAAATATTGAATACATTATTAAATTGGTGTGGTATTAAATTTGAGAAGACTGCATCCAATAACGTGAAAGGCATTCAGAGAAAATACATATTGATTAGAACAAAACAAGTAGTTCTATTTGGTGAATAAAACAATTTATAAAGAACTGATAACAAAAGAAGAACAAATGACTTTAGACAGCTCAAAGTACAGAACTTCTAGTTCACATTTCACAGATATTAGAAACCAGTAGATCTATTTAAGAATGTCAGGGAGGAATTAGAATTGAAAAATAAAGAACAATTCAATACAGGTAAAGAAAAACAGTGCTGGAGAATTTTGCTGTGGTTAATGAAGACACGTTAAGACACAGGAGACTCGTTTAAGACAGAAGAATGTATAAGATATGCATTAGTGCTACTATTTTGTTAAGGAAAATTAGATATTCCAAGAGTTAAACTCCTCCCCAACACCAACACACATATATTCTCCAGTCTTTTAGAAGTCTTTTTTTTTCTTTCTCAAGTGTAGCTAAGAAATGAGTAATTTATTCAAAGACTTCTTTTACTTGGATTTTCTGAATATTAGAATTGCCCTTTTTTTTTCCTATAAAATCTGGGAATTATAGTATATAAAATGGCTTAAGTAAGCAGATGAAATTTTTCCTCCAAACAAAGAAATGCTGTCATATATGTGAGGAAAGAATCTTGTTTTGAGTGATCTTAAAGATAACCAATCACAATGGGTGAGCCTCATAAAAGAAAAGTCTTCACAAAATATTAGAAATACAGTTTTGGTTTCTTCCTTTAAGAAATACCTTTCCTGTTTTTAGCAACATGATATATTCTCATTAGTAAACACAATCAGAAGAAACAAGTTCAAAGAAATAACAAATAACTTCATTCCCTATCATCCTGTTCAGTGGTATCTTAGCAAACTGGTTTTGGGGGAGGTAGGACTTACTCTGTAATGTTTTTCAATTTCTGTGGTACAGATACTACCAACATGGCTGCTTCCGAGTTCTCAATAGTTTAACAACTAGCTCACAAAATTCCTGAAAATTTAGCAATTAGTTCATTTGAGCTGATATAATCCACCTCTAGCACACCACTGTGTACATAAACACTGTGTTGAACATCTCTTCAGAAATCTCACAAAGCTTTTGCAAAAATGAAAATGGATAGACAGCTGTATTGATAGAGTTTTTAAAGCAAATAATTTTATAACAAAGGCACTAAATTAATTATTGTTTGGATGTTTTAAAAGAGAAATGGAAGAATTAGTAAAAAATCAGATTACTATTTATTCATGATGAGAGAAATGCTACCTGAAACACTGGAATTAAGAAAAGAGCTTCAGAAAATCATTAAGCTTTATTTATTTTTTTTAAGATTTTATTTATTTATTTGACAGAGAGACACAGTGAGAGAGGGAACACAAGCAGGGGCAGTGGGAGAGAGAGAAGCAGGCTTCCTGCTGAGCAGGGAGCCCGATGCCGGGCTCGAGCCCAGGACCCTGGGATCATGACCTGAGCCGAAGGCAGACGCTTAACGACTGAGCCACCCAGGCGTCCCTCATTAAGCTTTTTAAGTCATCATTTAAAATTTTTTTGTCCAAAGTGCTAAACAAAATGGACTGCTTTTCTTAAATAAGCAAAGTTTTTAGAATTCTTAAAATTCCAAACTTTTATACTATGATTTTTGCTGCGCCACGGTTTAGAACGTTTATATTTTTGGGGCTTTTGAGTGGCTCAGTTGGTTCAGTGTCAGACTCTTGATGTCAGCTCAGGTCCTGGTCTCAGGGTCCTGGGATCAAGCCTCATGTCGGTTGCACACTCAGTGCAGAGTCTCCTTGGGATTCTCTCTCTCTTCCTCTCCTTCTATCCCTCTCCCTGCTCATGCTCTCCATCTCTCTCTAAAATAAATAAAGAAATGTTAAAGAAAAGAACATTTATATTTTCTTTTCTAATCATAATTCCTTAAATTGTTGAATCTAGTTGCTATAATTATATGACATTTATTCTCATTAACAATAATTTTATCATAACTTCTCCATTCCTGGATTTTTTTTCTTTTAAAATCGATTTCAGTTATTCTATTAGTTTCCTGAATTTTATGGAAAAGGTTAATTTTTCAAGAAAGGATGATGTAGAATAGTTGCTCCTATACTTGGATGCTGCTTAAGGGGAATTAATTTTTTTCTTCGTATTTTCATACATTTCATTTCCATAGAATTTTGTAGACAAATGTACATGTGATCTTCCTATGATATATGGACATTTAAATTGAAGGAAATTTTCAGTTTTCTCTTCTTCTTTATTCGGTTAAATTCCTGGCACGAAAAGCATTCCACAAAAACAGGGTATTTTCCATCCCATGAAATTTGGCTTATACTCCCACTCATCAGTATGCCTGGGCAAATAACAAGTCCAGTCAGCCTTACTCATTATACAGCACGGACAGGCTTTATTTCAAAAGGTATCCCTTGGTCTTACAAAGGTCACCTTCAATATATAACATTTTTTTAAGTGAAAGATTTTAGTATTTTTGTCATGCAGTATCTTTCCTCAGTGGCATTCATATGGGACTGTTGCTTATGGGCAATGTTATAGCACACCAGAATCTTCTTTTTCTTTCTCTAGCTATCACTCTTCAAGTGCCTAAGACTTCTTCTATTTCCAGTCTGTCTGATGCCAGTTAATTTTTGGATAATTTTAAAATTATTTTATTCTGTTAACTTCTCAAATATTTTTTAAGCAAACAAAACAGTCCTCCAATACGACTGGATCACAAAGAATGATGGGCATACATATTGCTGTATGCACATGCTGCACTGTGCCACTAGGCTTCATTTAACAACACAACTTCTAGGATACAATTATAGTGTTAAACCTAATGTGGGGCCTTCGATCAGAGGGCCTGGTGCAACAGCACTTATTACACACCAATGAATCTGGACCTGCTAACCACCTTGAAAGAATGAGGGTATGGGAAAGGTGAAATTTGACAGAATTTGAGCTATGAAATAATAATTTTCTGTTACAGAATTAATAATGATAGGAGAGGTCTTCAAGATCACCAAATCCAAAGTAGATATCAACATAGTGGCAAAACAAATGCTAAACTCCAGAGATGCTGATTACTATAGTGATTCAGATGCATCTTCTTCTCCCCATTCCCCCTCTGCCTCTCCTAGAACCTTAGGGAACTTCTTGTAAAAAATGGGTTTGGGTGGAGTTCCACAGTGTTGTCCATGGTAGCTCTCTAAGTGGAAAGAGGCCACAGACTCTAAGGAGAGATTGGAAGAGTCGTGCTCAGGGTAAGCAGGGCACCAGATACATTTAATATACTTCAAATGTGTTACTGTTGTAGGTTTCTTTCCCTGAAGCATTATTCTAACTGTAAATCATTAGGAAAATAACTGGAAGATTACTCAAAGAGCTAATTGAATTTGTATGATGAAGAAAAAAGTCATTAAGATTAATAATTGAATATAGGAGGAAAGAGTAGAATGAACAGCTGAGGAGAGGTCATGGATTTCAGGCAATTACATGGAATTCTACTCAGAGCTGTATAAAGACATAAAGTGTGAAAGAGAATTTAAAATATATGGAGTTCAGATTGAGAAGACACATGACAAATCTAAAAGGAGTTTCAGAAAAGAAGAAAATAAAAGAGAAGGAGAAATAGTTAACATTCAAAGATAAAACTATTATTATAAGAAATAGAACAGGAAAATGTGTCTTTTGTCTTGAAAAACCAAAAGACTCCACTGCAAGATAAGAAAATAAAACAACTTGTATTCAGGGACATCACAGAAAAATTATGTGGCATCAGAGACAAAGGGAAATCTAATTAGCAAGAAAGAGAAAGATTACCTAGATAGGCTTAAAAACTGTATGAACAGCAAGTATATCATCAACAATATAGATGCTAATAAGGAATATATTCAACTTCGGAATTAATTAGAACAATTTTAATTAGAAATAAATATTAAGAATTATAGTACTCGAATATCAAATTGAAAAAATCATTAGTGCCTAGATTTCAGTAGGGAGTTTACTGAATGTAGAAAAAAAAACGGGATACCCGAAGCAATGCTGAAATAAGAAATGAGTTAACATTTTAATAAATTTAAGAATGACTGAACTGTAAAAAAGTTAATGACTAAAAAGTTAATCACATTTTTCAAAAAAGAGTGAAGATTTGATTACATGAACAACAACCAAACTCTTTGTAGGATAATGGTGTAAACAAAGACAAAAGATAAGTCAAAGTCTTCAATCATCACTGACGGAGGATTAGTAACTAGAACACATATGGAATTTCTATGTCATCAATAAAAAGCAAAGAACTGAAAAGGAAACTAAATAACTGACATGAAGGGCCTTCAAAGAAATAGATGGCCAATAAATCT
Source organism: Callorhinus ursinus (assembly GCF_003265705.2). Classification (NCBI taxonomy): domain Eukaryota; kingdom Metazoa; phylum Chordata; class Mammalia; order Carnivora; family Otariidae; genus Callorhinus; species Callorhinus ursinus. The sequence continues at coordinate 41,993,068 of NW_027397072.1, forward strand.
CTGAAGAAATGTCCATCCTAACTAATAAGTAGAGAACTGCACATTAAACTGTGTTACCATTGATCATCATCAGGCTGACAATGAAAATTAAAAATCTGATATATAGATATTTTGGCAAGAATGTGAAATGGAAACTCTCATGCCTTCAAGTATAAATTGCTATAATTTCTAAAGTAATTTTTCAATATATATTAGATTGAATGAACACCTGTACCTATGACAGTGCAATTCCATTTTTAGGTATACTTAACCTAACAAAACTATGACAGAAGGGTCTAAAAGGAAACATGCTTAAACCCCTTTATTGAAGCCCTAATAGCAGTAGCAAGGTAAAGAAATGGAACCCATTATGTATAATATAGTAATGAATATACACAGTATTACACTAATGTAATAGGATTCCAGAATTATAACACTCAAAATTAATGATCTAGTCCCATAAATATCTATAAGAATAAATCTCAAAAGCAACATACTGACAAAAAAACAAGGTGCAATGACATTTATGGTGCTCTATTAACACAGAATTCTGTTGGATCCCACAATGCATGGAAGTTCAGTAAGACTCAGAGCAAGCACAAGATAAACATGTAACATTTCATGCTTTCCATTCCAACTGAAACCTTATTCAAACACATAAAGAAGGCAAGGCATTCTAAGATAAATAATTGATCAAGAAATCCTAACGTATCTTCTCTTGAACACCTGTTACTTTCCCGTTTTAGCCAACTACTTACACAGGGAATGACGACATAAAAGGAAAGAGAAAATTAGGGCAACTCGTATTTCCTTCTACTTTCAGTTCATCCTTACTTCTCAACCAGCTGAAAGTGGAGAGTGTTGGTAGAATGTGTGTGTATCAAGAAGTGAAATGAAAAAAACTGAATTAGTTTTGTGTGCATTTTCAGTATTCTGGAAAAATGAAAAACATATGCATGTGTAAACTATGAAATATAAATGATATAATTTTAGTGAATCCTCATGTGGGTCAAATCTGCTCATATTTGCATTGAAATCCAACACTGCACAATATAAAGATGAAATTAAAGTTCACTAACAATTAAAATTTTTATTTTGACTTTTCTTAGAATGATATCAAATAGCAAATTAAAAATATTAGAAACCAAGAAAGAGACTGTGGAACAAAGGAAAATGCATTAGATTTTAGAACTTTTAATCAAACATTTTTTTGTGCTTGTTGAACAAGGGGTCCCATGTTTTCACTTTGCACTGGCTCCTGCCAATTATTTAGATGACACTGGTTATCAGCAAATAGATTAGGCTAGACAAAAAGTTAACACACTAACGCAGTAGTAGCTTTTAAGTTTTTCCTCCATGGACTGTCAATGTCTCCAATTTGCTGACACATTATTTGAATGCTTTCTCTCAGTTCTTCTATGAAGAATAACAAAACTAGACCAAGCCCAACACTGCTAGCCTCTTTTGATTAGAAATTGAGCTAAGTGGAAATCCTTGATTTTGCTGTAGTCTACTCTAAGAACATTGTTACAATCTATAAAGCACATTGAAAAGTAAATATTAACATTAATTATGGAAAATATTAAGAAATATTTATTATTTCTTAATATTTTCCAATTTAACCTTTCAGAGGCCTCTCCAATGATCTCTTTTGCATATTTGTCTTCTGCTATTCACTGTTGATTTTTTTGCATAATACTGGAAATGGGATATAGACTACCAATTTTTTTCTAGAATCTACCAATTTTTAAAGAAGCCCTATCAAAGTGTATTTTGCAGTTATGATATTTATTGCCCACTAATTCTCTTTACTGCCATTATTTTCTAAGTGTTGTTACATAAAAATTTTAAGTCCTATGAAGTATTAATATTTCCTGTCTACCACAATCTCATGTTTATCCCCCTCCTAACATCCTGATCAAAATAGTTTTTGAGTGTGTTTATTTTCTATTAAATGCTGTTCAGCATTTTGGGAATGGACCATCTGCTCATCTGCTTCTAGGACTGCCAAGTTCACATATGGGTCATGAACAGGTAGAAGAAGGAGAACTGATTTCTTGTTTTCAAAGACATCTACTCAGATGCTTTTTGTGCATAAACCTACTTGGTTCAGTCCATGATTAAATAACATTTGAATATCAAAATTATAATAAAATAATCTTTATTTGAAATTGCATAAAGGAATTGTTAAACTACTTTCTGGAATTATTTCATTCTATGTTCCCAATATTTCCAATTTGACTAAGGATAACAGCATCTTTATGGGGGACTGAATGATTGATTACACATCATGCCTTTGCTTCTAATAAAAGTATCAGTAATGTTAACAAGTATCATTGGTAGTTAGCTAGCAGGGTTTTTTTAAAGATTTTATTTATTTATTTGACAGAGAGATAGAGAGCACAAGTAGGCAGAGAGGCAGGCTGAGGGAGAAGGAGAAGCAGGCTCTCCGCTGAGCAGGGAGCCTGTCGAGGGACTCGATCCCAGGACCCTGGGATCACGACCCGAGCCCAAGGCAGACACTCAACCAACTGAACCACCCAGGAGCCCAGCTAGCAGTTTTTTTTAATAGCAATGATATTCTATTTGAGGGAATATTTTTATAGGAATATTGAAAAAATAGAATGTATTGAGTAACTTTTTTTGCCAATCGTTTCAGTCTCTCATAAGTTATTTTCATAAGAAATGTAATTATTTTAGCCATCATTGTCTTTTTCTTAACTTTGACCTTACAGTCAGTTTTAATTAAAAGATCAAGGATAAATAAGAAATCTAAATAAAATGTATCATGTTATTATACACTAGACCACAGACTGGAATAATTTAATTAATTAACACCAACTGTTAGATCACTTCACATAGTAAAATAAGTTTACCCATAGTTTTATACTTGTAGTAATATTCCAAGTTCAGGTACATTCACTGAAACACAGCGTGTAAGAGCAGAACAATAGGTACAAACTATATATATACATTAATGGAGGCTATTTTCTGGTAGACCTCTCAGAAGAACAAAGGACCTTCCTTCTGAGAATTCCACAGAAATCCTGATCTCAGGCCTATTAATATAAATGGGAGCATGGGACAATTCATTAACCAATCATTTTAATCAAAGGAATTTTGTGGGCTATTTTTAAATTAGTTACCAAACTAATTACCAAGGTATGAGCAATTGGATGATTCTAAGGGAATCAGACAAGAGACTGCCCTATTGCTGGGAATGAGATCAATACCCCAACCCCTTTTCCCACAATATGGTAGTGGGAAAAAAATGATGACATATTCCACTACATTTATTCTGCTATAATTATTTCTCTCATTCAGTAAAAATCTGTTGCACATGTGCAAATTAAATCACACACACACAGCACACACTCACACACACACCACAAAACTAATCTGAGAACCACATTCCCTATTTAAACCTGTAATTTGGCTCTCGATGAGTAACAGTGTGATAGGGGAACTCACTGCTTCAATATATAATTTTCTCACAATTCGATTTCATCCTATCACCCTAATCTTACTTCCTACCATTTAAGAGGTTAGGGATGTAAGTTTTCTCACCATGAGGAATGTTCTTGAAATGTCATACCCTTTCATGACTCCATGCTTCTGCACATGCTCTTTCCTCTGTTTTAAAGTCCATTCTAAAATAATTCTATTCATGGAAGACTTCTATTTATTACTCAAAACTCATAGCATCTGTCTGAACTTAACTTGATTCATCCAGTAAAAATCAGTTACATTTTCTACTAAGTCCGTATTGAATTGCAAATTTGTTTATTGTCATACTTGAGAAATTTTATTTATAGATTATTTGGTTTTATATATGTCTCTTTGATTATACTGTAACTTTTTAAAATTAATTTATCACCAGAGCTCAGCATAGTTTCTGTAACAACAGATAGTCAAAACATTTATAAACTAGACAAAAAAAATCTCATATTTCAAAGGAATGGTTTTGTCTCTGCCATATTTTAGTAACATGCATAGTCTCCCCAAATGTAAAATGGTTATAGAGAAACTCAAGAGAGTTTCTTATTTATATAGACTTATGTAACTTACATAGCAAATACTAGATCGTAGGTTTTACCACTTCAGTAAAGATTGGACTAAAATTAAATTTGTCATACAATCTGCATTTTTTGTTATTTAATATATTTATGAAGCTATAGGTTTATTGTTAGTGATTGAGTTCATTTGGAGAATTAACCTTAATGTTTGAATTGCTGCATATGTCTTTGCTCATAGATTGAAATAATTTAAATATGCTTAATCTATTTTATAATTTAAAGTATTTCTTGAAATTCAATCTAATATACTTAAGAAGCTATCTGGTTTTTCCAGTTTCTTTACATTGTCCAGCAATTAAAAGAACTGGTGTGCATTAAATATATATCTACTGAATACATCCTATGTTTCTACAACATGGTAGGGATCATAAATGAGAGTCATAATATAAGCATAAAAGTTGTTAGTAACTTCTAACATGACATATGCAACATCGAGTAACAATAGAAAATTGTATATACTACTTTTATAAGAGTGATAAAATCAATAAGTGATATGAGAATTCAAAGACATTTGATAGGGATATGAGTAATTAAGGATATTAAATCCAGTGATTTGAATTTGTAATACATCTTGGGTTTTCCAATTTAATGAAGTTGTACTGTCGCAATTTTTTAATAGTGGGAAATTGAGATCATTTTTATGATTGAAACTTTGTTAACTCCTTTAAATGTGCAGAGCCCCTTTAAAAACAACAGATTTCTTAAGACTGGATAAGAAAAATGGGTAAGCAATGGGTGTTGGATCAGTTCATAGGACTAAAAATCTAGGTGTTGCAAAGTTTCAAGTTAGGTTTATATATTAGGAGATCGGGTCTATATTAGGAGTTGAAAATTCTATCCCAGGCATGGGAACATGAGTGCAAAATTAGCTTTTAATTCCCATAATCAGTTTATAAGACAAGAGAACATGTGAAGAGTATTAACAAAAGATTGTAGTCATGTTAGAGGCTCAGGGATTCTTAGACAATGGAGATAGGGAAACCAAAGAGTGAATACATAGAAGCTCAGTCACACCACACTGGTATTTAGTGCCAAATATAGTCAAAGAAAAGGAGGTACATGAGGGGGAGAGACAGGTTTGAAACTAGATTAGAGTCCCCTAATTAGCAGGTTGGGGAAGACAGGCAGCCTCTGCATTACAGGGCAGGGAAATTGACTATTTGGATAACTCATCATAAAGTTGGGGTATTTATTATCTTCATGTGCCTGAATCTGAGTTACAAAGTAGGATCAAGAGCCAGGGTTAGAATTAGCTGTTTTGCAACTGACTGGTATGAGACATGAGATTAAAAATTGAATTGGCATTGCGAAGAAACTAAGATGCCTTTAGACTACAACTACCCAGAGAGTTGTGAGACTGATTTGCTGATATACTTGAAGATTAATTATGAGGACCTTCACTATGAATCATAAGAGAGGCTTGGAAATTTGGCAGGCTTTGCAAGTCAATAAAGTGGTGTCTAATATAGAGAATACATAATGTCTTGGAAAGCTCTTAGAGGTGAGTCATGAGTATAAAATTTATCTGTTTCTACAGCAATCCAGTGGAACCAATCAGGGTGTTTAGAGAGGGCCAGACATGAGGCTGGGGTGGACAGGAAATACTGACATTTTATAGGATTTTATTTTATTTTATTTTTTTCTCTTTAAATAGACACTTTATTATATCCACAGGCGATAAAATCCCAGAGCTACTGTTAGGCACGTAAATACAGATCCTGCTAAATATTTAATGTTATCGAGCTTGTGTGACTCCAGCATGGTTTTGAGGCCAGCGACCTCAGTGTCTATCTTCCTGTCTGGGTGACAGCACGATCTTGCTGGGCATGCAATGCCACCATTTCTGTCCTCATTTCCAGCAGCTTCCTTTCATTCAACGAGTACAATTCCTTCACTCTGCTCTTTTCTAGATTGAAGTCTAACTTGGTATCTGTTCGGACTTTGACCACTTCATCCATTATTTGTTGTTTTAACCGATGTAGTTCCACGTTTATCTTCTCATTTTCTGCTCTGAGGGCTGAAAATTCGCTCTTCTCCAAAATAATCATATCTTTTTTCACGTTGGCAATCTGAGACATTATTTGCTGTACGGTGATCTCCTGCTGCATCTTGGTGACCATATCCTTGTAGACAATATCTATGTTGGTGTCCGTGATCTTGACCAATGCAGAGAGAGTGATTTCTGCTTGCTGGGTGGAGAACCCATTTTCTTCCAGTAAACACATTAAGGCATGGGTGTCAAAGTAGAGCTTCTTGTTCCCACAAGAGGTGAAATCTCTCCTTTTGTGCTCCAGATCTCTCCTGCGCTCCAGCTGCAGGCTCCCAGCAGAGAGGCTCAGCTCTCTCCTGGACGAAGTGAGGGCGGCCACTCGGCCGCGGCACAGGTGGAGGGCGCCGGCGGCCCAGGCGATGCCTGGGACCAGGCCCCGTAGGTACCTCCCCGCGCCACCACGGCCGGCCGCGGGGACGGAGGGCCTCGGGCGCGAGCGCTCCGGGTCCGCGAGGGGCCGGCGCGGGGCGACGGCGGCCAGGCGCGGGGAGGGCACGAGCAGGAGGAGGAGCAGCGGGGAGGCACGTGACGCGCCGCCGCGGGCCCCCAGACCCACGGACAGCGCTGACAGGCAGTGGCGCGCCGAGACGCCGCGGCCGCCCGGACTTCCGCAGCTGCCTGACGGCAGGAAGAGCAGAAGCCGCCGGCGGCCCGGCGGACTTTTCAGCCTCCCGCCCGCGACGAAGCCGCGGTCCATCGCCACGGCGGTCACCGGCCCAAGCGCGCGCTCATGCTGCTCGCGCGCCGCGCCGGCCCGAGTCCGACGACAGGAGCGAGCGTGGGCGGTGGCGCCGGGCCCGCCCTCTATAGGATTTTAAAAATGTACATTACTATCCATATGTTAAAGATTTGTCAAATTTGTCTGCCTTCTCTAGCCATTTCTGAGAATGCCTGAAGTTTGGACAAGGCATCTATGCAGTATGTTATACGATTTTCTTGAATGATGAGTAAAGGCTTATAATAAGTGAAGTGTGATGTCATCCATTACCAGAATATTGATTCCATTTAGCCTATAAAACAATTCACACATTCAGTGGAAAGGACACTGAAATTAATTTTTGATGGCCATTGTATCTTCCTCTTTCCCACCAAAGCATTATCTATCCTTGATCTACAAACTAGAAACCAAACTGGTTAAAAAGGTTTTAGATTCTCTAAAATAGAGTGAGAAATTTATATATAATCTTAGCACCCGATCTCACCTAGGATTCTCACAACAAAACTAGTTGGTACGCCAGCAAAAAATCTGGCCTTTGGATGTCATGTCTTAAGCAGCCTTTGTATGAATCCAGTTGATCATGATGTAGTATGTTAGCCAGACTGTGAAATGTGTGTTGATTTCAAGGGAGAGAAAAAAATGAGAAAAATATCTTCAATCCAAACTATACAATTTAGGAAGAGAATTACTCATGGATATCAATTTGCTTTTAATCAAATTTAACAGTCTACATATGTCTTTAACAGTTAGGCAATAATAAAGTTAATTTTAAACAGGCTGGGTAGATCAGTTGCAGGTTCCCATGGTGTGATTAAAATATTTTGTAGCTCCTTAATGTATGGGATTGGTCCTGTCAATAAAATTGACAAGCTCTTCAATGACCTCTGCAAATGTACTATTATTGACAATGAAGATAACCCAAGTCAATATTCTTCAAAGCGCTTAAGCAGTATATACCCTGCAGACATCTGAGTTGGCACCAGCAATACTGAATATTCCAATCATATCTTATGTAAAGCATATCTTACTCTGAAGTTTGATTTCACATCTTTTCTCTACTTGAGACTGAAAATAATAGATTGTCAGGAACCCTAGCTGTAAGCATAATCATTTTTCAAAAACCTCAGAGGCAGACTTTCTGAAATGGTTCTCATTGTTATCAATAAAATAATCTTAGAAAATGTGGATTTAAGTACATTAAGCACAAAGGTGTCAGATCAATGTGAGCAGAATATCTACATGTAAAGTAGTACTGTTTAATTGACTTGTTACTCCATAATTATTTTTTATAGTAGTGGTAGGTGCAAATTATGTGATTTTGCATTATATGATTTAAGAGACATGTATGGGTGTGAAGTTGACAAAGTGTGGACTTGTCAAGATTAATATTTTGTGTCAACTTGGCTGGGCGACAGTGCCCAGATGTGGTTAAACACTGTTCTGGATGTTTTTCTGTGAGGATTTTTGGATAAGACTGACATGCAAATTGATGGACTTTGAGTAAAGTATATTGCCCTCCATAATGTGAGTGAGCCTCATCCAATCAACTGAAGGCCTGAATAGAACAAAAGACTGATATCCTCCAAATGAGAGAAAATTCTATCAGCAGACAGCTTTTGGACTTGTACTGCAGAGTGGTCTTTTCCTGGGTCTCCAATCTGCTGGCCCTCCCTGCAGATTTTGGATTTGCCAGATCCTATAATCATGTGAGCCTACATATACACACATATACATACACCTCCTGTGGGTTCTGTTTCTCTTGAGAACCCTGACTAATAAAGGTGGACACTTGGACAAGGAACAGGTGTGCCAGCAGAAGAAGCAAATATTTGAAGGGTTTGGAATCCTGTAAAATTTGGGTAATTGTAACTTCACTGATCACAGTAGTTTGTAATACTTGAAATTCTGAATTACTTAAACAGCCAACACTAGGAATTTGTCTTATTAAAATATGGTATGGTCATATAATTTAAACTAAGAAACAGGAAATGATGTTAGAAGTACATTAATAGTGACCTGGTGATAAATTTATAATTTGTATGATTTGAGGTGATTTAAATTTTTAAATTCATCATTACTGTATTTTTTCTTATGCACTGATTATGTATTACTGGTTTAAATAACTTTAATTAAATAAAAGCAAAGAAGAAGTCCTGTAAAATGATCCTTTATATTTGTATAATGCTTTCAAATTCTCATTATTATTTGCAATTTTTATTTGTTCCTGGCATGAGGCTATGAACATTGGGCCTTTTGTCACCATTTTTTTCCTTCCTATATTCCAGCACTAAAAGAAAGCAGCCTGAAGGTGATAAAGTCAATTTTGTTTTAATTGTCTATGCAATTATGAGAAATCAAAGTAATTGTCACCAGGATTAAAAGAAAAAAAAACTTTGCACATTTTTAATTAACAATCTGTTTTCATCAAGATCAAAATTTTTACCCAAGAGATCTCATAAAATTAGATTGTTAATTGTCACATATAATGACTATATTTAATTTTGGCACAAAGTATTTTTTAGTAAAAAACTTCAGTGTAATTTAATGTAAAACAAACAAAAAAGCTTCCATGCAAACATTTATATTAAACCTTTTAAACTAGAATCAGAAAAAAAATACATACACAAGTCAGGGTAAAGAATGACAGATTTATTTCCTGCTTTGATACTTACATTATTTGTGGCAATACGGATTCCTTCACTATGTCTTTCCCACTATATTTGAGTAGAACCCCTAGGAAATGCACACCACTATAGAAGCTACCTTTGTATTTGAACATTAGGTAGTTTACCTAAACTACTTAGGCTGACATTCAGGCTCCTCTCCATAACATATTTTCAAAAAGTTCTTTTATTTTTAAAGATTTTATTTATTTATTTGAGAGAGAGAGAGAGTGCACAAGCAGGGTAAGTTCAGAGAAAGAGGGAGAAGCAGACTCACTGCTGACTCCATCCCAGGACCCTGAGATTATGACCTGAGCCGAAGGCAGATGTTTAAGTGAGTGAGCCACCCAGGTGTCACCCCTCAACAAGTTGTCAACTCTTCCTACATTCCATCCAAGCTTGCCTCTTCAACCATCCATCCTGTATTTTCCACCTTCCTATTCAGTGTTCACTCCCTCCACTGAAAGACATGCTATATGTAATCTAGATAATGCCAGGAAATCTCTGTCATTCAAAATCTACACAGTATTAAAACCCTTCCTGGTCCCACTACTGTTCAATTCTCCACTTTTCCTAATGGCCTTTTTTGTTTGTTTGTTTCTAGGCAAACCCTTTGTTCCTTCTAGCTCAAAAATAGTATCCATAGTTCTATAATTTATTTTGTATCTAGTTAATCATTTTCTTGTACTATTATTTCATTTTCTTGAGTGGCTACTAATTAGGGTATGCATACTATCAAATGGCCAAACATTTCCTAAGCAGCAGGTTGGTGGCAGCTATTAGCTTGGCGTGCTACACTTCTACAGATTCAGGCAGTTAAGAGGACAATGACCCCAGATGAATGCAAGTAGCTTATTACTTGCACATATAGAACCAAGAAAAATCAGTGTGTATTAGCACCCTGTGCACTAGTCTTACAGGAAGACACTAAACCAAAGGAGCCAGATGGCAAGCTATAGGCTACATGCTCTGTCAAGGAAGAGCTAACTCTAAATTATGGACAAACAGTTTTATAGTCTGCAGCTGTACCTATATGGGGAGACATGGACAGATCCATGCCTCAGTAGATCCAGGGATATGACGAGAAACTGATTCATGGCAGCCTCCCACATGACATGGAGGGACATGTAAAAAGGCCTTCAAATATCTCTTCACCAGATTGTTTCCCTTGCCATGTTCTAGGGAGGTCTATAGGGTGTTTCACCAGTATTTCAAAGACTGCAGTCAAGTCGTGCTTAAATGGCCACTTGAAGGCATGCAAGATCACCAGGCTGCCATGGATGAGCCTTTACTCTGTATGGATATATCTGCTGGCTTACTCATCGTCCTGGTTTTGTCTACTATTGCCTTTTAATAGTAATTAATAGTACACTATTTCATTCTTAAAGTTTGTCATCTTGAACAATAACTTATATTGACATTCTAGTAATGGTTGTTCTTTAATTGGCTTAAAATTATTTAAGAGAAAATACCATGTCTTTTATATGGGTGTATTCTACACAAAAAGCCTTGCAAAATCTAATAATGTGGTAACTCTGGACTAAATCTAGACCTTCTGTTTCTGGAAATTTCCATTTGTTGGATCTTTCACTGGAGAAGGCCAACTATTACATGACTGATATGACGGATCACAGCTGACTGACCATTGCAAAATACTCACATTTTTTTCTCACTCTATGTCCACGGCCTTTCAGGACAGACTGTTGCTTGTTACATGTACTCACTCTAACTCATGTGCATGTTTTATTGTTTGTTTTATTTTGTTTTTTAATGGCATAACATAAAATACTGAATGGAAAGGAGAACTTGAAAAGAATGAGAGAATACCCTAAGAGACCCTGCACCCCTTCCTCAAAAATCATTTCTAGAGACTAGCAAGGCTGTAAATATTGGACAAAGTATTTTGAAGACTTGTTCTTTCTAAATTTATTTTGTGTAAAAATAGTGGAGATTTTAATTCAGTTCTACAATCAAATAAAAGTCTATTTGATACTTCAGAGATAGTCTAGTTATCACCTTTAGACAGTATTCTGAAGTATATTGCAAATCTGATCTGACCATAATTCTTTCCTCACTTTTTTTTGGTATAGCCTTGAGCCAGAAAAAGTGGATTTAATGCACAAGCAAAAAATGGAATAGGATATAGACTCCTTGATAGATGTTTTTGTTTCCTAAAACTGCCAGAGCAAAGTACAACAAGTTGGGTGGCTTAAAAAAGAAATTTATTCCCTCACAGTTCTGAAAGCAAGAAGCCCTAAATCAAGGTGCTGGCACAGCCATATTCCCCCACTGAAGGCTCTAAGGGAGGATGTTTCCTTGTTCTTCCTAGACTTTGGTGGCTCTCTTCAATCCTTGGCATTCCTTGGCTTATAGCTACATCACTACAATATCTTCCTCCATCTTTACATGGCCTTCTTCCCTTGGAGTGTATGTATCTCTATGTGCTCTCTTCTTATAAAAATCCCAGCCATTCGCTTTTGGGCCTACCCTAATCCAGTATGACCTTGTCTTAGCTTGAGTATATCTGTAAAGATCCTATTCCTGAATAAGTTCACATACATACACAGGTGCTGGGACTTAGGCATTGAACATATCTTTTTGGATACTGAATTGGGACACAATTCAACCCACTACAACAAAACATCACTTTTGATGAACACTTTAAATGAGAGTTAGAACAAATCAGAATAAAATCTTCTAAACTAATGGATTTATAGCAATATAAAACAATTAGATACTTCTGTCCAGTTCATTAAAACACCAGAGAAAAGGCCTCTTGATAAAGATCCCACAGATACTGTAAAGAAAAAGTTTGGGGGAAAATACAAACATATGTCTGGTCAAATAGGGAGAGTTGAAACATCCCAGTGAAAAGTGAAAGGCAAGGAAGAATTGAGGACTAACTCAAAATTTGAGGTTTGGTAAAGTGTCCCAAAAACTTATACAAACATCTTTCAATAGAGGGTAGAAGTCTCACAGGTTTGGCTGCCAAACATATAATGACAATAACTCAGCCAACAGAGGACTCCACTAGATAAAAAGAAACTATAAAAATGGGAAACTTTTAGTTAGAAGATACAATAACTGAATAAAATATTCAGCCTAATAGCATATTTAAGATGAGTGAAGAATCAATAAATCTTAACAGAGACCAACAGAAATTAACCAGTTGAAAGAATTGAGAGAAAAACAAATTGAAGAATAACAAGCAGAGACTCAGAGACCTATAAAGCTATGTCAAGAATACCAACAAATGTATAACAGGAGAAGAAACAAAGTTGACAAAATGTTAGCTAGACTTACCCAGAAAAAAAGAAAGGACTGAAATAAATAAAAATGAAAGGGGAGACATTATCACTGGTACCACAAAAATACAAAAAAATCACAAAAGACTACCATGAACAATTACACAGAACAAATCATACAACCTAGAATAAATGAAGAAAATTCTTGGACACATACAACCTCACAAGTCTGAATCATAAAGAAATAGAAAATCTGACCAGACAAATAACAAAGAGATCAAATCCGTAATGAAAACTTCCTGACAAATCAAAGCCCTGAGCTGGAATGGTTTCATAGGTGATGTACCAGAAAGGAAACCATCACCAAAATAAAAAGGCAACAAGGCAACTTAGGGAAAGGCAAAAATTATTTCAAACTATGCATCTGAGAAGGGTCTAATATCCAAAAAATATAATGAATTCACACAACTTAAAAGCAAAAAGACAAATAAAATCGGACTTTAAAATGAGGAGAGGATTTGGATAGACATTTTTCCAAAGAAGACATAACCATGTCTAATATGTATGTGTAAAAATGATTAATGTCACTAATAATCAGGGAAATTCAAATCAAAACTACCACGAGATATATCATCTCATACCTGTCAGAATGGCTATTTATCAAAAAGATAAGAGATATCAAATGTTGGTGAGAATGTGGAGAAAGAGGAAGTTGGTACACTGTTGGTGGCAATGTAAATTGGTGCAGCCACTATGGAAAGTAGTATGGAGGCTCCCCAAAAAATTAAAAATAGAACTACCATAAAATCCAACAATCCCACTCAATCCCACTGCAGGATACAGACACACACACTCACAAACACACACACACACACCACACACATACAGAAGATGAAATCACTGTCTCAAAGAGATATCTGTACTCCCACTTGTGACATGAATGGACCTTTGGGCTATTTTGCTAAATGAAATAAGTCAGACAAATAAAGACAAATATTGTATGATCTCGCTTATATGGGGAATCTAAAAATACTGAGTTCATAGAAATCGAAAGCGGAGTAGTGGTTGCCAGAGTCTGAGGAGTGAGGGATCTGGAGAGATGTTTGTGAAAGGATACAAACTTTCAGTTATAAGATGCATAAGCTCCAGGAATCTAATGTACTGCATGATGACTATAGTTAATAATGCCGTATTACTTTAAAACTGCTATGAGAGTAGAGCTTCAGTGTTCTTACCATAACAACAAAATGGTAATTAAGTGAGGTAAAGGATGTCTTTAACCTTATTGTGGTAAATAAACATTTTGATATATGTGTGTTGAATTATCACATTGAACATCTTAAACTTACACAATGTTGTATGTCAATTATCTCTCAATAATGCTGAAAAAGAAAAGCTAGATCATTTGGTGGCCCCTAACATCTAATATGTTTGAAATACAAAAGCCTACATTTACTACTACAGGCAAATTATATAGGGTTCTGTTCTTTCACTAAATTTTTGCCTGCCTTCATTACAGTTCCTTTTATTTCTAAGGTATATTTTGGCCTATCATTTTCCTATAAAGAGATCACTGGATCATTGGGAAAGTTAATTCTAAGAGGAAGAAAACTGTCTCAATTTGTTCAAAAGCTTTTACAACTGAAGGAGAATTTTTGACAGTTCTCTTCTACCCCCATATCTCTTCATTACATATTTTAGAAGAGACACCCACAGTGGGGAGAGCTATAATTGTTCTAGTTCCTAGCTGAGTAGGAACACTAAGGCCATACAACTAAGGCCTTAGAAAATTCTTGCCTGAGAGATTCATGACAACATGGACAAGTCTTAGTTCAAGTCAAACTAGACTGCTTTAGATATAATGCTGGACCCTCAAAGAGGAATTTTTGCTGGCATAGAAGAAAAATGTTGCCACAAAAGTCTCTGGGACCTTTTATGCTCCAGAAATAAAGAGGAAACAAATCATGAAATTAGGATGATTTGGCTAATACCCTTACGTCTAGTTCTGTGCATGCTTCACATTGGGTCTCTTGGTTTAATTTGGGCTACTCTGGATTTTAGCTTAAGAGTGAACTATACACTTTGACTATAATCTTTCTCTTAGTATTTGTGTGGCTTGTGGCACTCATACGTGTAATATCCAGTCTGTGCAACTGCTGTTCTGCCCAAACAAACAACGAGAAAATTTGACACTTAGGATGCTTCAGTCTAAAAACTGAAGCCAATATATGCTCCTGCCCTTGTGCTAAATAATACTGAAATCCCGTCTCCATGATGAAAAATATTGAGAGTAAGTACAAATAATCAGGCCAAGACTACAGAACATGGTTTCTCAACCTTAGTACTGTTGACCTTTGGGCTATATTATTCTTTGTTGTGGAGACTGTTCATGGCCAGATATTTGCCAGCATTCATGACCTCTGCCAGTGACAGGTTATCATACCCCCTTCCTCAGTGGTGACAACTGGCAGATCAAACTCTGTACATGACACAGCTTTAGGCTGGTTTGGCTAGGACATCTCAGCCCTGAGCTTTGTGTGAAACTCCTCACAGTAACTTGTTTACTCCATCTCAGATCCAGACTCAGGCCTCATGTGCTAACCAGCCACGAAGAGTAATCATTTTGCTTGTCCTCATTTCATTCTTGTGCTTTTGCTTCTTTCTGTTTCTTTATGTGCTGCCTCTCCAGACTTTGGCCCACTCTCCTCCCCATACCAGCCAGGGCTGCCTCTAGAGGCTTCTTTCAGCAAGCGCAAAAAGAAAAGGCAGCAGGCTGTGGATGAGACAGATGCCCTGGAAAGCTAGAGCTACACCTTTAGGACCATGAGACCAAACACTTTGGGGAGAGCTGCCAATCTGCCCAAGAACCATAAGTCACAATGGCTTTGCCCTGTGCCAGGAAGTCAGTGAGGTGGCAGAAACAGCATAGGCTCTACATTAGCTTAGGCCTTTGAGTCATTGCTCCCTCCCTCTGTGCAACTTGGGGCAACTTAACTACCTCCCAAGACCTCAGGTTTTGCTCATATATTAAATGAGAGTGTGCTAATGTTAGTTGATAAGACTGAATTGGATAGTGGAAATGTAGGGGCTTAGTAAACTGTGGCTTCCTACACAGTAGCTGATCACTTTATGTGGCCACTGTTCTGGAAAGATAGGCTGCTTCTGTGTTCTGAGCATCCTCAGCATTTGCATCCTGACATTGCAAGGCCTTGTGACTGGCAAGATGTAGGCTGGATGTCCAGGTTAGCCACCAGCAGAGTGGCAACTCCCTGATTGAGAACTACTCCTATAGGCCAACTATCATAACTTACTTATTAAAACTAATAGCTTGCTTAACAAGACTTACTCCAAGACTCGCCTTGCAACACCCACCAATCCAAAGCTATTATTATACTGTCATAAATTCTACCAAATCACAACCAGTTCCCTGCTCTCAGGAACTATCTTAAAATCATCCTTAAAGTTTTATAAATGTTCTCTCCTGAATTTTGTTCTTCCACACTGCTATAAATAAACCAAACTTAGATCTGATTTTCTGGTATTTTGGAGAAGTATATAGCCAAAAACTCCAAGAGCCTGGCCCTAAAATCTGTGTGGGCTAGAACAAAAATTGAAATGGAGACTCATATATCATTTGTCTCAAAAGTTAAATGTTATCAATTGAGCCACATCCATTACCCACCCACCTCCCATAGAGCATCTCCCAGTCTCCTTCCAGGGGTTCCTGACCTGACCCAGAGATTCAAGCATACTGGCTTTCCTCTAAAATATCATGTAGTCGATCTACCTGAGGAGTAGCGGAGATCTTCTAGGAGAGGACAGAAACTGGGCTTGCATCCATGACTCTTGGGTCATGACTGAATCTTTCTAGACCTAGGATGGGGATTAACTCATCTAGCTACCAGGGATCCAGAGCAAGTAGGCTCCCTTCTCCAGGTCTTACCTTAGTAACTCAGGATTTCCACACAGTTTTAACCACTTCTCAAATCTTTATCACCCAAATCAAAGAACAAAAAGGTGTAGTTGTTTGAGGAAGCTGGTCTGTCTAGATCTCCACTTTGGGTGATTTGGAGCACATGACTTTAAACAAAAGCAACTCTTTCTCTGATTTCCCAGAGGGAAATGTGCTTTATGTTTAGCTACTTGTTATAAGCAAACACCCTAATTCCTTTCTGTTCAAAGTGTGCTCTGCAGACTAGATACATCTGCTCCCCTGGGAGCTCAATACAAATGTAGAATTTCAGGTCAGATCTAATAAATCAGAATTTCTATTTTAACAAGATGCCTAGGTGATCTGTATTCACACTCAAATCTAAGAAATTTTCTCTAAAGCAAGAAGACCACCTATGAGAAGGGTCTCCCTAGCTGGAGTCTAAATGCAGTACCCACTCCTATCACCTCATTCTACCTCTTATCAGATTACAAAAATCCACAAATTGCTTCACCCACCACAGACTATGTATCCCTGCCTGATACATAGTCTGTGGTGGGTGAAGCAATTATTATAGTACACTTACTAAATCTTAAAAGGTTTCATAGTCATGTCCATTAAAAATATACTACAGACTGGGTGGTTTTAAAAATAGAAATTTATTTTCTCACAGTTCTGGAGGCTAGACAGAAGTCCAAGATCAGGGGGCCATGGTGGTCAGGTTCTGGGAGAGCTTGTTTTCTGGCTTGCAGACAGCTGCCTTAATCCTCATATGGTCTTTCCTAGTTGCATGTGCATGAACGGAGAGAGATCCCTCTCTTTTCCTCTTCTTCTAAGGCTGCCAATTCTATCGGCTTAGGACCCTACTCTAACCTCATTTAACCTCAATCACCTCCTAAAAGACTCTAATTCCTGTATAGTCATGTGGAGGGTAAGGGCTTCAAATTCACATGGGAATTTGGGGGGGAAGGGTAAAATTCAGTCCAGAGCACCAACAAAGTTCTTTATAAAAATCAGTCTCCATTTAGTCATAAAAGTATGTTGGATAATCAAATTAATACTTTTTTTACTCTGCCTCAAAAATAATTTTATAAAATACGGTCTCATATTTCCTCCTGAACTTGAAAAATAAGATAATTTGGCTTTAAACAAGGTGGTGAGTTGTTATGTTTTTCTTCTTTTCCTTACTACTTGATAAAGTCTGGTTTGTAGTTTCTCTTGTTCAATTAATTTTCTTTTAGCAAAAATGTCCATTGTTATATGTATTTTTGAGTATTATAGGTTTTAAAAAAAAGAATAAAGGAAGAGAAGATCATGAAAACAAAATCAAAGAGATTTAAAAAAACACGCAAGATGCTAAAGGAAAAAAGAAAGTCATATTTTCCCCGTTATTCCTTAAAACATTCCTTAGGTGAAAACAATGAGCCAAGTCAGAATGCACCCAGCTGTTTGCCTATAATTATAATTTTGTTTTCATAAGGAATTGCACCTGTGTAATAGTTCATTATAAGGTATTACGATTTTGAGTTTACAAGCAAAATGTCTCATTTCCTTGTGGGGAAATAGAAGTTTTCTCATATGTATTTACTAAACTTCCTGAGAGGGTTTCTTGCCTATCTTAGCAACATCATTACTTGGGAAATAAAGCTCAAATGGGCTTGTTAAATATCCATTTTGCTTTTTGTTTTTTCTTTGTTCATTTCCTTGATAAAGTTATCCTATGGGAATTCTCAAGACTTAAATGAAAGATATAACAATCATCAAATCCCTCCTCCTCATTTAAATTTAAAATTTTTATCATGCATGCAGTTGACAAAGTGGCAAATGAGCATGACATGACTATAAATAAATGCAATTCAGCAGCCACAGGAAAGGGAATCTCTGTTTTCTTAAAATAGCAAAGGCCACAAAGAGATTTTGGGGAAAAAGTGACAGAGGCTGTAATACCCATGAAAGCCAGCAATAACAAACATCAAAACTAAAGTACCATTTCCTTCACAGATTTCTCAAGAGTTTTATCTGTAATTAGCAGCATGACCAACTTCTGGACAATTTAGGTATCTTGATAAGCACTGAATTACATCCTCGCTCTACCCACTGTGATGGTAGGTAACAAGTTCAGTCAAAAAAAATTCCCATATTTTTCATATTAACTAAAGGACATTCAGGGAATTAAGAATTTTGTAGCAGTTGAAAAATATGGGTTATTATGATTGGCAGATAATTGTTTACTATTCAAATATTATTGATTCTATCTAGAGTAAAGACCTCAAGAAAATAGGTTTAAAAAAACTTTATTTAGTAGCAGAAATCTCAGTTTGAAGATGAGACTAGTCCTGCTTTTTGGTAGTTGGCAAAGGCTTTACAGGTACTTTAGATGTCTATGACATAAAGGAAAGAAAGCCAGAAATATAAAGTGTGCGACAAGATGAAGATTAGTTAGTGGTTCCCAGGTCTTGGAAAAAGATGGCTTATCATTCCATTTCTACCACCCCTTTGTATCAAACAATAACAAAGAGGTCCAATGACTGCAACTCTTTGTTATGGAAAGGATTCTTAAGGATCTTAATTCTTCAAAAAAGTAGCAAATACAGCCATTATTAATTATTAATCAGCCAACATTTCACTATTCACAGAAATCATCGTCTCCCAAAAAAAAATAGTGAAAGGGTATTGGAATATTTTGCAAGAGATATAAAAGTTGGTTTTATATTATGTACTCCAAAACACATAGCTATATACAACCATCTTCAATACGACTTTTCTTCCAAAACTCTGTAGCCGACCCCTTCATCAACGGAGGTTACATTTTCTTTGCTCTTTTTCTTTCAACCAGCATCACTGGCTCCTTTTATCTTTCTAACTTTCTAATGTCCTCAGAACCCCAATTTTTCCTTTTTATAAAGTACTGCCTCAACCACACAATTAGGTTGCCCACTGTTCCATGGATCTTTTGTGACATAACAAATCATCCCAAAATTTGTGGTGGTGAAAACAATACAATTTTTTTTTTTGCTCATGGTTTTTGGACAGGACTATGTTCCACAATGCCTGAGTCCTCAACTGGGAAAACTAAAATGGCTAATGGTAGGAATCACCTGGAGGTTTTTTCACTCCTATGTCTGGTACCTGAGCTGGGGTGACACATAGATTGGGCTCATAGAAATCTCTGCTAGAGTGCATGCACATGGATTCTCTATATCAATTAGGTTTCATGGGAGAATGACTCAAGAGAAAGCATCCAAGGTACTGAGCATTCCGGGAGAACAAGGCAGAGCCTGTTAAGAGTTCTGATTCAGCCTCATTCCTGACATATTCTATTTGTCAAAACAATCATAAGCCCTCTTAGATTCAAGGAGGAAGGGACCTAAACCCAACTCTGGAGGGAAGGGGTATCAAAAAGTGTGGTAAGTCTATACCACATGACTTTAAAATGCCAAAATTGTTACACTGAGAAGGAAGGGTCTGCATTTTTGTTTATTTATTTTATTTCACAAATTAAAACTTTCCAGTTATCAGGAAGCACCATTCTTAAAAGTAAACGAAGATGACAATAAAAAAAAAAAAACGCTTGTGTTAAGTAAGGATGCATAAGTGACAGGGAATTTAAAGATGTAGGGCAAAGATGGGATTTGAAATGGTTGACAATAGAAGGCCATCTTAAATTATTTCTTCCAGCTGATACTCCATCAATGCACCCTCTCAAGGAAAATGCTAAGTTTGGAAATAATACAAACGGTAAAATAGAAACAGGAGGAAATGGGTGGGAAGGAGAAGCAAGGTAGCTTTATACTGAATATAAACCCTGAAATGAAAACAGCCTAATCTAGAATAATGACACTGTGACAGTGGAGAAAAGGGTGAGAGCCATTTTTAAAACAATAAATGACAAAAAATTTAATGATAAGTAGGTTTAAATTCTGAAAGAAACAGATGAGTCAATAAAGACTTTATAATTTCTGTCCTTGGACACTAAAAACTATTAAGTAAGCATGTCAATAAAACAAATGGAGTAAGAAAACTTATTCAAAATTGGAAGTAATGAAAACATTTGGTGTCCTTCAAAGTTAAGCTTTGACACTTTTGGTGTGATCTAAAAATACTTTAGTTATCTGGAGGAATGTAACAGAGTTTGACTTTACTATATAGTCTTTGATTTGTCAATATAAAGTTCCATATTAACATGTAGAATTCTTCCTTCTAGAATAAATAATCCTCAAGATTTTATTTTATTGTTTTTGGAACATTGGCCAATTTTATACCTAACTTAGTATTCTCATTCTCATATTCTTATTTTTATGCCTTCTTTGATGGGTTACATAAGCCCTGTTCTTAAAATGTTCTTGGAACCAGCTTTACCATCTTACTAGTTCTCTGTTTCAATACTACAATGAATAGAATCTCTGATATGTGTTCATTTCATATTTGTAGAAGTATATTAACCATAGTTCCTAGTTTCTGTATCTGATGTTTGAAATCTGGGGACTTGCTGACTAGGGAGGGACTGCCTCTCCCAGGATTAGCTGATTTTTACATATAGAAAATGACTCACCTAGGAGTGAGCCTTTCACAGGCAAACTAACCTATGCAGAGCCCATACCCCTACCTGTCTGCCTGCTGTATTGGACTCTTAGACTCCAGAACAGTATTCCCCATCCACATCACCATGGGCCGGACCAGGCAGGCATCAGGCAACTAAGGGCAACCCCTACATATAGGAGCCCACTAAAATTATTTCTCCTAACCAATCCTAAACCTGCATAGTCTGCCTGTGAAAACCATAATAATGGCTTTTCTAAAGTACACCTCCTTCTCTATGCCTTTGATCTCTCTGGGTGTTCTCTTGTATGGCCGGTCTTTGTGTGCCCCTCTCCTCTTGGGAATTGTAAGTAATAAACTATCCTATCTTTTTAATGGCAATCCTTTCTTGATCTGTTGACCTCACCATACCTGAATTTAAAAAAAATCTGTATTTTTAAAACAAAGAGTATTATCTTTTTATCATGAAAAAATACCATTTACAAGCATGGATCACTGGGAGAAAAAGGCATTAGTTTCTAATACACACATGCTTAGTTCACTAGTCTTACGCACCTGTAACCTTCCATCAACAGAAATGTTTATAAAAGCCTTTACTATTTGTTTGGTGTATTATTTTGATTTGATATTTGATATTTGATATATTGATTATTTTGTATTATTTTGATTTGATATTTTTCTAATAAAAAAAAAGACTTAGAGATTCCCCTAAACATCCTTATGACACAATTTTGGAGATATGTTTTCCAAATATTTGTTGCCCAGTTGGAGATCCATTTCACTACATTCCCTACTTATTCCATTAGCTCCCTACTTGTTTTTCCATCCCCTCCTATAACAATAACACGAAAGGAGTATTAGGATTTTGTCCCTGAGAATGGGTATACTTACATATAAAAAAATTGAGTTTCCAAAGAGAAAATCGCTACCTTGGACAAATGCCTACTTTGTGAGAGGCACCAAGAATATAATCAAAGCAGAGTTGTTGCACTCAACCATTGTGAGGATGCTCACATAATCCCTACTTTAAAAAAAAAGATTCATTTACTTATTTTAGAGAGTGAGAGAAAGAGCGAGAGTGGGGGGAGGGGCAGAAGGAGAGGGAGAGAGAGAATCCTCAAGCAGAGTCCCTGCTGAGCACGGAGCCCAATGCGGTGCTTGATCTCATGACCCTGAGATCATGACCTGAGCTAAAATCAGGAGCCAGCCGCTTAACTGAATGAGCCACCCAGGCACCCCTCCACATACCTTTTTTTTAAAGACATAATCCCAACTTTTATGTTTCATTCCCAGGAACTTTAGATATCACCTAGTCAAACTGAATTGGAAGGCTATGGATAGGTAGTAGAGAGCATGCAATTGGCAGCAAACAATAAAGCCAGGACTGAAATTCCGCAGCTTGGCAGAGTATAAAACCATTGTATATTTGTAGAACAAGTATGGTATGTAGTAGATTTTCCTGTGTCATGTAAGGAAGTATGAGAAGGAAATAAAAGCAAGAACATACTGGAGATAAGGCAATGAGGTAATAATTCAGATTGCCTTGATAAGCAAAATAGATTCTAACCTACAAGTCCTCAAATATGTTTTTCCTTTTACTTCAATAGCTATTTTTCTCCTGTAAGCAATTTAAGAAGCTCTTTCATCAATAATGTAAACACACTAAAATCTAACAATTAAGAGTTCTATTGACTAAAATGTGGGGTTTTGTTGTTGTTGTGTTACAGGCAAATATAAACAGTTCTATATTATAAGTCAGGTTTACAGTTATGACTAATCAGATGAAAAAGCAAACAAAATGCTGCTATCTACACCGATTTGGCACTGCATAGGGCAAACCATGAAAGACTGCAAAACTTTCTTTTTCTGCATTCCATTCCTTGTCCTAATAGCAATCACGGTCTTTTTATCAGAAACTATCATTTGTGTAATAAGAATGCAACTTTACAAAACATCATCTGTTTTACAAAATAAAAACATGTCCTAGTTGGCATTCATTTGTTATTATAAAGAACTGACAAAAGGTGTCGTGCCTTTTTAATACAGACATTTATATTTATTTGCCTTTGATGTAGAAACACCCTCTTGAGGAAATCATCCATTTGGTTTACTTTTATTATAAAAGGCATGTACATTTCCCCCCCGATTTTTTATTTACCCATGTTAGATTGTATTACTTTGGGAAAATGTTTGATTCCCTTCTACGCAGTTCCAATTAGGTAACTATGTGACTTTTCTTGGCTGAGTCTCAAAATGACAAGAGATATTTGTGCCTCTAGACAGTACTCTTTAAGAGTTGGTGTGTGTCTCTCTCCATATCTTCTTTTCGCTCGGCCACCACAATGTTCTAGCTAGTGGGTGCTCTGTCAGTTAGGATTCCTGGAGTGAGGACGATAATGTGTGAGCAAAATTTCTAGGCAGCACCAGAATAGGCCCATATTAGGGAGGAATAACAGACCTTGCTTCTCGTAAGACAGTTAAATATGGGGTATGTTACTCTGGCATAGACTGACTGATACCATACCTGTCCCTTCAAAATAGTATTTTAAAAGAATGGTTTTAAAGATAGATTCAAGTACCCTAAGATAAATACTAGGCTTAAAGTATTTGTCTATCTAGGTGTTTAGGGAAGAAAGGAGCATTAAATGGCATTACCACTGCAAAGTGTGGGTATTTACTTTCTAAGGGTAATACCCCTAGGAACCAGAAGAAGGATTTCACCTAGCCCACATCACCATACTCCAAGTAACTGAATTATCTAAATTTATGCAGTGTTTGTCCACTATCAGATTATTCATTTTATTACACTCTTTATTCATATATAATATTGTTCATTTCTTCACTTAATAAGCATTTACTGAGTGCCTGCCTTGCCCAACATTCTTCTAAACAAAACAGCAGGTATAGCTCTCAAGCCACATAGATACTAATTATAATGAGAGGATACACAAGCATTTGCATCTGGAAGCATAAGGAAATACAGATCCTGTTGGAGTGTGGGGAAAAAGTGATAACAATGGGAAGATGAGAGGACATAGCATTTAGACTAAACATAGTAGAGAAGGAGTTTGACAAGAAAAAGAAAGGATGGTAAGTTATGTTCTATTGAGCAACCATGATCAAAGACGAGCAGCAGTTAAAATTCACAGCAAGTCTACAGAACTGTGAGTTGTTGTTTAATTTTTTAGTGCATAGGACATTACTGGAAGGTGAGTGGTATAAAATAATGTTGGATGGGTAGTATGACTTAGGAGAATTGTGGGGACTTATTTGTCTCTTTTTGGTAGAGGTAGGACCATTAAAGTTTGGAAATTCTGTTGGGAAAATCTCTTGCAGGCATTTGTTATTCTTTTCTTAAAAAGGATATCCATAGTAGAGATACAGAATGTTGTGTTATTTTCAACCAAGTTTCTAGGTAAGAACCCTGAAGAAACATCCTGAGTTAGTTGTTTTAACACAGGGTAAAAACCAGCAAACATCTGAGAACACTTCTGGGTTTAGGTGTGACAAGAGTTCAGAAATTGATAATCTCATCTTTACAATAAGAAACACACAGAACAAACTAGAAACTAATGACTTTTCTTGAACTTTCAGAGAAGAGTTCACACTGCAAACCACCAACCCCAAATCAGAGGAGATGGGTGAATCCAGAGAATCACAGTGGAGACCTACTTAAATGGAACAGAAACTGCTGAAGCAATAAAATGTTAGGGACACTTAAATATGAGCTATCAGGAAATTTAAGATAAACACTATTAATATGTTAAGAGCTCTAATGGAGAAGAACACAGCATAGAAAAACACATGGATAATATAAGCAGTGAGACAGAAATTAAGAATCAAAAAGAAATAATAAAAGTCAGAAACACTGTTGTAAAAGAAATAAAAGAATGCCTTTGATGCGCTCATTAGTAGACTGATCAAGGAAAGAATCAGTGAGCTTAAATATGTCAACAGAAACTTCCCAAAATGAAATAAAGAGGAAAAAAAGTATGAAAAACAGAACAGAACATTGAAGTACTGAGAGACAATTTTGAAAAGATGTTCCATACATGTAATTGAAATAGCAAAAGTGGGAATGAAACAGAATATGCATGTAAAATGACAGTTGAGAATTTTTCACAATTAATGATAAGTAACAAATCAGAGATCCAGGGAGCTTAATTTTATGTGTCAATTTAACTGGGCCACGGGGTACCTGAATACTTGGTTTAACTATCCTGGGTGTGCTCATGAGGGTGTTTCTGGAGGAGACTGACATGTGATGGGTAGATTGGGTAAAGCAGATTGTCTTCTCCAGTGTGGGGGAGCCTCATCTAATCCACTGAAGACGTGAATAGAGCAGAAAGACTGAATGAAGGAGAATCTGTCCTCTCTGCCTACCTCTGAGCAGGGATAGCAGTCTTCTGCCTTCAGATTTAGACTCAAGACACTATATGAAAGGAGTCAGGCTGAAAAGGCTATATACTGCATCATTTCAATTATATGGCATTCTGGAAAAGGCAAAACTGGAGAGATAGTAAATTTTTCAGTTATCATCAGGGGTTTGGAGGAAGAGAGGAGGATTGAAAAGGTAAAACACAGGAGACTTCTTTTCTCCTCAAGAAGGCTCCACACCCAGTGCAGAGACCAATGTGGGGCTCAATCTCACCACACTGAGATCATGACCTGAGCTGGAATCAAAAGTTGGACACTTTATCGACTGAGCCACCCAGGCACCTCAACATAGGAGACTTTTAAGGGCAATGAAACTATTCGGCATGATATTCTGTTGTATACATGACACTATGCATTTATCAAAACCCCATAGAATTTGCAGCATAAAGGGTGAACCTTAGTGTATTCTAGTGAAAACGACATCATTTAGCAGATTGGGAATCTCAGGATGGTATGAAGATTCTGACAAAAGAATTTAACTGTATTACAGATAAAACAACCTCACTGAAGTAGATAGTGGGAAAAGCTGTTGATCTAATTAACTTTGGAAGTCAGTGACATCTATAAGATTAAAGGTGAAAGAAACTGCACCTGAGCACTTGAATCCAGGTGATAAAGTTGTTTCCCAGAGTGTATAATTATGATGCTACTACACATACATACTGGTACTGAATATTTAGGTAAAGAGATGGCAGCTGGTGGGAGCTAGACTTCTTACAAATGGAGTGGGAGGCTACAGATAAGCAAAGGAAGCAGGTTAGAAAGATCCATGTGTTAATAGATTAGTGTTAAAGACACTGGTATGAACTTATGTTTAATTTGCAGTTACATATAGAAATATTTACAGATAACAGTATACACACAGAAGTTAGTATATACACACATATTCCCTTGCTCTGTCAGCTAAGGAGGTCTAGAAGCATCTACACACCTGTACTTATGGGCACACTTAGAACCCATGTCTTGGTTTCTAATACTATTCTCCAATAATGGAACTAAGACTCCTAAAAAATGGCTGATTCTAAGATGGGGAAATCTTTACATTTTGTAGCACCAGAAAGTATGAAAGTGGTAAAACAAACAAACACATCCATTGTGGTATGTCAGAGACAAAGGAGCCAAGTGTAAGAGCCTTCGGTATCCACAGTTTGACAAATTCGAATGTCAAAATAAAATAGTATTGGATTATAACCCAAAGTATAAAATAAATATCCATGAGTCCATACTGATATAAACAAATGATTAAGTAAGATAATTAATTGGGAGGCAAGACAAATATATTATGCAGAAGAATTCCAAATAATTTATGTAGCTAGTCTGTTCTCAAGGAGGGGGGAACATAAATCCTGACTGCTTAAGTGGGAGTTGTGCAAAGTGACTTACTTCCTAAGAGTACAGGACAGTGGATAAACCTAACAAATACCATTCCAGACAGGTGATCAAGGCCAACATCCACAGTGATAAATCATGTTGATAACAAGTACCTGTGATATAATATAATTAAAATGGCTACCATTCATACTAGCCAGGATTTGGAAACAACCTAAATGTCCATCGATGGATGAATGGATAAAGAAAAGGTGATATGTGTGTGCGTTTGTGTATAGATTGATATACACACATATACAATAAAATATTATTCAACCTTTAAAAAAAGGAAATCCTGTCACTTGTGACAATATGAATGTACCTGGAGGACATTATGCTAAGAGAAATAAGCCACACAAAGACAAATAGTGCCTCCTATCATTTATATGTGGAATCCAAAATAGTCCAACTCACAAATGCAGAGGGTAGAATGGTGGTTGCCAGTAGCTGGGGACAGGGCAAATATGTTAGTTAAAAGGGATACAAAATTTCAGTTATGCAAGTTGAATAAATCCTGGAGATGTAATGTACAGCAATGTGACAGACTTAGCAATATTATACTGTATATTTGAAATTTGTTAAGAGAGTAGATATTAAGAGTTCTCACCACACAGAATAAAAAGAAACAAAAAAGGAAATGGTAACTATGTGGATAATTAACATGGATATATTAATTAGCTTGATTGTGGTGTAAAACATCAAGTTGTATGTCTTAAGTGTAAAATTTTTGTCAGTTATACCTCAATGAAACTGGAAAAATAAATAAAAAATAAAAATAATAAAACATCGCCTTCCCAGTTGTTCAAGGAGAGGATATGGAAGAAAAAAAATCTATCAGCATTATGGCTCAGGCAAGAAAATGCAAAAAATGAAAATGAATCGTTGAACGCTCCATGAAAAACTAATGATGTACTTAAATGTTGGCTAACTGAACATAATTAAAAAAAAATGAGTTGGAGCCAAGTTGGGCCCAATAACTAATGAAAGCCTGAAGATAATCCCTTCAGCTGTTGTTCTGTATCACTAGAAAATAAAAGTTTTCTAGTGCTTCTCAAACCTATAGTTTCAAATATACTTTTACCTTTTTTTGAATGTCCATCAGTGGATGAATGGATAAAGAAATATACTTTTCAAATATACTTCTACCTTTTGTTTCAATATACTTTTACCTTTTGAATAGTTTCAAATATACTTTTACCTTTTGAATAGTTTGAAGGAATAAATTAAAATTTAGTTTCAACACTAAAGTCTTGACATGCAGTATCAATCCATAAAGATGGGACCTATTTATTTTATACACTTGTTTACTGACATGGTTTACTGAATGCTGTTCAACCAAATAGAAGCACAATAAATTTTATTGATACCCCTGTCAAACAAACAATTGCATAGATATATAATACATTACCCACTTTTTCTCAATATATTGGCATTTTAAAGTCATTTCATCATAAAGTATAATATTTGAAACGTCACTTATTTTGAATTACAGAATGTATCTCCAGAAGGAAGTTGACTTCATTTCAGGAACTGTCAAGCTTTAACTCAAAAATAACTATTATTCTAATCCCTGTCTATTCCCCATAAGCTTCTGTTAGTATGTTTTCTTCCTCCTGTTATCTTTTGGCATGTGTTAAATAAACAACTGCAAGCATTTCATACTTGGGGGGAATCCAACAAAACAGAAACCACATATAATTTCTTTCTATGTCAAGAAAGATTTTAAAGCTGTTTTGTAGTGGGAAGCTGATTTGCAGCAAAATACCAACAGTGGTTGCATTTTTAAAACATTAGAAAAAAATCTGAAGAAGAGGTATTTGTCTACATGCAAGCAGGCTCTGTTTAGAAATCAATCTAAATGTCCAGATCAAAATTGTATTTTTGAAAAAGCATCATTCAAGAAGATTCCTAATGGCATGAATATTCCTTTAGATGCCTGATTACAAAAATAGCCTTGCCATTTAGACCATGAACAATTCAGGCACTTGAACTGAATTGTGTATGATTACTAGCTTTCCTCAAATCTCTCAATATTTCACATAAGATTAAAATAGTTTTCTGAAAGAAAATATCTCAATCTATTTATTTTTCTCAAAGTTATTCAGGATGACTTTAATGAGAAAGTAAGGAGGTAGTGTAATTAGAATCTGTGAAATGCCTTTTTTACATGTGTTATTGGCCTTTTCTTGCTTCATAAGAGTAAAAATTTTAAGGAAATGAGTCACCCACCAGTTACCTAGGGGTATATATATCAATGTCTGGTGTACATTAAATTATTATTGTTAGACCAAGAGTAAGTGTAATATGCAAGAGTAAGCCTTTTCCTGCAAGCCTTTTTGTTATGATTTTTAAATTTTTTTACTTAACACATGAAATTTTGTACATTTGTTGATGGTTTTGTGATGTGTAGATTCTGTCATTTTTCACCAAATATTTAATTATAGTTCACCGTACTTTGTTATATCTTTCAGAATGTATAGTTATTTTAAATGTTATCACTATTTCAGTTTGTTTGAAGGACTGATTCACATATGACGCTATTATGCATTATTCAGTTGAGTTCACTGTATTCTATTAAGCTGATTTGTTTCTTCACATCATTTGGAATAAATAGACAGACAGATGGACAAAACGTTGCATGCAGTTTGTTTAAAAAGGCCATTTTCATTTGTTTAATAATCAGTGAAAAGTTTTGATATGGAACTCATATCAGGGATGCTTTATTATAAATGAAAATCTACCATTACTAAAATATACACAAAACCATCTTTTCAGTTGATACTGTCTCATCCAGCCAGCAGCAGAATTATCCCTAATTTCTCCATTACTTCTGTATATGTTTAATCACTAAATCTTCTGATTCTGTATTTTAAAAAGTTCTCAAAAGTGTTCATGTTAATCTATTATTAAATGTATTATTAAAATGTTCACCACTAACATTTAACACTAGATTTCTTTTTGGACAGCTCATTAGGTATACATTAAAAAAAGTGTTTAATCAGGCAGTTTGTAAGACAAGGTTTGGAGTATGTCATAAACACGAAACTTTTGAGAACCACTGTCCCTGGTCTCTGTTTTAATCATTAATTTCCTGAACTACTGGAGGATATACATGAAATTTCCTTCTAATCCCCTCAAATCCCCTGACTCCACCAAAAATCTTTAAGGGACTGAGAAAACTTTCCTTTCCCAGCTTGGCAGCATCTGATGACATTTCTTTGCCTAACAAAGGTTACGTCTGTCTCTAAAGCACCATTCCACTTTCTATATACTGTCACTTTTGCATGGTCCAAATGAATTTAAAAGTGGACAGAAGTGTGTTCATTTCTCCATAAGACCATTTGACTACCTTAGATACTTATGCAATCTAAAACTTAGAAACAAAGCAGAAGAATACCTGCATGTTCTTTTAATATCATTTTTTAACATTATCACTCAAGAATACTTAATCATTCAGGAAATACATGTGATTTTGATCCTGCATTTCAATTTTTTCTGTTAGAACCCTAAAGTAAAAAGTTACATGTTAATCTGTAAGTTTCTACCTAATAAAAAAGATAACTACAAAGTTTACAGACTTTTGGTCCTATGAAATAGGAAAAAAAAATTTGTTATCTATTAGCAAATTCACTTCAGAATTTCTTTACGTGACTGACTATATAAATCTCTATTCCTCAAATGTTTCCTTAAGCTAGTTGTATTCTCTTACTGGTTCCCTCATTAATTAATGTGTTGAGTAAATCACCAACACTTGTTTAGCCTATATTCAATGAAAGTCCTGTCTTAATTTTTTGAAGTTTACTTCAAGAGAATAAAAGTTGCAAACTGCCAAAACATCAAGAATAGTACCTACTTAGACAAAGTGCCAGAAGTAGAAGTTCTGGGCTCACGCTACATAAGGAAATTCTCTTGAATTCATGAAAGAACCTGAATTTAATATCGATCTTAAAAATCTCTTTATATGGGGTGCCTGGGTGGCTCAGTCTGTTGAGTCTCTGACTCAGTTTTGGCTCAGGTCAGGATCTCAGGGTTGTGAGATTGAGCTCCATGTGGAGCCCAGCATTGAGCTCTGTGCTCTGCCAGGAGTCGGCTTGAGATTCTCTCTCTCTCCTTCTGCCCCTCCCGCTGCTCTCGCTCTCTGTCTCTCACTAAAGTAAACAAATAAATAAAATCTTTAAAAAAATCTCTTTAGGGGCCTCTGGGTGGCTCAGCTGGCTAAGCATCTGCCTTAGGTTCAAGTCATCTCAGGGTCCAAGGATTGAGCCCCACATCGGGGTTCTCTGCTCAATGGGGAGTCCGCTTCTCCCTCTCCCTTTGCCCCTCCCCCTGCTTGTGCTCGCTCTCTCTCTCTCAAATAAATAAATAAAATCTTAAAAAAAAAATCTTTTTACCTGGACACAAGAAAAATCTCCCTCATGCCAATATCCAATTATTTAATCTATATTAAATTATTAAACATTAACTGTCCAAAATGAACATATATTTATTAACCCATCAACAAAACAATATTTGTAATTATTCTAAGTTCTGACCTAGAAAACCTTGTCATTGTATGACGAATGCCTATTTTTAAAAGAGTTAGAATCAATCTTGCAACATGACTTTTCAGGTTTCTTTGACAATTTGTCAGTAACCTTTATTCTTCTAAATCTCAAGTCCATTAATTTCTCTCAGGGTAATTGCAACAGAAAGTGAGAGACAGAATTAGGATAAAGCAGCAAATGTTCTATTGAACATACTTGCTCAATGCGTTCAATGTTACTTTTAAAAATAAAATTGGAGAAATTTCAAATAAAGTAGTCAGTAAAAGTAAACAGAACTAAGCTCTCTGTTGCAGTGTCTCAAGTATTCTCTGCCTCTGGCAATCAGGATAAAACAAAAACTGTTGCTCTCTAAAACTATTTTTATACGGGCTCCAATTGTCAAGCCTTGTCTGACTCATTTTCTATGCACTCCTGCTTTAAATGTCTTGGTATGTAGCAGCTGTTGTTGTTAAACCTATACTTTTTTTTTTAAGCTTTATTTTAGACTTTTTGATTCTTCAGATAAGGTTCCAGTAAAAATGTGCTTTGTGAAACATTATTTTCCAGAAGCATCCGATATTTTATCACAGGGAAAGTGTTCAAGAGGGTTTGAAGCTACAGGTTTAGGAGTTTTTAAAAATTGTAGTCTGGGTTTTAAGGCCAAGAATAATTCATCCCTTCGATTGTATGTGAGGAAAGTCATTAAAATATACCCTCACTTATACAAACAACTTATTTTCCAAAATGTTTTCAAAATTTCTCAAAAGGTATGTTTCTTTCATAGGTGAAAAGAATATAATGAGGGATAGTGAGAGTCACCCAGGAGCAAATATGAGTGTATATCTCAAGTGTGCTTTCGTTTTTTTATCCACTCTCTTTAAGATTTATTTATTTTAGAAAGAGAGAGAGTGAGAAAGCATGCATGCACGAGAGGGCGAGGCAGAGGGAGAAAGAGAGACAATGCAAAGCAGGCTCCATGCCCAGTTGGAGCCCAACGTGGGGCTCAATCTCACCACTCTGAGATGAGAATCTGAGCTGAAATCAAGAGTTGGATGCTTACTGACTGCATGCCCCAGGTTCCCCAATCCACTGCCTTTTCCAAATATTCTGGAATCATCATCATGACGACAAAATAATTGCAATTTGGTGGGATGGACTTGTGATTCCCTTGATATTAAGGAGCAACGACATGCCAATGACACTCGTAATCAATCTCTGATACACCAGAAGTTGTGTTTAAAATAAAGCTCAAAACAATAAATCATATTTAAAAGAGATTTGGGGGTCAACGTTTTTAAAGATATATTTTAAATTTTGGATTCCCTCACCATTTGCATTTTACCTACTTTTTTACTCACCACATTCAGGTTGCTGAGAAGATCTGTGTCCGAAGGAAGATGTAGCCAAAAATTACTGTCTTTATTCTTTGAGAACTTGCCATGAATCTTCTTCTTTGTTCCTTTGCTAGACTTGAGGAAGAAATCTAAGGAAATAAAAAATGTGTGTTCTCCTTATCTACCTCTCTTCTACACCCGGATCTTGGAGGCAGCCATATGAACATATTCTCTATACCCACAATTTGACCTCATTCTAATCTCTGAAACACCTCAATGCTTTATTATTTTTTAATGTAATGTAAAAGCTATAACCTGAATCAAATGATGGAGAAAAAGAGAGGGAAAATCAACCCAAATCTCTCAACCCTTAAATGCCTACCTCTACAAATCTTAATACTTAAGAAAAAACTTAGATTTTAAAATAATACTTTAAAACACAGGGATATAAGTCTTAGGCTGTACTAATTCTTTCACATTCCAGAATAACAATATCCAAAATGTCTTGTCTTACAGTATAACATTGGTAAATTTTCCACCTTGTTAAATTTTGCTGTATGTTATGGATTGGGTCCTTTTCTTTGGTGCAACAATATACCTCACTCCATATTTTCTCCCATTTAAAGAACGTGATAATGACCAGCCTCTCCCATTCTCCGGAATTTATGCTGAGTGCAGTAACACACTGAATCTTCTTTAAAATGAATAAGTCATTTTGAAATGAATTCTTTATAGATGGATCCTTTCCCTTCTTTTATCAGTGTGGATTTTCAGACAAGATTGTTTAAAGCAGAATGGTATATAAATTAATGATTTGACACGCAATGTATTTAGAAACTGATCTAACCCTGAAGACATAAATGTAAAGACCTTCCTTTAAAAAATTTATGATATTTTATTTCCTTATTTCTGGCCTTAAGTACTATGCCAAACCATTGTTAAATAATAAATTACATGGCAATTACTATTAACTTTATTAGCAATAACCTTTTAAATGAACAACTGACTTACATCCACAGCCACCATCTGCATCTTACTTTACATTATCTAAATGAATTTTTCTTTCAACATGGAGAACTTCAATAAATTTGCATAAATTTTCCTGTATATATTACACATTCCAAAAACAGAGGAGTGGGAGGTGATCCTAAATAAGTGAATGGTCACCTTTCGCAATAAAAAGCCTGAAAACCTTCAACAAATATGTCACATTCAATCTGACCGAGAGATTTACTGATTTATATGAATTGCAAAGCACTCTGAAATGGTTTGAAGTTTAAATATTTAATAATATACTTTGGCCCAGTTTCAACATTTCTGAAAACGGGAGACATCTCAAAGAACTTTCCTGCGCAGAACAGCATATTAGGAAGAGTGTTTGTTGGAGACCTTGTACCTCTCTTAGGTATTATACTACTACTGACACTCCATTTGACTGCTTTATACAAACTATTTGCCCATTTCTACCAGGATATCTTGCTAGCTAAAGGCTGTTTGTCCCTGTCCCCAATACAATCTCATTTTGCTGGTTTTTTGATGGCTACACACTTGTATTCTCATCCAAAGATCAGACATCTGGTGAGTTGTAACTGTAGTTTGTTGACTGTAAGTATAACAGCAGTTACGTACATACTAATCTCTTTTTAGCTGGACCTTTGAATATCCTAGTCATTTAGTCTGGTTTTGCAATCTCCATCTCACTGAAGTCTCACTATGATTACCAACTTGCCTACTTCATGCCGTCTTACTGCCTCAATCTGTCAGATACCCTGATTTGCTTCTATCCTCCATGTATCCAGTCATTTGTTTACTAAACGACTATCTGTGGAAAATCTCTGTGAACCAAAAATATGTTTGGAATAGGCTAATGCCTATCATTACAAATCATGCACAAAGTATATGGTGATTTCCTAACCAGCTTTCTACAAACTAGTATTTGTATGACAAGCTTTCTGTCAGTGACTGAAATTCAGTCCTGAGCACTTAAAAGACCCAACTTTCCTCATCCGAGATGGCTGGAGGCCGTCTGATGCTTTCACGTCCAAACTTAAAAGAGTTTGGTTGAGATTCAAATCAGCTTCTAACTCTAGGGCACACGTCTATGGAAGGTGGTCACCTAAAAGCATGCTTGCAAGCAGCAGCTCTCATTATGCTGATGCTGCAAGTCTATCATCTTGGATTGAAAGCATACCAAGGATAGCATCTTTAGACATAACTCAAGAGCACAAACAGTGGAATAATTAGGAAATGTGTAGGAGCTAATCTAGAAATGTTATCTAGACAAAAACCCCAGGGACTTTTTCCAACTTCTCTTTCTTTTACTGCATTCAGAAACAATGTACAAAGGTGGTAGAAATAATGCTAATTAAATTTCCAGCAAATAACAGAACACAAGAGAAAGAGAAGGAATTAAAAGGTGGAATAAGGAACAAAACTGACATAGTAATAAATGTGTCAGATCAACACAATCAGATAAATGTGAATGATTTTGTTTAGTAGCTTAGAGGCCAGTACAAATTGAAGAGGACTAAAAGCAGTTCCCTGCATCTGACTATAGTGTGTTTCTTATATGTGGAAGACACAAAGTGATGAATTTACATGCTTCAAGTGAATATTTTAGTTATGGTTGCTCTGCCTTCTAGAGATAAATGCTGCATTTATTCAGTTACTTATCTATTCTTTTAAAATACATTTACTAAAAACCTACTAAGCATTGGACATTGTGATAGATCTTGGCAAGAAAATGAATAGGAAGTCACAAGAGAGTTTTTATCTAGAAATGAGCACAGGATTACAATTTAGTGTGATAAATACAATAGAGATAAGGATAAGATACTGAGAGATCAGAGGGGAAGGGAGCCATCCCTGTCTTGCCAAGTTAAGGATGGCCTCGTAGCTGAGGAGATAAATAGACTATGTGTTAAGGGATGTCTATGTGTGCTATATATGGAGAAAAAAATGACAGAAGTATAGAGTTAGAAGTTCCATGTAATTTTTGTATAATACACATGACAGAGTTTGGCAGGAATGAGACAAAATCTGGGGATTCAAAGATCTTTATATACCTTTTAGACTATATAAAATGACATAGTGAATTCTGATAAAAGAGTAATAAAATCTATAATAAAATATATCACTCAACAGAAGAATAATCAATGTTATAAACAAGCATTTCACAGAAAACCAAATGTGAAGAAATGTGTTGAAAGGTACTAAATCTTAAACATAATTAAAGCAATGCAAAATCTTAGTGGTCATTCAAATATACCTCAAGATTAAAACTTTTAAGGTTTTTGCTTAAATATTACCTGCTCAGAGAGGTTCTCCTCAATCCATTTGAAAGTAACATGCCACAACCTTCTTTCCATCTAAACTGCTTTATTTTTCCCTTTGGAACATTTATAGAGAACTTATCACTAGTTTCCATTCTATTTCATTGTATTTATTTATTGTCTTCAATAGGATTTAATATTTTGATTACCACTGTACCACAACCACAAAAATGATGCCTAGCAACTTTTAAGTACTCCAAAAATGTTTGTTGAATGAATAAAACACATATAGAAATTATGAAATAATACTTTAAAACAAATAATCTGATTAAAAAATGAGCAGATGACATGAGTAGTCATTTTTCCAAAGACAACATACAGATAGCTAATAGACACATGAAAAGATGCTCTACATCACTCATCATCAGGGAAACACAAATTAAAATCACAATGAGATATCACTATATGCCTGTCAGAATGGCTAAAATTAAAAACACAAGACATAACAAGTGTTGGCGAGGGTGTGAAGAAAAAGGAAACTTTGTGCACTGTTGGTGGGAATGCAAACTGGTGCAGACAGAGTGGACGTTCCTCAAAAAATTAACAGTAGAATTACCTTATGATCCAGTAATTCTGCTATGGGGTATTTACCCAAAGAAAATGAAAACACTAATTTAAAAAGATATATGCACCCATATGTTTATTGCAGCATTATTTACAATAGCCAAGATATGGAAAAAACCGAAGTGTCCACCCATACCAAATGGATAAAGAAGTAGTACACACACACACACACACACACACACACACAATGTAATATTACTCAGCCATCAGAAAATGGAATCTTGCTATCTGCAACAACATGGATAGATCTAGAGGGCATAATGCTGAGTGAAATAAGTCAGTCAGAGAAAGGCAAATACCATATGATTTCACTCATAAGTGGAATTTAAGAAACAAAACAAATGAACAAGCAAATTAAAAAAGAGACAAAAAGTCAGACCCTTGGGGGGTGGGAGGGATGGGGTGGCTGGATGATAGACATTGGGTAGGATATGTGCTATGGTGAGCGCTGTGAATTGTGCAAGACTGTTGAATCACAGATCTGTACTTCTGAAACAAATAATGCAACATATGTTAAGAAAAAAGGAAAAGAAGAAGATAGCAGGAGGGGAAGAATGAAGGGGAGTAAAGTCGGAGGGGGAGACGAACCATGAGAGACTATGGACTCTGAAAAACAAACTGAGGGTTCTAGAGGGGAGGAGTGGGGGGGGATGGGTTAGCCTGGTGATGGGTATTAAAGAGGGCACATTCTGCATGGAGCACTGGGTGTTATGCACAAACAATGAATCATGGAACACTACATCAAAAACTAATGATGTAATGTATGGTGATTAACATAACAATAAAAAAATTTTTTAAAAGTTAATGAATGAATTAAGAAAAAAGAAAAAAAAAATCAGACCCTTAAATACAGAGAACAACCTGGTGGTTGCCAGAGGGGAGGTGAGTGGGGGATGAGTGAACTAGGTGTAAGGGAATTAAGAGTACACTTGTCTTGATGAGCACTGAGAAATGTACAGAATTACTGAATCATATTGAACCTTGAAACTAATATAACATTGTATATGAATTATACTTTAATTAAAAAATAGTGCTTTTTACTCAGAATTAACAAAGATTAAAAATAATAATGTCAACTGTTAAAGTGAAATATGCACTCACACAATGACAGAATAATTTGAAATATATGTTTTCAATTTGAATTTTACTGTACCTGTCAAAATTAAAATGTAACAATCCTCTTAAAAATGATTTCTTCAAAAAAAAAGAATATTTCTTTAGATGTATTTTTATAAATGTGAAAAAGTATGTCAAAGTCCAACAAATTTAAGTATTATTGTAGTATCAAAACACAACTAAAAATCCATCAGTATTGGAAGAGAAACAAATTAGAGTATGTTCTTTTAAAAATATTGGGAATGCATTAATAATAATTAGATACAAATAAGACATGTATAGTAATTTTAATTAAAATGCAAATTGGAAAATAGCATGTATTGTGTATTAACACTGAAAAATGCAATAAGTTATATAACTGTCAGAGAATAAACTGGTGATGCTTCATAACTAAAACAGTTGCCTTTTGGGTAATGTGTCTACATATATTATAAAGGAACTAGACCACAGAAAATGTGGTATAAAAACCCGATTTGGAGCAACTTTGGCAGTCCTAGTTTCTTCAGGCTTCACTTGTGCCTCAGAATTACTAGCATTTTGAAATTATTTGAAATGTTTTATGCTGGATAAGATATCTGATTCTAGTGAGTTTCACTTGACCAACTAATGCTTAGAATCTCTTTAGAGAGATTCATGGAAAACTCTTAAGAGTGATTACCTTTAAGGAGTTTGATCAGTAATGCAAATTGTGAGGAGGACTTTTCCCTTGGCTTTTACTTTAGTGTTTTATGCATTTAAGTGGCTTGATTGGAATTTACAATAATAATAACAGTAACAGCAAAACTAAAGGCATTGAAAAATATATTCTGAAGCAAGTGTATACTCAACCAAAAAAAATCAAACAAAGGCTGTCATTAAATTTGCATTTTATTTTTTTAAGATTTCATTTATTTTGAGAGAAAGAGAGAGAGAGCATGAGGGCACAAGTGAGCGAGGGGGAGGGCCAGAGGGAGAGGAACAAGCAGACTCCCTGCTGAGCAGGGAGCCTAATGCAGGGCTCAATCCCAGG
Source organism: Callorhinus ursinus (assembly GCF_003265705.2). Lineage (NCBI taxonomy): Eukaryota > Metazoa > Chordata > Mammalia > Carnivora > Otariidae > Callorhinus > Callorhinus ursinus. Next base: position 42,031,952 of record NW_027397072.1, read on the forward strand.
ACTCTGAGATCATGACCTGAGCCACCCAGGTGCCCCTAAATTTGCATTTTAAAAACAAATATTTTGGAATTGAGGAATATGAAGTAGAGAGGTGAGAAGGAGCAACAGCATTACTTAAAAACACTGGCTTAGTAATCCAGGGGTTGACATGAGAAGGAACTCAAGCACTGGTAAGAGATAGAGGAAATAGACTTTCTGAGTTAGAAGTGAAAGCTGTCAAAAGATTGGATACAGAGAATGAGACTGAAGAAAATACTAAAATGACTTTTGCAATTTTAGATAGAAAGACAAGGAGAGCTATTTAGTAATTCTGCAAAATGCAGGATTTAGGCTAGTCCTATCAGTTGTGTGGAGAAGAGGCAAACCTCCCAGAAGTAAAACTAGAACAGAAAGGCATCAGTGCAAAGATGGAGCCACTGGGCAAAGAAGATCCAGTTAAAAGGATCGTGTCCACTGGATGTCCATGGGAGGAGCAGAAGTAATTAAAATGATGTAAATCCTAGGTGAAATTAGAGCAAGAGGCATTGAACTGACAATACTAGGTTAAACAAAACTTAGCTTTGAATAGCCTCCTTTCAGAACAAAAATCTTGAATTTCTTTCTTCCTATTTTTGTTACTAACAGTACTACTACTACTGATAATATTATTATAGTTCTTTTTCTAGTTAGAAATTTCACACATTTTCTATCATTTGCTATATATAAAATTTATATTATTATTGTTAACATAATCATTCTATAAATGGAAAACTGAGGCTCTAAGAGAATATTATGTAGCCCATGTAGCAAAATTATGGTTGAATGGTTGAACTGGAATTTGAACTTAGTTAAAATCATCACCCCACACTCTTTAACAATTGTGCTCAGATTGCTTTTGGATTCAGTGTCATTTTGGATGCCTTCAGATGATACTGGAATATTCTATCATCTTCCTGTAAGGATAAGCCATTCATGAATATTCAGGCACTGGCCTGAGAGTCAGGACTCTTTGGGGCTCTCATTCAGATCCAAACTCAAAATACAGGAGTATAAAGAGGATTATATTATTGTTTCTAAATTTCATTCTTAATTCCTATTCCTTCAAGGTTTAGATGCCTCTAAGTAACCTCAAAAGTTAGCAAAGAAAACCTGTGATAAGGACAATGTAACAGGTCACCAAATCATCCAACAGGGAGGTGAAACAGGACATGATCCTAATAGGGTTCATTTGAAGCATGTCATTTATAGTGACAGGGCAACCTCTAGGTTGTTCCTGCTAAGGAGAGAAATAGGGGGTTGCATTATAAATTTTTGCCAGAACACCTCTTTCTGAGCTAATGCCAATACTTTGTCTTGCTTGGATCTCATTGTTCCAATGAGAATTGACATTTTCTACCCCACACTCGTGGTTTTACTTTGTTCCGTTTCATTTTCATTTACCTAGCCTTGCCTTCAGTTCCTATTTATCAATAATAAATAGTCTGGGGGTACAAATGAGGTAAAAGTGAACTTTCCAGGAGTGTTTTAAATATAAGAATTTACTGCTTGAGGAAGATGTGTGTATGGGGACTGAGGCAGTTCTGAATCTAGATAAGCTACAGGGTCTCGGAAACGCTTAAGGTTATCTGGCACTTTGCTAACAACTAAAAGGAATTAATTTTCCATTTATGGTAAAGTATGGGAAGGTAGTGTTTATGTTCAGAATGTACTATCATTTTAACTAGATTATGGACCTCCAGTTAGGGAGGGTCTTCCTTTATGAGTTTAAGAGTTTGAGTTAAATAAAGACAGGGTTGTTTTAAGGGCAGATACTTTTAAAGATGTATTTAGTGGTTAACTTGCAAAATGAAGCAAAACTATTTAATCTCCAGAAATCTTAATTTTGCACTTGCTTCAGTAACCATCCAGGTTAACTAACGTAGAAATAAAATCTACCTCAGAGGTACCCTAAAGTTCTCACCATAACATGGCTACAACATCTGATTAGTCATAACATAATGATAGATTTAATAATATGCTGAAGATTATTTTGATAGCTAACTATGAACTTAATTAGGAAATAATTATGAAGTGTTTTATTCATTCAGTTTAGAATTATAAGTTGATACCCATTTGAGTCAAAATGCAGAAGAGGCACATGGCATTATCTCAGAATGAAAGGTTATGTTTTATTTAGAAAAGCCCCAATGAACTCAAATGTGATGGTGTCAAAACTGATAGAAAATTACTCTATTAGAGTGATTTATGATAATCACAGCAATTCAAATTGTTTTTAAATGAGGCTTTTGGGGGTTCACATTCAGTGTCTTTTCTAATTTTCGGGACATTTGAAGTAGATGATTAATATAGCAAACGAAGAATCAAAATCTCCTACATATGGCTCATTTTTTATTTCAACTTTCTCCAGTATATATAAATTTGGGAGCACCAAATATGAATGAAATTGGGATGTTTTGGGATTTCAAAAAAAAGCAATATCAAAAGTAAGATGATAGTATCTTTAATCAAGATGCAGTATCAGTCAAATGACCTTAATACATGGAAGTTCTCTATCTTCTGTGCCTGATTTTGAAGGTTCTCAACTAGCAGAAAAAAAAAAGGCAGAGGCTGGTCTATCACCTGCCATAAACAGCATGCAGTATTATGACACACACTGCACGTTGATGATAACACTGTTACTTACTTTTAAAATAATGTACAACAAACACATGTTCTATTGGTTTTATTGCCCTAACATTTTTTATTATTGAAAGATCTACCTAATTGAGATATTTTGATGTTAAGGTTGATATTTAAACAAGTTTTTATTAACATGATTTATTTAGAAAAGTAGGGTTACCTTTTGTAATGTTTGGATAAAGTTTTTGAAAAAAAATCACAGAACCCAAAATCTGATATTTTAAATTAAATTACTGTTAAAAATTTTGTAGATGTTGGTGGGGATTCGACTATCAGTGATATTGACCAAAATAAGCAATAAACACAATGATATACTCATTAGTTTTTGCTTATGAAAAGATATACCACTGTTCTTCATTGAACAAGGTCATTTCGCTCCCTATATAAGACGGAGATAAAAACAAAAACGAAGTAAGCAGCTAAACAAGCAAAATTGCTGACTTTAATTTCTTTGTTTTCTAAGATTCCATCCACTCTTCTTCATCTCCCCAGTAAACCACAAATTGCAGGCCCTAAAGTGATATAATACCTTAATAACTTTCTCCTCTGCCTCTGGTCTCTCCCTTAATCATCCTCCATATGGCTTTGCAAATAATCCTTCTAAAATGGTATTTGGAGTACATTAATTCTATGACTAAAATAATTTAATAAATACTTAGTGTAAATAGGATAAAACCAAACCTGTTTTTTGGATTGAAATATTTTCTCTTGAACTGACCAACCTCTGCTTATTTCACTATTTTCATCTCTGGCCATTAACGCATCTCATCCAATAGTCCACATACAACGCCAATACTTGAACTTTGTTACCCACCCCCTAGACTGTCCTTGATATTTTGAGATCCTACTTATCCTTCAAGGGCCTCCTTTTCAAGCCATCATCTATCCCTGCTCCAATTATCAGTTCCTTTGTGGCAACATAGCACATTATTTTTTTCTCTAGAATAAAATTTCACATTTCGAAAAATCAGCTATTATTCTCCTCTTGCTGTTTGAATACTTGTCAAGTGCAAAGACTGTGGCTTCTTCCATCCTTGTGTTTCTATTAACTGGTATAATGATTGGCTTTTTTAGGAATTTAATAAATCTTGAGTTGATTAATCTTAAATGGTCACGTACTTAAGTTCTCTTACAAAAGTTTCATATAAGTCATTTCCCTCAAAACTTATACAAAACTTGAAAAAGTAATTTAATTATTCAAAACATGATTAAAAGATGACTGCTTTTTGTTATAAGATGTTTTGCTAATCGTTCTCATAGATACCCAGGAAAAATAACAAAAAGGAAAATATTTTTATCCTTCTGTTACACAGCTCTTTATTACTACTTTTTTGTGGAAACATGCATGTATATTTATTTTGTTCATTGTAAGAAAAAGAATACATGAACAGGGCAAGACATTTTAAATAAGTACAAGAAAATGAAGCGAAATGGCACAGTTTCTTCAAATTTTAGTCACACTATCTGAAGTTGGCAAAGAAGGGAAATGTATTTCCATTTTTCTTTCATTTGCAGTTATTCACTTATAATACCATACTATAACAAATATTATACTTATATGCCTAGTCCTTGATTTATCAACTTAAAGCTAATGTACACTTTCTGAGATGTAAAATAAGAATGTGATTTAATACAGTTTTCTTTTTCTTTCTATGTTAAGTACACAAAATATTTATAAATCTCATTAAAATATGTAACTGTAAAAATTTTAGTCACTGTTAAGACAATTGGTTCTGTGGAGAAGATACAGGATTCTGAATTATTAAACTTGTAGCTTCTAAGGTGTCCAAAACATCAAAGTCTAACATATACTCTATTTTCATCCTTAATTGCTCAAATATTATCATATTTTAACTAGCCTCATAATTGGACACTTCTTTCTTTGCACTTCCTAGTTGTGTTTCTTCCCTGGAGTGAGTATGTTTGTATTTTTCTTTCTTGCCAAGAGATATTACCCTTTCTTCATACGCCACTTCTACGCAGTAGAATTCATCCAGATCGGTCAAATACAAGGGCACTGATCAGGCCTTTGACCAACGTTGGTAAAGGGTTCAATGTGGCACACATCAAGGCACATTTGGGCACAGTCCCATTTTCTATACTCTTTTCCCAATTGCTCAGTGAGTCACTTCTCACAACTGCAGTCTTAGGAACCTTCTTTCCAGGGACTGAGATAAACTCTTTGTTGGACGTTATTAAGTTCGCTACTTGTGGAAGTTTCTCTGGTTTGGTTATGCCTAAAAATATATTGGTAAACTGTGCGATTTGGATTTAGCCCTCTGGGGAAGGTGGTGAGGTAAAGATGCCTAGGCTATGCAAAGGAAGTTACCCTGCAGGGAACTACACTCTAGTTCTGTGTTCATGTTCAGGGCAAATAATATGCATTCTCTTGGATTTCCCTTGAGCATCTTAAGGAAAACAAAGACTGCTGGGGATGACCACATTTGAAATATAAAACCCCCTCAGTTATCCAGCAAACAACAAATATCTTTCTGAATTCTATTTTGTCAAATTACAAAATACCTTCTAAGTAGGAAATACATTCAATCACCATTTCAGTCACCATAGCAATTTGTACCCATACTGGGAAAACAATTTTACTTTTCACATCTCAGTGGTGCCATTACTTGATGACATAAAATATTATTGATAAAAGATTCTAAATATAACATACAACTGTCAGAAGAAATAGGAGAAAGGTATAAATATACATCTCTATCTATATTCTATTAATAAAGGATACTATAATGAATCTAAGTTAAAAGGAATGCCAAATTCAAAGAAATGTATCCTAGAGAAAAACACCAGTAAGTTGAACAAAATAAAGTATAGGAAACCAGAATGACTGCAAAGTCCTCTGCCCATTACATTTTTACCAGCATAGCCCACCTTAATGTTAATGTCTTTTATTCCTCTGCTCATTTTGGATAGTCAAGATCCTTGAAACTTTGTTTCAAGAATTCAAGTATTAAATTATACAAGAGATAGAAAATGCTTTGAAATATAATATAGTGTTATCCAATTTTATAAAGTCCTTATTTCCCTTTTAGAGATAGTACTACAGTTTTCCAACACTAGCATCAATCTTTTCAATCAGAAGGGAATAAAATGTGAGTGTTTTATAAAAGTGTCATTTGCTTTGAATATTAAAAGTTAAAGTTAAAGAGAATTTAAGAACCAGTCAAGATGGAGAAATTCTTTTCAAGTTTTTTTCTAATTGCAATTCAAATCTGTGGGCAGATTTAAAAAATAAACCACCAAGGGTGCCTGAGTGGCATAGCCAGCTAAGTGACCAACTCTTGGTTTCGGCTCAGGTCTTGATCTCAGGGTCATGAGATCGAGCCCTGACTTGGGCTCTGTGCTCAGTGCTCAATGCAGAGTCTCCTTGAGACTCTCTCCCCCTCTGCCCCTCCCCCCCCGCATGTATGCACGCTCTCTCTCTCCTTCTCAAAAATAAATAAATAAATCTTTAAAAAAAATCAAATAAGCCACCAGAACACTGAAAACTAAATAGCAACAGGTGATCCACCAATCACCTGCTATGAGTGAGGGAAGTCAAACTTAAACCACCAATGCAATAATAGTGAGATTTTCTTTTTCTTCCTCCTTTACCCCAACTTGGACTCAAGTGGGTAGAATTAGGGAACTGTGTAGCAAGCATGGACATTAAAATTTCCAAGAATAGTATAACTTTCTGGACAGAGGACTGGGGAAGGAACATCTGTAGCTTAAGAGTATGGCATCATCATTTTATCTTGGTGTTTTCTTTTTTCCATTTTTTTCTTTCATGCCTCTGCTCCAGTTAAATGAAACACAAAATCACTGCTGTCATGGTGAGCAACAAAAGCAACTTTTACATGAAGAGTGTGAGAATCCCCATCCTTTTTTCTGTTTTTCTTTTGTCTAGCCATCTTAGCCTGAGAGCCCAGCCACTGTACAGCTCTGTCTGTGGCTGAAACTGAGACAACCCCACCAGTGTAGCCAGAGGAACCAGGAAAGGAACCGTGGGAGCAGAGAGGAAATAGCTGACTAAATCAATCTCCTAACCCTGTGGAGGAAACAACATAATCCCTCTAAGCTTTGCATGAGCAGTTTATACCCAGAAGAGCTTACTAAAGGCTCTGATAATTGAATTACAATATAAGCCGCTATCCAAGTCCAAGGATGAACACAAAAATGGCACAAAGGGGTAGAAGGCAGATGCAAAGATCATAGCAAAAGATTTGAAAACTGAACTGACATTGTAATCTGTCATCCACAGTAGATTAGACAGAATTTACAGAATGAAATTTAACAGATTGATTGCTTCTTAAAATAAGCAAACAAAAAAATCAACATTTTCCAGAAAATTGTAACAGAAAGAGAATTTCAAAGCATAATATTCAAATTATATAGTATACAACCCCCCAAACCAGGAAATCTGACCAATTCAAAAGGGAAAAGATAAGTCAATATTTGCCAACCCAGAGATGACCCAGATGTTAGAATTATCAAAGACTTTAAAACAGTTACTATTACCATCCTCCATGAGATAAAAGTAAATATGCTTGAAATAAAAGGAAAAATAGAAGTTCTCAGCAGAGAAGTAAAAACTAAATATCTAGTTAAGTGGAACGGATTAATTTTCTCCACCAAAGTTATAAAGTTATTTTTAAAACATGTATGCAAACATTTAAACCTTATTATATATATATATATGTGTGTGTGTGTGTGTGTGTGTATAATCCTTATTTATATATGTGTGTGTGTGTGTGTGTGTGTATAATCCTTATTTATATATGTGTGTGTGTATATATATATATAAAATACATATATGTGTAATTCATAAGATAACTAAAATATAAGGGGAGTTTGACACCTGAAACTAATATAACACTCTATGTTAACTCTACTGAATTTAAATAAAAAATAAATAAAAGGAAAAAATATAAAGAGGAGTCAAGAAATCTGTATCATTGTAATGTTTCAATATTTTACTTGAATTGGTAAAATAGCTACTTTAAGTAGAATGAGAAAAGTCAGAATAACCATGAAAGAGATAATATATTGGGATACAGCAAAAAACAACAAAAAAAATCCAATAGTTAAATTAGAATACTAAAATATGTTCAAATAATGAAAGTAGGAAATTAAAATCGAAAGGGGAGGGATAAAAATCAGATAAGTCAAATAAGAAAATAATAAATGGTAGACTTAAATCAAAATAAACTACATTCAGTGTAATTTTGTCTAAACTCACCAATTAAAAGAGATTTTATGATCAGATTAAAAAGAAAGCAAGACAAAGCTATATGTAGTTTACAAGAAACTCATTTTAACTAGAATGATACAGAGAGATGAAAAGTTTATACAAAAATCTGTACACAAATGCTCACAGAAACTAATCTGTAAACACATAAAAGGAAACAACACAAATGATTCTTCAGTACATAATAGAGAAGTTTATGGTGCATCTATACACTGAAATGCTATCACCAATAAGAACAAAGCATTCATAGAAGCAATACCATGAATGGATCCCAAATGCAGTAATGTGAGCAAAAGAAGCCACAGTGAAAAAGCTCTCTATATTGTAGGAAATCCATTTTTTTAAAAGATTTTATTTATTTATTTGTGAGACAGAGAGAGAGATCACAAGCAGGGGAATCTGCAGGCAGAGGGAGAAGCAGGCTCCCCACTGAGCAAGGAGCCCAATGCGGAACTCGATCCCAGGACCCTGGGATCATGACCTGAGCTGAAGGCAGACTGAGCAACCCAGGCGTCCCATACCAAGAAACACAACTCTAGATTATATGGTAAGAATGTGTTTAGTTTTGCAAGAAACTGCCAAACTCTTCTCCAAAGTGTCTGTAACATTTTGCATTGCTATCAACAATAAATGGGAGTTCCTTTTGTTCTGCGCTCTTGATAGCATTTGGAGTTGTCAGTGTTTGAACTTTGATAACTCAGGTGTAGTGGTATCTTACTGTTGTTTTGATTTGTAATTGCCTAATGACAATGATGTGTAACAACTTTTAATATGCTTATTTGTGATTCATATATCTTCTTTGGCAAGATATTTGTTGAGATCTTTTGCCCATTTTTAATTGGGTTTTTCATTTTAATCAGGTTGTCTATATACCTATTCTTGAGTTTTAAGAGGTATTTGTAAGTTTTGGATAACAATCTTTTATCAGATGGTCTCTTAACAACTATTTTATCCTAGTTTATGACTTTTTGTTCTCTTGACAGTGTCTTTTACAGAGCAGTCATTTTTAATTTTAGTTTTTTTAAAATAATTTTTTATTGTTATGTTAATCACCATACATTACATCATTAGTTTTTGATGTAGTGTTCCATGATTCATTGTTTGTGCATAACACCCAGTGCTCCATGCAGAATGTGCCCTCTTTAATACCCATCACCAGGCTAACCCATCCCCCCAGCCCCCTCCCCTCTAGAACCCTCAGTTTGTTTTTCAGAGTCCATCGTCTCTCATGGTTCGTCTCCCCCTCCGACTTTACTCCCCTTCATTCTTCCCCTCCTGCTATCTTCTTTTTTTTTTCTTAACATATGTTGCATTATTTGTTTCAGAAGTACAGATCCGTGATTCATCAGTCTTGTACAATTCACGGTGCTCACCATAGCACATACCCTCCCCAATGTCTATCACCTAGCCACCCAATCCCTTCCACCCCCCACCACTCCAGCAACCCTCAGTTTGTTTCCTGAGATTAAGAATTCCTCATATCAGTGAGGTCATATGATACATGTCTTTCTCTGATTGACTTATTTCACTCAGCATAACACCCTCCAGTTCCATCCATGTCGTTGCAAATGGCAAGATCTCATTCCTTTTGATGGCTGCACAATATTCAATTGTGTATATATACCACCTCTTCTTTATCCATTCATCTGTCGATGGACATCTTGGCTCTTTCCACAGTTTGGCTATTGTGGACATTGCTGCTATAAACATTGGGGTGCATGTACCCCTTCGAATCTCTACATTTGTATCTTTGTGGTAAATACCCAGTAGTGCAATTGCTGGATCGTATGGTAGCTCTATTTTCAACTGTTTGAGGAAGCTCCATACTGTTTTCCAGAGTGGCTGCACCAGCTTGCATTCCCACCAACAGTGTAGGAGGGTTCCCCTTTCTCCACATCCCCGCCGACATCTGTCGTTTCCTGACTTGTTAATTTTAGCCATTCTGACCTGTGTGAGGTGGTATCTCATTGAGGTTTTGATTTGGATTTCCCTGATGCCGAGCGATGTTGAGCACTTTTTCATGTGTCTGTTGGCCATTTGGATGTCTTCTTTGGAAAAATGTCTGTTCATGTCTTCTGCCCATTTCTTGATTGGATTATTTGTTCTTTGGGTGTTGAGTTTGATAAGTTCTTTATAGATTTTGGATCCTAGCCCTTTATCTGATCTGTCATTTGCAAATATTTTCTCCCATTCTGTCGGTTGTCTTTTGGTTTTGTGGACTGTTTCTTTTGCTGTGCAAAAGCTTTTTGTCTTGATGAAATCCCAATAGTTCATTTTTGCCCTGGCTTCCCTTGCCTTTGGCGATGTTTCTAGGAAAAAGTTGCTGCGGCTGAGGTCGAAGAGGTTGCTGCCTGTGTTCTCCTTTAGGATTTTGATGGACTCCTGTCTCACATTTAGGTCTTTCAACCATTTTGAGTCTATTTGTGTGTGTGGTGTAAGGAAATGGTCCAGTTTCCTTCTTCTGCATGAGGCTGTCCCATTTTCCCAACACCATTTGTTGAAGAGACTGTCTTTTTCCCATTGGACATTCTTTCCTGCTTTGTCAAAGATAAGTTGACCATAGAGTTGAGGGTCCATTTCTGGGCTCTCGATTCTGTTCCATTGATCTATGTGTCTGTTTTTGTGCCAGTACCATACTGTCTTGATGATGACAGCTTTGAATAGAGCTAGAAGTCCGGAATTGTGATGCCACCAGCTTTGCTTTTCTTTTTCAATATTCCTCTGGCTATTCGGGGTCTCTTCTGGTTCCATACAAATTTTAGGATTATGTGTTCTATTTCTTTGAAAAAGGTGGATGGTATTTTGATGGGGATTGCACTGAATGTGTAGATTGCTCTAGGTAGCACTGACATCTTCACAATGTTTGTTCTTCCAATCCATGAGCATGGAACGTTTTTCCATTTCTTTGTGTCTTCTTCAATTTCTTTCCTGAGTATTTTATAGTTTTCTGAGTACAGATCCTTTGCCTCTTTGGTTAGATTTATTCCTAGGTATCTAATGGTTTTGGGTGCAATTGTAAATGGGATAGACTCCTTGATTTGTCTCTCTTCTGTCTTGTTGTTGGTGTATAGGAATGCCACTGATTTCTGTGCATTGATTTTATATCCTGCTACTTTACTGAATTCCTGTATGAGTTCTAGCAGTTTTGGGGTGGAGTCTTTTGGGTTTTACACATACAGTATCATATCATCTGCAAAGAGTGAGAGTTTGACTTCCTCTTTGCTGATTTGGATGCCTTTGATTTCTTTTTGTTGTCTGATTGCTGTGGCTAGGACTTCTAATACTATGTTGAATAGCAGTGGTGAGAGTGGACATCCCTGCCGCGTTCCTGACCTTAGGGGAAAAGCTGAGAGCTTTTGTCAATGAAAATGACATTGGCTGTAGGTTTTTCATAGATGGCTTTTATGATATTGAGCTATGTGCCCTCTATCCCTATACTCAAAGAGTTTTGATCCAGAAAGGATGCTGTACTTTGTCAAATACTTTTTCTGCATCTATTGAGAGGGTCATATGATTCTTGTTCTTTCTTTTGTTAATGTATTGTATCACATTGATTGATTTGTGGATGTTGAACCAGCCTTGCAGCCCAGGGATAAATCCCACTTGGTCATGGTGAATAATCTTTTTAATGTACTGTTGGATCCTATTGGCTAGTACTTTGGTGAGAATTTTTGCATCCATGTTCATCAAGGATATTGGTCTGTAATTCTCCTTTTTGATGGGGTCTTTGTCTGGTTTTGAGATCAAGGTAATGGTGGCCTCATAAAATGAGTTTGGAAGTTTTCCTTCCATTTCTATTTTTTGGAACAGTTTCAGGAGAATAGGTATTAATTCTTCTTGAAATGTCTGATAGAATTCCCCTGGGAAGCCATCTGGCCCTGGGCTTTTGTTTGTTGGGAGATTTTTGATGACTGCTCAATTCCTTAGTGGTTATAGGTCTGTTCAGGTTTTTTATTTCTTCCTGGTTCAATTTTGGTAGTTGATACATCTCTAGGAATGCACCCATTTTTTCCAGGTTATCTAATTTGCTGGCATAGAGTTGCTCATAATATGTTCTTATAATTGTTTGTATTTCTTTGGTGTTGGTTGTGATCTCTCTTTCCTTCATGATTTTGTTGATTTGGGTCATTTCTCTTTTCTTTTTGATAAGTCTGGCCAGGGGTTTTTCAATCTTGTTAATTCTTCCAAAGAACCAGCTCCTAGTTTCGTTGATCTGTTCCACTGTTCTTTTGGTTTCTATTTCATTGATTTCTGCTCTGATCTTTATTATTTCTCTTCTCCTGCTGGGTTTAGGCTTTATTTGCTGTTTTTTCTCCAGCTCTGTTAGGTGTAGGGTTAGGTTGTGTATTTGACACCTTTCTTGTTTTTTGAGAAAGGCTTGTATTGCTATATACTTTCCTCTCAGGACTGCCTTTGCTGTATCCCAAAGATTTTGAACAGTTGTGTTTTCATTTTCATTGGTTTCCATGAATTTTTTTTAATTCTTCTTTAATTTCCTGGTTGACCCATTCATTCTTTAGTAGGATGCTTTTTAGCCTCCAGGTATTTGAGTTCTTTCCGACTTTCCTCTTGTGATTGAGTTCTAGTTTCAAATCATTGTGGTCTGAAAATATGCAGGGAATAATCCCAATCTTTTGGTACCTGTTGAGACCTGATTTGTGACCTGGGATGTGATCAATTCTGGAGAATGTTCCATGGTCACTAGAGAAGATTGTGTATTCCGTTGCTTTGGGATGGAATGTTCTGAATATGTCTGTGAAGTCCATTTGGTCCAGGGTTTCATTTAAAGTCTTTATTGCCTTGTTGATCTTTTGCTTAGATGATCTGTCCATTTCAGTTAGGGGGGGTGTTAAAGTCCCCTACTATTATTGTACTGTTGTCAATGTGTTTCTTTGCTTTTGTTATTAATTACCTTATATAATTGGCTGCTCCCACGTTAGGGGCATAGATATTTACAATTGTTAGATCTTCTTGTTGGATAGATCCTTTAAGTAGGATATAGTGTCCTTCTTCATCTCTTATTACAGTCTTTGTTTTAAAATCTAATTTGTCTGATATAAGGATTGCCACCCCTGCTTTCTTTTGGTGTCCATTAGCATGGTAAATGGTTTTCCACCCCCTCACTTTCAATCTGGGGGTGTCTTTGGGTCTAAAATGAGTCTCTTGCAGATAGCATTTGGATTCGTCTTGTTTCTTAATCCAATCTGAGAGCCTGTGTCTCTTGATTGGGGCATTGAGCCCATTTACATTCAGGGTAACTATTGAAAGGTATGAATTTAGTGCCATTGTATTGCCTGTAAGGTGACTGTGACTGTATATTGTCTGTGTTCCTTTCTGATCTATGCTGCTTTTAGGCTCTCTCTTTGCTTAGAGGACCTCTTTCAATATTTCTTGGAGGGCTGGTTTTGTGTTTGCAAATTCCTTTAGTTTTTGTTTGTCTTGGAAGCTTTTTATCTCTCCTTCTATTTTCAGTGATAGCCTAGCTGGATATAGTATTCTTGGCTGCATATTTTTCTCGTTTAGTGCTCTGAAGATCTCATGCCAGTCCTTTCTGGCCTGCCAGGTCTCTGTGGATAGGTCTGTTGCCAATCTAATGTTTCTACCATTGTAGGTTACATATCTCTTCTCCGAGCTGCTTTCAGGATATTCTCTTTGTCTCTGAGACTCGTAAGTTTTACTATTAGATGTCGGGGTGTTGACCTATTTTTATTGATTTTGAGAGGGGTTCTCTGTGCCTCCTGGATTTTGATGCCTGTTTCCTTCCCCACATTAGGGAAGTTCTCTGCTCTTATTTGCTCCAATATACCTTCTGCCCCTCTCTCTCTTTCTTCTTCTTCTGGGATCTCAATTATTCTAATGTTTTGTCTTATCGTATCGCTTATCTCTCGAATTCTGCCCTCGTGATCCTGTAGTTGTTTCTCTCTCTTTTTCTCAGCCTCTTTATTTTCCATCATTTGGTCTTCTGTATCGCTGATTCTCTCTTCTGCCTCATTTATCCTAGCAGTTAGTGCCCCCATTTTTGATTGCACCTCATTAATAGCCTTTTGGATTTCGACTTGTTTAGATTTTAGTTCTTTTATTTCTCCAGAAAGGGTTTCTGTAATAACTTCCACACTTTTTTCAAGCCCAGCTAGTATCTTTAAAGTCATGTTTCTGAACTCTAGGTCCGACATCATACTAATGTCCGTATTGAGAAGGTCCCTGGCAGACGGTACTACCTCTTGTTCTTTTTGCTGAGGTGATTTTTTTCGTCTTGTCATTTTGTCCAGAGGAGAATAGATGAATGAGAGAACAGAATGCTAACAGGTTAACAACGTCTCCAGCAAATATACTCTATACAAATCAGAAAAGACCTGAAACCAGGGGACAAGAAAGGGAAAGAAAGAAGAGAAAAAAAAAAAAAGGAAAAAGATAAAGATAAAAACAAACAAAAACAGAGCAAAACAAAAAAAACAGAATATGATCAAATATGATCAGGCTAGTGCATAGATCAGTGCCACACACTAGCTTTTGGGCATATTTTGGTCTGTTAGAAGAAAGTGTCTGCTAAAATTTTAAAGGAAGAAAGACATATATGTACAAAATAAGGGTTGATACAATGAAGGGATGGCAGATGACTGTAAAGATGAAAATTATAAAAGATTTTATAAAAGGACTTGATAAGATAAGAAGTTGTTTTTAAAAAGAAAGAAGAAGATGTAAAAAGAAAAAGAAAAAAGAAAAAAAAGGGAAAGAATGTGATCAGGCAGGAGACTAGAACAAAGCCATACACTAGTGATTTAGGGTATATTTTGATCTGTTAGAAGAAATTGTATCTCAAAATTTTAAAGAGAGAACAACTTATATATATATATGCCAAAAATAAGGGTAACTACTATGAAGGGATAAAAATATGACTCTAAAAATGAAAAATAAAAAATGTTTTTTTAAAAAAGGGATTGATAAGATGTTGTTTGAAAAAGGGAAAAAGAAAAATTCAAAAAAAAAACCGTTAAAAAAATTCACTTTGAAAAACTAATGAATCATGGTAAAAAAGCCATGAATTCTATGTGCAGTATTCCCCTAGCGCTGGAGTCCTCTCGTTCTCCTAATCGGTAAACTTGGTCTTGGCTTGCTGGCTGTTCGTGCTGATCTTCTGGGGGAGGGGCCTGTTGCCGTGGTTCCCAAATGTCTTTGCCGGAGGCGGAATTGCCCCGCCCTTGTCGGTCCGGGCTAAGCAAGGTGCTCGGGTTTGCTCTCAGGAGCTTTTGTTCCCTGCAAGCTCTCGGTACAGCTTTAGAGGACCAGGGTGAAAATGGTGGCCTCCCAATCTCCACCCGGAGGAGCTCAGAACTCGGGGCCCCGCTCCTCAGTGTGCCCCCAGAGAAAAGCAGTCACTCCCGTCTCCCCGGTCTCCGGCTGCACTCCGTGCTCACCCGGCCTGTGACCGAGCGTTGCTATCTCTGGCACCCGACCCCGTGTGGAGTCTCCAAACCCAGCAGATCCCTGCAGTGCGTTCCCGCACCGCTCCTCCCCGGGAAGGAAGGGGAGTCTCCCCGGATCTGCTGCTTGTTGGGTCCCTGCTGGAGGAGCAGTGGCCCGACTGGGCCGCGGATCACAGTTTATGGCAACCCCGAGCTGAGAGCCCACGCCTCGGCTCCGTCTCTGCAGCCGGCTTTCCCGCTCCGATACCTGGGAGCTCTGCTGCACTCAGGCACCCCCGGTCTTTCTGTGACCCCGAGGGTCCTGAGACCACACTGTCCCGTGAGGGTTCCACCCTCCGCTTAGCCACTGGAGTGATGTCCCTCAGCGGAGCCGACTTCTAAAAGTTCAGATTTTGTGCTCCACGGCTCTAGCACTTGCCAGAAGCGGCCGACGGAGGCCCCTCCCCCGCCGTCTCTCCTCCCGAATATCGCCTCGGATTCACTTCTCCGCACGTCCTACCTTCCAGTAAGTGGTCGCTTCTCTGTTCAGAGAGTTGTTGCTACTCTCTTCTTCGATCTCCTGTTGAGTTTGTAGGTGTTCAGAATGGTTTGATCCCTATTCAGCTGAATTCCTGAGACCAGACGAAATCCAGGTCTTTACTCCTCTGCCATCTTGCTCTGCCCCCCAGTCATTTTTAATTTTAATGAAATCCAGGTTATCATTTATTTCTTTCATGGATAATGCCTTTGGTGCTGTATCAAAAAAGTCAGTAGCAATTCCATGTTCATCGAGATATTATCTTCCAGAAATCTTATAGTTTTGCATTTTACATTTAGGTCTGTGATGCTTTGGAGTTAATTTTTGTGAAGGGTGTAAAGTCTGTGTCTACAATTTTTTTAGTTTTCACTTTTGATTTTTTTTTCTTTTTTTATGTAGATGTCTAGTCTTCCAGTGCTATTTGTTGAAAAGACTATTGTTTTCTCCATTGTATTACCTTTGCTCCTTCGTCAAAAATCAAAATAGACAAAATTCTTTGTCTATTTCTAGGCTCTTTATTCTGTTACTTTAATGTACTTACTCTTCTATTATTTTTTATTATCCTTTATGATTATTCTTTATTTATTCTTTTGTCAATACCACTGTCTTGATTACTGTAGCTTTATAGCAAATTTTGAAGTCAGGTAACATTTGTCCCCCAAGTTTATTCTTCTTCATCAATTTTGTCTTGGTGATTCTGGATCTTTTGCCTCTCATATAAATTTTTGAATCAGTTTGTTAATATCCACAAAATAAGTTGCTGGGATTTTTATTTGAATTGTGTTGAATATATAGGTCTAATTGGGATGACAATATCAAGTCATCCTACCAACGAACATAGAATATCTCTCTATTCAGCTACTCTTAGCTTTCTTTCATAAGAATTTTGTAGTTTTTCCTTTTGTAGATTTTGTATGTATTTTGTTAGATGTATACCTAAGTACCTAAGTATTACTTTTTTCTCCCCTGGGTGGTAATGTAAATAATATTATGTTTAAAAATTCTAATTGCTCATTGCTCGGGCGCCTGGGTGCTCAGTTGGTTAAGCGACTGCCTTTGGCTCAGGTCATGATCCTGGAGTCCCGGGATCGAGTCCCACATCGGGCTCCCTGCTCGGCGGGGAGTCTGCTTCTCCCTCTGACCCTCTTCCCTCTCGTGCTCTCTCTCTCTCTCATTCTCACTCTCTCAAAATAAATAAATAAATCTTTAAAAAAATAAAAATTCTAATTGTTCATTGCTCACTGAAAATAAGAATAGCTGATATTGAGTGTTTTGCTATGTGCTAGACACTGTTTTGAATATTTCATATGTGCTATCTCAATGTATACTCCCCAAACTCAAGGAGCTATGCACTATCACTTTGTTATTTTACAGATGAGGCAATTATAAAATGTAAAAGCCAAAATAACTTGCCCTAATTCATTCTGCTAGTAAGTGACAGAGACAAGTTTTGAACTGAGGAGCCCTGGCTCCTAACCATTATGTTCACCACGACTACAGCCCTCTATATGCCTCAGAAATGCAGTTATAAGATTATTAAACCACACAGTATGTTAGGACTGTACTGCCATTAAGGGAAGAATATGAAAATGGAGACAAATAAACTCAGGAATCACACATGATAGTTTTTCTTTTGGAAATGTTATCTGCCAAATTTTAGATTGTAATCAACTTTAAAATTTGACTTAAATGTCTAAGCTATATTTCAAAGAGGTGTAGGGGTTTATAAGATGGTTCATAAATTAGAGCAAGGATATAAAAACTAATCATAATTTTTGCTGTCTTATCAGACTTCAGACTTCACTTTATCATTTGAGTTGATTGCCAGTTATTTATATGGAAATGTGCATTTCTGGATAAATAAACAATTACATGGATTTCTTTCAAAAATACGATGTTGGGGCGCCTTTCGCTCAGGTCATGATTTCAGGGTCCTGGGATTGAGCCCCACATTGAGCTCCTCACTCAGCGAGGAGTCTGCTTCTCCCTCTCCCTCTCCCCACTTGTGCTATCTCTCTGGTTCTCTCTCTCTCAAATTAATTAATCAGCTAATGAACACCACAACTTGGATGAACTTCAAGGGCACTGTGCTGAATAAAGGAATCCAATCTCAAAAGCTCACATATTGTATGATTCCACTTACATAACATTATATAAGTGACAAAACTACACATATGGAGAACAGATTAGTAGTTGTTAAGGATTAGCGATGGTAGTGGGGAGTGAGTGGGTTTGACCTTAAAGAAACTGTATGAGGGGAATCTTTGTGATAATGACATAGCTCTGCATCTTATTGTGATGGTGCTTATACAAACCCACACAGGTTTGTATGATGATATTTTATCAATGTGCTATCCTGGTTTTGATACTGTACTATTTTATCAATGTGCTATCCTGGTTTTGATACTGTACTATAATATATAAGAAGTAAACCTTGGGGAAAACTGGGTAAAGGGTACCTGGGGACCTCTCTGTACTTTCTTTTCAGCTTCTTATTACTCTATAATTGTTTCAAAATAAAAATTTTAAAAAATCTAAGCCTAAAGGATGCAATACTTATAATAATTAGAAGATTAGGGAAACTAAAAAAATATCCAAGGAACTGAGTATTTTCTTTTTGAGGAATGGTAGAACTAGGTAGGGTAAAGAACCACAAAGGTAAAGCATGGTGATTGTCTTAAAATGTCTGAGAGATTGCTATATGGATGAACTACTACTAATAATGCAAAATAATGAAGATGAAGAATCAAAATTAAAACAAGGCAGAAACTAAGTGTACATTAATTGACTAGAGGGCCTTTGAAATCTCATTTAACTGTGAGAGTAGATTCTATGATGCTAAGTTCCCCCACAGGTGTGGAAATGATAACTGAGTGACCCAAGAACTGTTCAAGTGTGGCCAAATATTTAGCTCCAGAAGCAGGTGAGAACATAGAAAGAGAATCTTTCAAAATTAATGAAAAACAAAGTGGGGATATTTTTGGGTAAGTAAAGATTGAATAGTATTCTATACACTGCTTATAAGTAACTTCCTCTCTTTCTGTTATTCACATTACTTAGTGCCATCCTATTCTACTTAGCACCACCAAAATTGTCAGAATATGCTCTCAATAGAGAGTTGCACTGATAGATAAATGAAGAAGGGCTAAAGAATGCCCATTCCATGTAGAAATGGCTGATTATTGTTATTTCAAGTGTTATTATTGCTAGTGTTATTTCAAGTGTTACTCATTACATACACTGTATAAAGTATTTAATAGGAAAATAAAATACCTGAATCCTTTAGAAATCTAAACTGCTGGATTTAGGGGTAAACTATGATGATTCCAATGTAACATTTTTTTAATTACTTACAGTTGTATTTTTATATTCTTTCTTTCCTCCATCATGTTTCTCAACTTATTAAAGATACAGGATATATAACTTCACTGGAAGGACAGATACAAGCTAGAATCAAATCATCACTTAGCTTTGTCACATTATATTATTATTTTTTTAAACTCCTATTCCTAGAAGGACAATAATCTTAACAAGTGTTGATCTTCAAAAGACAAGCAGGAAATCTATTGATGAAGCAAAGCTAATTGCAATAAAGAAGAACAATCCCTTAGGAGAGAATTAGTAGTATCCTTCTTAGAAGGAGAAAATCAGGAGAAGATATTATTGGGGTTTTAGTTGGGAATAAGCAGAGTTTATAATATAATAACTTTGGATTGTAAGCCGAGGGAGGCTGGTATCTTGAAGCCAGATGAATAATCAGGAGTTCATCCTGACATGCCAGTTGTTCAAATACTTCATAGTCTCGTCTTCCAGGAGCAAGTACTGAATTTATTTAAATATAACAAGCATCTATCGTATTTTTTCTTATATCCACTATTGCTTAATACAGGGAAAAGAAAGGATGCCTGGTCCCAGAATTCTTTAACATGAATACAGGAAAATATGTTGGTTTCAGTTCTCACAAGACTTTCCTGAGAGAGAAAAAAAAAAATTATATGAATTCTCTATTTTCTCTTTTACATGTCAAATGCCAGACCAGAGGACTCTATTATCATGGTTATTATGATCAGTGGTAGAGAATTCAAGATAAGATTTAAAAAAAAAAACCCAAAACCCAAAAACCAAAAACAAAACAAAAAACTCCAGAGTATGTTGACCAGGATAAGGGGAAATGAAATAGAAGAAACAGAAAATGGCTTTATTTTATTTGGTGCTTCGTGTTCTTCGTTTTCTCCTTATGTCCCTTGGATGTGCCAAAATACTGGATGAGTCAAGTGTAATAGACAGTGAAACAAAATGTTGAGAGCTGAATCACAGTGCCTTTCAGCTAGCTAAAAAGAAAAGCTGAAAGACACTCACATGCTGTCTCTTCTCTTTCATTATTTTCATTAGTAGCAGGTCACTGTGGCCAGCCCACACCCAAGGGAAGAGAAGTTTAGCTTCATCTCTTGAAAGGAGGAATAATAAACAAAAATTCTGGAAGTGTTTTAAAATCATCACAGAGGTTAAGTGTTTAGGAGTGCTGACTGAGAATGTTGAAATCTATCAGGAGTCAGGAAATGAAACTTTAAGCAGTCTTATACTTGTACTTTAATCTTATACCTGACTGTCCATGGATATGCAATCAATATATACAATGTCTACACTGTTATAAAAATAGAAAGTTAATTTCAAAGACAAAATGCAATTTTGTTAATTTGTGTATTTTATATTTTATCACACCATCTCATTTATTTCCACCTTCGTATTTGTAAGTAATTTTTGAGTAAGAACTAGATCTGGAGTTCTGGGAAAGATGGCAGGTGGAATGCATATATTAACCTCTGATCCTTCCTGAAATTCCATTATCATGCCATAAAAAAATTAAACTGATATAAATTCAACTAAGTGAAAGAGAAGAGAAAAAGAGACAAGAAGCACAATTTAGGAAGTGGGGGAAAAGGTAAACCATACTAAAAGACCTAATTCAGGATAACAAATAACCACATCAAAAATAGCATTATTTAGTCACTGAGGAAATGCAAAATTTGAAACCACAGTTATGTTGCTATTACACATCTATAGAGACTGCTAAAATTAAAAGACTGACAATATTAAGTGCTGGATGGGATACAGAACAAACAGAACTTTCACATATTTCTGGTGGGAAGGAAAATTAAGAAACAATTTGACAATTTCTTACAAAGCTAAACAAACAATCATATGACCTATATAGCAGGTATATATTAGAGTCATAGGTCTGTTCTAACAAATTACTATAAATTACGTAGCTTAAAACAGCTAAAATTTATTCTCTCAAAGTTCTGGAGGCTAGAAGTTCTCCTCTAGGCTCTAAGAAAGAATCCAATCCTTCCTAGACTCATCCTAGTTTCCAGTGGTTGCTAGCAACCTCTGGCTTCCTTGGCTTGTAGCTGCATCACTCCAAATTTTACCTTCTTTTTTTTTTTTTTTTTTTTTTTTTTTAGATTTTACTTATTTGAGAGAGAGAGAGAGTGAGTGAGACAGAGCATGAGCAAGGGGAGTGGCAGGGGGAGAAGGAGAAGCAGGCTTCCCACTAAGCAGGGAGCCTGATACGGGGCTTGATCTCAGGACCCTGGGATCATGACCTGAGCCAAAGACAGACTCTTAACCAACTGAGCCACCCAGACGCCCCCACCTTCATTTTCAAAAGGACTTTTCCCCTCCCATAATGTCCTTTGTGTCTCTGTATATCCAAATATCCCTTTCCTGAAAAGGACACCAGTCATAGGATTTAGGATCTGCTATACATAGCATGACCTCATTTAACTTGATCGTATCTATAGAGACCCTACTTCCAAATAAGGTCACATTTATAGGTTCCGAGTGAACATGAATTTTTGGAAGACACTATTCAACCCAGGAAAGCTCTATTCGTAATCACTCAAAATTGGAAACAACCCAAATAGCCTTCAATTGGCAAGTGAATAAATCTTCTCAGGAAACTGAAAGAATTCCTCCTCATCTCTGAGAATTCACAATTTAGTTAGAAATAAAGTCTCACTGCAGCATCAATATTAGAATAATTAAAAATCATCTTTCAACAAGCTAACGGTACGACTAGTTTGCTATTTAACAACAATTAATTTAGTTATTATTACTGAGTGCAAAGCATTATGAGAGGAATGAAAGGGATACAAAATCTAAGTAAGGCAAAAATCCTTGATGTCAAAGCAGCTTAAAAGACAGTAGATCAGATAGGTTCTGTTTTTAAGGAAGAAAAAGTGAAACTGATCTTCTCAAGAAACAGATTATGGGCTCTGTATGGAAATGAATACTTTCAAGGTTCCAAATTGTGGTTTTAACTCTAATTTCTACATATGATACTACTGCCTCAGTCCTGAACTCCACTGCCTGCCTTTGAAAGGCTTCAACTTCCTGTCCCCCATTGTACATCAGTGAGGAGCTCCTGAGCCAGGAGGCTCCTTTAGTTCCTGTAGCTATGCCTGGTTCCTTCCACTTTCATGATTTTGTTATTTCTTTCTCTTGAATTACCTTCTGTCTTCTCAACTGCTCTCCAAATCTCATAAAATTCCATTTGAATCACATTTCTTCTACATGGCCATCATTTTAGTATACAATGAACTCTCCTTTCTCCAAAAAATAATATAAATAGAATATCACACTTCCTTCAAGTCATCACTAACTTTTGTGGGGCCTAGGCAGGAGTAGGAATGAAGACAGAGATCTAGTTTTTTTTAAAGATTTTATTTATTTATTTGACAGAGAAAGAGATGGTGAGAGAGGGAACACAAACAGGGGGAGTGAGAGAGGGAGAAGCAGGCCTCCGGCCGAGCAGGGAGCCCGATGTGGGACTCAATCCCAGGACCCTGGGATCATGACCTGAGCAGAAGGCAGACGCCCAGGGACTGAGCCACCCAGGCGCCCTGATATAGATCTAAATTTAGAACAAATGTCTAAATATTTAGACACAAATCTAGCCAATAAACCATTAACTCTACTGTATTTTATCTTCTTAGTTTAAAATTATTTTCACAGGGTGCCTGAGTGACTCAGTTGGTTAAGTGACTGCCTTCGGCTCAGGTCATGATCCTGGAGTCCCGGGATCGAGTCCCGCATCGGGCTCCCTGCTCAGCAGGGAGTCTGCTTCTCCCTCTGACCCTCTTCCCTCTCGTGCTCTCTATCTCTCATTCTCTCTCTCTCAAATAAATAAATAAAATCTTTAAAAAAAATAAAATTATTTTCACATTGACACAATCGAAAGATATGTGCAAGTTTTAGTTTTATGACTGAAAAAAGCACAGTCTCTAAGGCAATGAATTTATTTTTAAGCATATCTGTGTGCTTTGCCTGGACACTGGTAATATTTGGATAAGTAATCAAATAAATTAATATATATCAGAAATTAGTATATGCTTATTCCATATAAATTATTTTTCTTATATTAATTTTGGCAAAAGTACAAGTTTTATTGTTATAGCCAATATTTTACATAATTTATTTTATTGAGAACAATGGCAAATAACAAGACTTTCTGAATTACTGTCGATACACTACTCTCTAAGGGAAATAATCTTTAGATTTAAAAATAATGTACTTTATATATTCTCTTCAAACACTGGAGCCATAAATACTACAAATAATTTAACTTCATCATACAAATAACTGTCACTTACATCCACAATTTCACTATCCTTAAAGTAATATATAGCTCCATACAACAATACAAAGAAAAGGTATTAGGCTCCATGTGTGTTATGCCCACACATGCATATATACAAAGTTAAGATTAATGACTGTTTAACACTACAAAATGTTCCTCATGCTATATGTACAACTGCTGTAAATACTGAACTAAATTAGGAGTACTTCCAGGATCACCAATTAACACATTAAACAAAGCTAATTTATCTTTGCCCTTTCCAAAGACTTCATCCATTCAAATCTCTTAGTTGTATTTGGAAGCAGTGTCATTCCAGACACACTGGCACCAGTCACACCCTGCTGACATCAGGACACAACTGCTAGAAGACAGAGAGTTCCAGTGGAGAAGCATTCTCTGGAGCCTGAGGATGGTGCTCAGGAGTGTGGGCTTTGAAAGACACAAATCACACCCTCCCAATAACGAGGGCCAGATCACAAGGGATAGGCTCCATGTTGCTTTTAACAAGTTGATGTCTTTTTTTTTTTGTTTGTGATATACAGACCTTTCTAAGTAAAATACAGGGCCCATCTTATCTAAGTTTAGTGGCACTGCATTTGATTTTTCTTTATTTTTTCGCACTTTATGGTGCTTGAAGTCAGAGCAGGAACACATAATTTCATTTCCCTAGGCTGTGAGGAAACAATTGAACTATAATATTTTGCTACAATACTATAATACAATATTCAAAATATTAAATATTAAAAGTTCAAATTTAATAGGGAAAAACACATAAGTTGCTAGAAAAGTTATCTCAACCAACTCATTTACACTCAAAATTTTAAGTTTAACCTTTCATTTTAGGTTATTACTACCTATAAATGTACCTGAAATGGTAAAGTGCTCATTTGTGGTACTCAGAAACTATTTTCCAGCTCCTATTAGGTACAAAGGGCCAAGTGTCAATATTGTGGCAAATATGTTCTATATGGAAGTGATTTAACTACACACTTGAGATCCTAGAGGTCTTTTTCCCCAACATAGCAGCTGGCAATGATCCAAATAATATATGTTCCATCAGCTGAGGTACATTATTGACTAATAATCAGAACACCTTGGCTGATTTACAGTAGAAGTGTAGAGTCATGAAGAAATAAATGCTTTCAAATCCCAACCTCTCTTACACACCCCTCTTTCTCATCACGACCATATAGTAATTTCATTATGTATTATTAATCAATTATTATGTTTCTGTATCAGGATATCATCGAATTGATTTCTCCTTGATATAAAATAATTGTTAACCAGTAGGGAGGGGTTTAGATATACACAAGAGAATTTAACATTTGGTAACACTGTTCAGAAAAATGGTTCCTCAAAAAAAAAAAAGTACAACAAAATGGTATGTGGATTAATAGAGTAGTAGGAAAATAACTGAAGCACTACCTTTGCTGGTAATTGGGTATACAATAAATATCATTTCTTAATATTTTCTGCAAAGATATATTTTGTATTCTATCACATGGTATCCTCTAATTACCCTCATTCTTAAGAAAACTAGGGAAAAGAAGGAAAAAATTGACAAAAGGGATAGCTGAATAAAATGCAGATTTCTAAATGAGACAGAAAACTTATTTTAGCAAATTTGTCTCACTTTCTCGCTTTGAAGAAACTGAATAACATATACAATGAGTTTCTATCAATTTCTAAGTTATTCTATATATTAATCAGAAATATGTGTTAAATATACTAATTCAGTTGGTTGTAAGCCATTATTAAGAAAGAAATAGAGTTAAGAGAAATTTGTTAAACATATTGAGGCCATGGTACTTCCATTAAAAAAATATGGTCACTTAAAAAAAATAAAAGGTGGTATTCTGCTTAAGAATTGAGTTGGAAAAAATATCTCTCATTTCTATAAGGATAAAAACCATAAATTCAAGAGAATCCAATTTTCCCCTTATTAATATATAGGCATAAAAAGAAAGTCGATAAAATATTTTATAAAATGTTCTTAATCATCTTTTATTTTACTAGTCTCTTTTTATGTAGGAACAGTGCATACATAAAATAGTGCTAACTGGACTGCTGGTAAATCTGTGGTGAATTCTAACAGATTCTTACCATAGCCATGTGAAAGGCTCAAATATTAGTTGAAGAAACCATTTTGAATTTTATTTTTAAGGCTTCAGACTTCCTCTACAAAATCATTTGCAAGAGAAGCTAATAATTTTTAATGAGTGCTAAACCTTACCAATCCTGTATCTTCAGTATTGCGAAAGTTATGACTTTATTCATCTATTTTTTTATAGAATAGAAAGAAGACACTGAAAAAAATAAATCATGATATTTGTGTAGGGAGAAATCAATAAGAAGCAAGTTGCATTATTTATTACCTATTCATTGTAAGTGCCAGAAAACCCAGCAAAACTATCTTGCAGGCAAAAACATGGTTCATATAACTAAAAAAACCAGAGGAGTGTCTGGATTCAGGTTTCATTTTATTCTGAGGTTCAAACATTCTCATGTGGACTTTGTTTCCTGTTTTATGATTTTCTCACCCCTTTTATTTCTTAGCTCCATTTTCATTTAATTTTTTATCTTGTGTTCACCAGATAGCTATAGTAGTCCTGGCTCCAAACTATCCCAGCTTCAAGTTGTGGTGACCAAGAAAAAGGTACTTTGTCCAACAAAACAGCTGAGATATAGTATATTTTGAATAGGGTGATATATAAAGAAGACTATAGACAAATGAAAATGGAATGTCTCTCTGTGATTCTATGAAAACACATGACAAATTTTCTTTAAATTTGATCAAATTTGATGAACTCCCAAAGTATTTGCCAACAGATGACTATAAATTATATCCTCATAAGGTGATAGACGTGTGTATTTATGCACATGATGAAATGCATGAATATTTGTCAAAATTTGAAATCCTTATTTGTAAGCAATTTCCCATAAAACGTATTTCCTAAACTCTCCATTTCAAAGAATTATAGTGATATGAATTAACAGGGAAGTTGTTCTTGGAGTCTTGAAGGACATCACAGGGAGTTAAGAAGGTACTTGGGGTATTATAGTGTGGAATTAGACACCAAAATGTGAAGTAGGAGTACCTAAATTTAAAAAAATGCCCACTTTTCTTTTATCCATGAAGCTGCCTTTTGTAGACAGTAACTTCTTTTCATAATGCCTAGGGCTGCTCAAAAGCAGGGAGGATTTTACCATGACATCTGTTCCTTATGCAAAATGAAACTAGTCTACTGATTTTATACTATGCAATTATACCATTTCAATACACTGAGAAAAGAGAATTTTAACGATTCAAATTATAACAAATTGCAAATAACTATATCACTTTCTTTTGTATCCCAGTAAAGGAAATGTATCAAAAGTGAGAATGCTCTGCCTGAGTTAGAGAATCACGGCAAACACAATTAATACCCCAGATTGATTGCTACTCTCAAATACCAACATAAAAGGGCACCTGGGCGGCTCAGTCGGTTGGGCGTCTGACTTTGGCTCAAGTCATGATCTTGGGGTCCTGGGATCAAGCCGCATGTTGGGCTCTGAGTTCAGCCATGGGTCTGCTTGTTCCTCTCCCTCTCCTTCTATTCCTCCCCCTGCTCGTGCATGCTCTCTCTCTCAAATAAATAAAAATTAAAAAAAAAATACCAGCATAAAAGACAGTTTTGTCAAAGTATTTTTCATTAAAAAATAAAATTATGAACATTGGCCATTTTTCCTGTTTTTCTTTAAAGTCAGGGCACACTTACTATTTCAAGGAGTAAAGATCAGTAGTTAAAAAAGTTTTCATTATAAAACTTAGAGGATGCAAGGCATTTCCAAGAGGGAAACAACCTACTAAAAATGTCTATATTTATTTAAATAATTTAAATTTATGTACAAGAACTGCACTGTCCAAAATGAAAGCCACTGGTCATATAGGACTAAACACTAGAAATGAGGCTAGTGTGACCTAAGAACTGAATTTTTAATTTTACTTATTTAAAATTAGATATAAATGTATAAATTGAAATTTTAAGTTGTTACTCAATTCTATTACTGGAAATGTTTGAGCAAGTTTGGAATAACTTGAGTATGCAAATCTATTTTCTAATCCAATTTAATTAAATCTAAGTGCAGGTCATGTATTCTTTTATTTCTTTTAAGATTTTATTTTTAAGTAATCTCCACACCCAACGAACATGGGGCTTGAACTCACAACCCTGAGATCAAGAGTCACATGCTCCACTGGCTGAGCCAACAGGTGCCCCCAAATCATGGTACTAAAAGATTTTGTACTTAGAAAATAATGTAAAATATCTCACAAATAATTTTACATTGATTACATGTTGCTATAATATTTTAGATCTATTGGAATTAAAACTCATTATTAAATAGATATCTATTTTACATTTAATATAAAATAATAACATGTAAGATATAGGCATTATATATTAATTTTTTTTACTTTTAACTTTTTAAATGTAAATACAAGAAAATTTAAAATTGCATGTGTCTTGCATTTTACCTTCTTCAGAGAGCACTATTCTAAGCAGATGCATGATACCTATCGTGTACATACAACTACTTTTCTCTGTCCCTCTTTTTCTCCCACCTTCCCTCCCTTCATTTTTTGTTTCCTTACAAAAAAAGACAAGGATGCTTTTTTTTCTAAATGTGATTTCAGTTTGGATATGTTGTTAATATAGACACCTGTTGATTTATTCAGATAATCGTTATTATTTTTCAAGATATCTCTCTCTCTATAGCATATATATAACTATATATAACTTATATATATATAACTATATAATTATAACTAAGCTATAACTATATACGTATTATATATATATATATATATATAACTTTTCTCCCCAAAGATTTTTATCTTGAACACTGGTTTGTCATATAAACAAACATATCTATCTCTATTTATAGATAGATACACATATATTTATTTATAGATAGAGACAGAGATATAGATAGTAGAAAAGTAATTCTCACAGCATTATGAGGTAAACATAATTGAGACACAGGGTCCATGAGATTATCAGAACAGTTCAGAACAAAAAGAACTTGAATTAAAGTAATAACAGCATGAATCAATCAATAGAAGATAGGAGAATTTGATGGTAAATAAAAAATGAGATGGAAAACTCATTCGAAATAAGATCTACTTAAATCATTAATTGTTTCTTGAGCTTAAGTATTCTTTTTCTTGTTAAATATATGTTACTTAAAAGAGCCATCCAGGGCGCCTGGGTGGCTCAGTTGGTTGGGCGACTGCCTTCGGCTCAGGTCATGATCCTGGAGTCCCGGGATCGAGTCCCGCATCGGGCTCCATGCTCGGCAGGGAGTCTGCTTCTCCCTCTGACCCTCTTCCCTCTCGTGCTCTCTATCTCTCTCGTTCTCTCTCTCTCAAATAAATAAAATCTTTAAAAAAAATCAAAGAAAAGAGCCATCCATATTTTATTTTCCCTTACATTATCATGTTGCTTTCTCAATACCCTAATCCAAAACTGCTTCCTCCAAAGCCTGTATGTAGCGTAATAATAGGGATCTGTATTTGTACTTACTGAATTGTATTTATTGACTACTTTTTTATAATATAGGAAGAAATGATAACATCAAATTATGTACTTTTATTTGCTTAAAACTTTTCACCTGAAGCAAACAAAAATAAAAAACAAAAACGTGCTTTTGGTGAAATTATGTTTGAAAACCCATTTTAAAACTGGTATTTTTTAAAAAGGTCTTATTTATTTATTTGAGAGAGAGGGAGGGAGGGAGAATGAGTTGGGGGGTAGGGGCAGAGGAAGAAGCCGGCTCCCCACTGAGCGGGGAGTCAGTCATGGGGCTTGATCCCAGGACTCAGGGATCATGACCTGAACCAAAGGCAGGAAGTTAACCAACTGAGCCACCCAGGCACCCCATGAAACTGGTATTTTAAATGTATTTGTTAATCTTGTGTCCAATATTCCAATATTAATAAGATTCACACAAAAATCTCTATTTGGTCATGCTTCTACATACTCATCAGATTGAACATGAAGCAGGAAGGAAACAATTTCTTCCTTTGAATCTTAATTCAGCAATCTTTTCCTTTTACATTTTTATTTTTAAATGTTTTATTCTTTTAACTAAATACCTAGTTTTTGATGTGGAGCTTTAGAATTTTAACACATTTTTAGAATCTGTAAACACTACCGCAGCCAATATTCAGAACAATAACACCACCACCAAAATCCTTGATGTTATCTCTTTATAGTCACACACTAATCCAATCCTTAACACTTAGAAAACTGATCTATTCTTTGTCACTATCATTTTGTCTTTTTCAAAATGACATGTAAAGGGAATCACATAATATGTAACCTTTGCATTTGGGCTTTTCTCATTCAGGATAATGTCTCTGAAGTTTATCTAAGTTGTTTCATGTATCAATACTTTCTTGATTTTAATTCTTGAGTAGTATTACATTGTATGGATGCAATACATTTGTTTCTCTGTTCATCCATAGGATATTTGGACTTTCCAGTTTTATGAACAAGCAATTTTTTATAAAGTTAAACAAACACTTAACTATATTACCTAGGAATTCTATTCTGGCATATTTTCACTAGAGAAATAAAACTTATGTTCATGCAAAAAATGTTCACACAGATGTTCAGAGAAAAATTATGATTAGAATTCAATTAGTCCTTTACTGGGCGTGTGATTTGCAAATATCTTTCCTAGTTTGTTACTTTTATCCTCTTAACAGGGTATTTCACATATCTTTTTTAAATGAGATCCAATTTGCCATTATTTTTTGGTTTTATTGATTGTAATTTTGGTGTCTAAAAATTTCTTGTCTAACCTCAGTTCACAGAGGTTTCACCTGCTTTTTCTTCTAAACGTTTTATAAGTTTATGTTTTGTATGTATGTCGATCATTCTGTTAGAGTGAGTTAGCATGAGTCATCTTTGTTTCCTTCAATATGGATGCCTAATTGTTCTAACATCAAATGCCGAAAAGAACATTCATTCTCCATTGAATTGCTTTCATATTACTTTTGTAATACTTCAGTTGCCCGGCCACTTTCGTGGGATTCTAGTATTCTATCCTGTGTCAATGATTTGGGTGTTTATCCCTTTGCCAATACTGTACTTATTGATTACAATTGCTTTATTGTAGGTCTTGAAATTACTTAGAGAGTTCCTTCAAGTTTATTCTTCTTTCTCAAAATTGGTTCAGCTATTTTAGGCGCTCTTTATGTACACATCAATTTTATCATCAGATTATACATATATATTGGCCTACAATCCTGTTGTGGCTTTAACTGGCATTACATTAAATCTATATAGATCAATTTGGAAATACTAAAGTATTTACTTTATGGAGCCTTCCAATCCATGAATATAGTATATGTCTCCATCTATTTTGGTCTTCTATTTTTTTCATCAGCATTTTGCACATTTCAGGAAACACTGTGTACATGGTTTGCTAGTAAGTGTTTCAATTTTTTGGAGTTATTTTAAATGGTGTTTCTTAAATCTAAATTTCCAGTCATACATTGTTACTGTATAGAAATACAATTATTTTTTGTTGTTGATCTTGTATGCTGCAAACTTGCTAAACTAATTATGTGCATATTTTTTACAGACTCCTTGAGAAAGTCTACATAGACAATCATACTGTCTGCACAAGGGGAATGTTATGTCTTTTTTTCCCCCTAGTCTATTTGATTTTTTTCTTTTGATTGCCTTATTGCAATGGTTAAGACATTCCAGTATGATGTTGAATAGGAACGAGCAGCATGAAATTTTTTGCCTTGTGCCCATTCATGAAAGGGAAGATTTATGTTTTCACTATTATCGAGTATTGTGTTAGATACAGAGGGTTTTGTTTTGTAAATGCCTGCTACCAGGTTGGCGGTGTTCTTTTCTATTCCTGATTTGCTGAGAGTTTTTATCATGAATTAATGTGAAATTTTTCTGAATCATTTAATATGATTTTTTCTTTAGACTATTAACATCACAGATTGTATGGATTGACTTTTTGATAATGGGGCAGTCTTGCACTTCAGGAGTTAACTTTATTTGGTCATTAGATATTAGTCTTTACTTCCCTCTTTTATCTGTTTACTTGAATGAGTTTTGATAGTTTGTGTTTTTTTTAAAGAATTGATCCATCCTCAAGTGTAGAATTTATGTTTGCAGAGATTTTCGTTTTCCTTATTATCCCCTTAATGTCTATAGGGTCTATTGGGATATAGCTTTCTTGTGTTCTTTTAATAACTTTCTATTGATGTAAATGTAATAATACAAATTTCACAGTTTAAAACAACAGAAATTTATTTCACAGTTTCTTGTAGGTCAAAAGTCCAGGCATGACTGAACTGGATTCTCCAATCAGGATCTCAAAAGACTAATATCAAGATGTTGACCTAGCTGTATTCCTTTCTGAAATCTTTCAAGTTTGGACAATTGTTGGCAGACTTTACTTCTTTTCTTTATCATTATAAAAGGGAAGCCTCCATTCTTTTACAAGTTGTCAGCCTGGGACTTTCTCCTCATGGAGCTTCCCGCAGAGCCATATGATCTCTCACACTCTGAACATATGACTTCTTTCTCTCTGACTTTTGGTCCCAGGTTTAACCAGTTCATCTGATTAGGTCAGGCCCATCTGGATAAGTTCTTTTTCAATTAATTCAAAGACAGCTGTTCAGTACCTTTATTTATACCTGCAAAATCATTTCTGCTATACAGCAGAATATAATCCAAGGAGTGAAATCCCATCATAATCACAGGCTATGCCTACAATCAAAGCAAGGAATTATATAAAGCATTGATATTTGGGGGAGAAAAAAATGGTAGTCATCTCATACTTTTTCTACCACAATTTCTGATATTATTTTTGTCTCCTCTCATTTTTCCTTATAGTAGAGGTTTACCATTTTCATTTTTATCTTTCCAAAAAACCAGATTTTGATGTCACTGACTTTTCCCTAATTTAATTTTCAATTTCATTGATTTCTGCATTATTTATCTTCATTATTTTTATTTTCTGATTACCATGGGTTTATTTTCTCTTCTCTTTCTAGTTTAAGTTGGAAGCTTAAATTATGGTAGGAAATCTTTCTTTTTTTCCTAATGTAAATGTTTAATGGTATAAATTCCCTCTAATCATTGCTTTATCTGCATCTCACAAATTTATTTTTACAGGATCTTTTTGTCTCCATTCTCATTAAGTTCAAAATATATTCTAATATTCTTTGAGGCTTCCTTTTTGACCCATGGGTTATGCTGAAGTGTAGTTTTGTTAATTTTTTAATTTTTTTAAATTTCCAAATGTCTCATGATGTTTCCATTGTCAATCAGTTATTCATTTCTAACTTAATTTCAATATGAACTGAAGATTTTGCCTCATGGTGTTATTTTGAACTTCTATATTCTTGATTGGTTTCTATCTACTACTTTTATTCCCAAGAAAGGAGTGTTAAAATCTTGATTTATAATTGTGGATATGTATATTTGAAGTTTTGTTGTTCAGGGCATGCACATTTAGAACTGTTATGTCTTTTTAGTAAATTAAAACTTTTATCATTATGTACTGTTTCTCTTTATCCTAGGTAATTTCTTATGTTCCAACTTTCTTTCTGATATCATTTTTGTCTGAAGAATTTTCTTTAGCAATTCTTTTAAAACTGATCTACTGAAAACAGATGACAGTTTTTCTTTATTTGAGAATGTCTGTATCTTATCTTCATTTTTGATAGATGTTTTTCCTGGATATAGCATTAAAGCTAACAACTCTTTTAACACTTTAATATTGTTGTGCCACTTCTCATTGTCTTCCGTAGTTTCTGAAGTGAAATCCACAAATTCAAATTTGTCTTTCCTCATAGGTAACATATCATTTTTCTCTGGGTGCTTTCAGTGTATTTTCTTTGGCTTTAATTTCTAGCAATTTGTTTTTGATGTGTCTTAGTGTGAAATTATTTGGGCTTAACCTGTTTGGGGTTCTCTGGGCTTTTTGACTGAACCTACAGATTTATGTCTTCTGCTAAACTTTTAAAGTTTTCAGCCATTATTTCTTCACATACTTTTTCATCACCACTCCCTTTCTCTTTTGTTCTCAGACTCTGATGTTAGAACTTTTGTGTTTGTCTTTTAAGTACCTGAGGCTGTTTATTTCTTTTTTTTTAAAGATTTTATTTATTTATTTGAGAGAGAGAGAATGAGAGATTGAGAGCACAAGAGGGAAGAGGGTCAGAGGGAGAAGCAGACTCCCCGCTGAGCAGGGAGCCCGATGCGGGACTTGATCCCGGGACTCCAGGATCATGACCTGAGCCGAAGGCAGTCGCTTAACCAACTGAGCCACCCAGGCGCCTGAAGATGTTTATTTCTTAAAAATTCTCTTTATTGAGAATGGTTCCTATTGGCACACTCTCAAGTTCACTCTCTCTTCTGTCTTCTTTATTTTACCACATAGACCAATCAGTACAGGTTTCATATCTATTATTCTATTCTTAGCTCTAAAATTCCCATTTTGTTCTTTTTTACATTCTCTATTTCTTTGTTGATATTCTGAATTTGTCCACTTTTTAAATGTTCATGACTTCTTGTTGGAGCACTGTGTAATAGTTATCATTCCAATTTTAGTATATGGGCTGCCAAAGCGAGCACACACTGTGTAATAGTTAATCTAAACACTTTGTTAGAAAATTACAACATCTGTGTCATTTTATTGTTGGTGTTAGCTGATTGTCTGTTCCCATCTTAGTTGAAATTTCCCTGGTTCTTCCTTCACTGAATAATTTTGGATTATATTCTGGACACTTTCATTACTATGCTATGGGACTCTGGGTTTTATCTAAATTCCAAGGAGGATTTTTTACTTTTTTTTTTTTTTAAACAGGCAATGAACCTATTTACTTTCAAGTCACAAGGTCCAATCACCCTTCTGTGGGTTGTGTCATTTTTATCAACGTTAGGTCGTTTTTAAAATCCATTACATTGCTTTTCAGATCTATCCTGGGTATGCACCATTCATTGCTCAATGTGAGTCCTTGGTGGTGACCAGTTACCAAAGTGTTTGTTATGATGATTAAGATTATATACATGCATGCAAAAGTTGAGAAAAGCCCAGTATTTCATTCTTTATGAGTTTACTTTCTTGGACTCCTTCCTTTGTATGATCTTTCTGGCTCCTTGGAGCTCCCTTTTCCAACTACAGGAGGACAGAGAAAACAAACCCAGCAAAAGCGACAGATTGGAGTGGGATTGTTAATTTTAGAGAAAGCTATCTGTTCTCAGAGTTTGGATTTTTGCGGGCTCTCCTGATAGCTTCTGCCACCACTACCTGACATTTACTCGGAAGATGGAAGTGTGAGAGAACAGATAGGAATAAAAGGTGGAAGGAAGGTTCCTGAATCTCTGTCTGTACCTTGGTGTCTACTTTCAGGTTTCAGGCTGCATTCTGATCCAAGGATACTCAAGAAAAAAGTGGTGAACTAATTGCCACCTCAAAAGTACTTCCGGTATTCTTCTATAATTCTCTGCCACCACTTATATTTCAGAGTCCTAAAATGCTTCTTGATGCATTGGGTATATTCACATGGATAGAAATGATAAGAGGGTGCTTATTCCATCTTATCCAGAACTTTCTGATGATACACATCTTCTGAGTCTTTGGACTTTCTGATTTTGTATCCTGTGTGTACCCTAAAACTTAATGAAATCTTTGTTTTCCCCCACCTAATTTCAGGTATCTTATTTAAATATCATCTTTTGTTGCTTTAAGCCCTGCATCTACCAAAACTTCTTTTACCAAAAATGACTTTGAGATGATATTTGACCATGGAAACTCTAAAATTCTTAAATATTCTTCTTCATCACATATTATTCTTCCAAGTCACTGAAGGAAATATATGACAATAATGGCCTGCAAAGGGACGATTATTACTAGATAAGGCTTAAATGCAACACCCAATGTGGAAACCTAACTTTGAGGAGCTGAATTGGATGTTTTAAGCTTAGAAAGGCAAGGTTTACTGCTATTTCTCCCAGACATTACTCTGATTTTCTTGATTTTATATAAATGTGCTTCATTTTTTACCAATGTGAGGGATGTGTAGAATGGTCCTTTGAAGAGTATAGATTTTATGTTTTTAAAAAGGGGAAGAGATGCTTTTATAATAGGCACTGCTTAAATTTAACCCAGACTTCTTGCTACACAGGTAATATAAGCATTAAGAAGGATTTTCATTTCTGTTTTTGCTTTCTCAATTAGATGATTCAGGACCTTTCACATTTTGAAACTCAATTAATGAAGATATGAGGAATTCTCCATCTGCATGGAAATAATCTGAAATGCTTGTTGCTGAAAATATGTATAGAAATGGATCCTCAAACAAAATTTTGTAGAAAGCAAATTATGTTTGAAGAAAAGTTTTCCATATTCCACTTTTACTGACATACATTTGTCTAAACTATAAGAGTCTTTCTGTTTTATTCACAGTTAAAATATATTGTGATATATTTTCTCTTATATTAACAGAAATATTTTTGGTCCAAATGTCAAGAGCAAAGTCTACTTGATTACTTTTTTGGTTGCATATCATGTATTAAAGCCACTGCACTCCGTCATTCTGAGAGTGGAGATGCTGTAAGTTCAAAGGAGGAATAGCTTTGAAGAATTTAGAGTCAGAAACAGCAGAATCTGGGTTCCAGAAGTGTGGAGTTTGGGTTGGACTTTGATTTAAAAAAAAAAAAAAAGGAAGTTCAAATGGAATAAGACAGTAAAGTTGAAAATCTACTTACTGTCAAATTTGAATGCAATTACAATATTTAAATCACTTCCTCTTATAAGAAAAACATGCACGGGGATGTGGAGAAAGGGGAACCCTCCTACACTGTTGGTGGGAATGCAAGCTGGTGCAACCCCTCTGGAAAACAGTATGGAGGTTCCTCAAACAGTTGAAATTAGAGCTACCATTCGATCCAGCAATTACACTACTGGGTATTTACCCCAAAGATACAAATGTAGGGACCCAAAGGGGTACGTGCACCCCAATGTTTATAGCAGCAATGTCCACAATAGCCAAACTGTGGAAAGAGCCAAGATGTCCATCGACAGATGAATGGATAAAGAAGAGGTGGTATATATACACAATGGAATATTATGCAGCCATCAAAAGGAATGAGATCTTGCCATTTGCAACGACGTGGATGGAACTGGAGGGTGTTATGCTGAGTGAAATAAGTCAATCAGAGAAAGACATGTATCACATGACCTCACTGATATGAGGAATTCTTAATCTCAGGAAACAAACTGAGTGTTACTGGAGTGGTTGGGGGTGGGAGGGATGGGATGGCTGGGTGATAGACATTGGGGAGGGTATGTGCTACGGTGAGCGCTGTGAATTGTGCAAGACTGTTGAATCACAGATCTGTACTTCTGAAACAAATAACGCAACATATTTTAAGAAAAAAGAAGAAGATAGCAGGAGAGGAAGAATGAAGGGGAGTAAGTCAGAGGGGGAGATGAACCAGGAGAGATGATGAACTCTGAAAAACAAACTGAGGTTTCTAGAGGGGAGGAGGGTAGGGGGATGGGTTAGCCTGGTGATGGGTATTAAAGAGGCCACATTCTGCATGAAGCACTGGGTGTTATGAACAAACAATGAATCATGGAACACTACACCAAAACAAATTATGTAATATATGGTGATTAACATAACAATAAAAAATTTAAAAAAAAAAGAAAAAAAGAAAAACATGCAAATAAATATCACTACCCTGATTTTTTTAAACAAATCTCTTTATCATCCCCATATTGCCTTTCTTCCACAATTAAAGGTAGCAGCTGCATTAGATAGGTGTCCCCTTATGCAAGACATGCTTCAGTCATGAATCAAAATACTGATGGCCCTAGGGACTCTCCCCAGTATTTTTAAAGTGCTGACTCTAGAGGAGGAGTTAGTTTCTTACTCAGCAACTGGATAGAGTTTTTAATGAATAACTTATACAGCATTCTCCACGTTTCAATTACATTTGGAGTAGCTGATGCATAAACTCATTATTGACTGAGGATCTTGAGTTTTAAAGTGGTTTGCAAGGTATTTTTAAATAATGTTTAAATTGTACCTCTTTGATGTCACTACAATTATTTTCAAAGTGTCCATATCTTTACCTGCATTTCTGCTCTAATTTCCCACCTTGCATTTCCCAAAAGCTGTTCTTTCCTTTTTTCAATTGCTCTTGTTTTATAAGCAGCACTAATGAGCCAGTGAGAAGTCTACTGAATCCCCCCAAGCTGTAATAAATGTGAAGGCAGAATTTTAAAACTTACTTTTATTTGTACACCATTTAAATTCTAAATCCAAAATTAAACACATGCACACACAAACATTACTGAAGCTAATTTTCCTTTATTTCTTTTTCATGAAAAACAATGCTTGGTTTCTCTGAATTTACATAAACATATACTATCTTGTAGATAATAATAAATACACAGAATTTGCATAAAATAAATCCAAAAGGTTCATGGTGTATGTAGAAATTCCCTCTTATAAGTATGAAAAGTGGGCAGTTGACTATGTATAATGATTTAAAAGATTATATTCTTTGTATAGATCCAGATACGCACAAGAAAAAAGTACCTCTTATCATCTTGAAATTCCATGGTCAAGCTCTGCTCACATAGGTTTTCAAGTCTTCTTAATCTTTAAGGTGTCTTATATATTTATATATCGTCCATTCTTTGTCATTCCTAATTGGTCTGTGAAATCAATTCTAACACTTCATAGGTCATATCTTTAGGATCACCTTCATTCCAAGATCTTCAAACCTCTGCACAAATTACCCCCTTTCTGATTTCATAGTGTGTTTAGATTTAATGACTTGATTTTGAACGCTGTTCTCATTATGAATTGGCAACCTCTTAGGAATTTTCTTTTAACATCTGCCACTCTCAGATGTACACATGATGGCTTAAAGTCAAGAAGAATGGTATAACCACTTTTTTATCTTCCTTGGCCACTGAGGAGGACATATTGGCTACTTGTATCCTTTAAGTAGTTATTAACTAGTATATGAGTGGCAAACTGTAGTATATATGCAGAAATACATGAAGATGAGATATGAAAATACAATGGAATCAGGGCATAGGAAAGGAGTGAAAGACTAGTGAGCAATGATGAAGAGAGAGTATCAAAAGGTAAATATCTTAGAAATCAACATTCCTATCTTAAAATTAGTGGCTGGATAAACTGAATCATTGAGTGTCGTTAGATCCATTAGGAACTGTGGTTGTAGGGCTTTCTGCCACCCCAGAATCTGGAGACACAAGTGCATATGGAGAGTCACAGCTGACAGGATCAGCAACTGCTGGAGCCATAAACTACCTGGTAGGGACACTTAGATGGTAATTTTGATGAACTGCTGGAGGTTCAGTATGGATGTGCTTGAGAGTAGGGGTTACAGTTTGAGCGGGATCCGAACACTTTCAAAGAATTTAGCTCCAGGAACCTTACCAGGTTTTCACAGTGAAAATCCCAGAAAATGCATTAATAATTCTGGCAGGGGAAGGGAAGAGTTATCACTGCAAAATATACTCAGTCTTCTCTATAACACAGGCCTATACTCCTGGGGAAAATACTCCATGACCTTTATCTCAGCTGAGGGAAGGGCATTTCTCCTCTCCAGTGTCTTCTCAAAATTCTTCCTCTGGTCAGCAAGGTTTTCAGCAGGGTTGTAAAACAAGGAAGAATCCAATGGCAAGTGCAGATGCCTGGAGGTAGATCAGGGGTTGAGCCCCTACCCTTGATTACAGTAGCCCTCTGGCCATGAGCCATACAATACAAACTATAGATAACATCAACTCTACTCCCTGTGAGGAATCATTTTTGAAGACTAAGTGTGGCAAGCCAAGGGAAATTTCTTTGAATAATAAAAATTGATCCTCAAACTTTATATAAGACTAGTATTTTTAGGATAGCTTTGTAAATTTAGGACATTAAAGTCATAATAAAATTCCCTTAGTTGGCTTTGTAGATATTACAAATGTGTCTTAAAACTTAGTATCCCTTGGACACTTGGAGAATCTGTTCTATAATTTTATATGTATTATTTTGTTCAAAACTGTGGGTTTTAAAAGAATGTTTGCATAAACAATTTTAATAATGTTATTCATACTACAAATGAATAGAAAACAATGTCTTTTGTACTCTAATCAGAGATATCAAAGCTATTTTCACATTTTGTCAATAGTCATAAACTATTCGAAAGCATAAATATCTGGTGAACAAGTTACATAGGACTGTTGTGTTTTCTAGTATTGATACTCACATAGTTCAATATTTTATTGTTTAATTATAAGTGTATTTTACAAAATCCTCCCTTGGAAAATAGTGGTTTTATTTATTTTAAGAATTAGCTCTCCGGGTGCCTGGGTGGCTCAGTCAGTTAAATGTCCAACTCTTGATTTTGGCTCAGGTCATGATCTCAGGGTTGTGAGACTGAGCCCCATGTTAGGTTCCATGTGGGGCATGGAGCCTGGTTAAGATTCTCTCTCTCTCTCTCTCTCTCTCTCTCTGCCTCTTCCCTCCCCCTCTTAAAAAAAAAAAAAGCTCTCATTAGTCCAGATTATTCACATTTTCACAGGTCTTATAAAAGGGAAACTGCTCTTACAGGGTCTCATATAATGACCTGAGCCATCATGCCTGAAATTTAGTAATGTCATAGAGCATGTTCTACTACTGGATATGTTCAAATATACAATGCGTAAAGACATTAGGCTCTATCTGCCAAGCTGAAAACAGCTTGACAACTCTTTGTAATGCTGGTAATTTGAAATATATCTTCAACCATACTGAGGGAAGATTTAAAACTCAGTCCTTACAACTTGCTATATTGTATTTTGAAAATAATAGAGACTTGGACTAGAAATCTTCATAATCATTGATGGATTAAACAGAACGTACACACACACACATACACGCTAAATCTGTTGAATCTGGCATCAAATAATACCAATGAAACACGATTCTTTAGCCTTGGATACTGTACATCCCCATGATAGAGAATATTGGAAGAAGACCCTTATCTACTGCTATCAGATTTTTATCTGCCAGAAATGGGGAGTGGTACTCCAGAAAGAATCCTACTTCATGATGATTATTGTAGTATATTTTGCACCACTATTGGTTGTAAGAGATGATGGAACATCTCCAAAACCAAGAATCTTAAACAATCTTCCCACAGAGCTATGATTAATGCTTCTTGGGATCAAGGTCTTCCTGAGAACAGTTCAGCATTAGCATTGGTGCATACACATCTCAGAGCTCTGTGATGCAAGGCCTGGTTCAGGACCAGGAGTAGCCAACGTGCCCAAACTTGCTCCTACATGTGTGTTTGTTACACCTGTACTTATGGAGAGAAGGACATACAATCACCAAAACGAACACAGTGGGGGAACATGTGAGGGACCATTCCTGGCCATGGATACTGTCTGTTATTTCATCCCTTCCACATCTCCTCGTGATACCCCTAAAAGTCCTCTTTAAAGTGGGGCAGCCCTTGGACCGTCTAATACAGGTCAGGATAGATGACTTTATCTGACTTTAATAAAGTATTATTATGAGATGAGGTACTGACCCGATTGTTTTGGGTTCATGATTACTATGATAGGCAGGAGATCTGGAAATATACACAGATTACCTTGGAATAAATAAGAAAAGTTGCTAGGCACTTTTAAAATCTCTTATCAT
Organism: Callorhinus ursinus; assembly: GCF_003265705.2. Taxonomy (NCBI): domain Eukaryota; kingdom Metazoa; phylum Chordata; class Mammalia; order Carnivora; family Otariidae; genus Callorhinus; species Callorhinus ursinus. Next base: position 42,073,184 of record NW_027397072.1, read on the forward strand.
TTACCACAGCATCATGAGATAGATATTATCTGATTTCCCATTTTACAGATTAGGCAAATAAGGCTGGCAAGTAAGTTTAAAATTGCCCCACATCAGGCACCTGGGTGGCTCAGTTGGTTAAGCGACTGCCTTTGCCTCAGGTCATGATCCTGGAGTCCCAGGATCCAGCCCTGCATCAGGCTCCCTGCACAGCAGGGAGTCTGCTTCTCCCTTTGACCTTCCCCCATCTCATGTTCTCTCTCTCTCTCTCAAATAAATAAAATCTTTTAAAAAAATAAAATAAAATTGCCCCATGTCAGACAGTAGTGAAATTGTGATTTGAACTCTTCGACAGTATCAGACAAAAATACTGATGTAAGTTTGGGCTTCACAAAATCTTTTGCCTTTCCTACTCTGCCTATGGAAATATGAATTTCATGAGAAACACCAGTGAGTACATTCAGCAATGTTCCTGAGAAATATCTGTTACGGACATAGGAAGTTGATTAAGTAGGAAGAACCCTGAATTGTCTGAAGGGTGAGAAATTAAAAAAAAAAAATAAAGGTCAGTGAGTCAAAGAACTTCGGTAAGAAAAGTAAAAATTACCCAAAAGCAACTACAGTCTAAATAAGAAAGCAATAGGAAGCTGTGGGATTGTGAATGGGGAGTAGAATGATAGGTAAAAAGGTAAACTTTGTTATTTAATTCTGTTGGGTTGAAGGAGATAGTTATAGCTAGGAATTGTCACTTTTGCAATGCCTCTAATTTCCTTCTCTCGATATTTAACCATGTACACTGATATAGAACACTTTGTGGAAACAAAGTATTTGAGTAATGAAGTGCAATCTCAGTCTGTGAGTCAAAGGCATGGTAGTTTGGAAGAAAATGTTTACAATAGGGCTCTATCTAATTCATACTTTTGTAATTTTAGCAGGTCAGCTTTTGATTATCCTTCTCTCCTCTCACTTGTCTTATTAGAGAAGCAGAAAAAATCAAACGGTTTCTAGAAAGAGTAGAAACCACACATATTAAAGAGCTGTAATGCTATATATGACCATAAAAACTATTAATGTGTTTCATTTCCTCAAACTCTACATATATACATAAATCAGTACAAAGTTCCAAAATTACTAAGACAGCTACCAAGTCTGATTTTTTAAAATAGTAATTATTTCATGTATCTTCTTTTTTTAAATTTTATTGTTATGTTAATCACCATACATTACATCATCAGTTTTTGATGTAGTGTTCCATGATTCATTGTTCGCATATAACACCCAGTGCTCCATGCAGTACGTGCCCTCTTTAATACCCATCACCAGGCTGACCCATCCCCCCACCCCCCTCCCCTCTAGAACCCTCAGTTTGTTTCTCAGAGTCCATCGTCTCTCATGGTTCGTCTCCCTCTCTGATCTCCCCCCTTCATTTTTCCCTTCCTACTATCTTCTTTTTTTTTTTTTTTTAACATATAATGTATTATTTGTTTCAGAGGTACAGGTCTGTGATTCAACAGTCTTGCACAATTCACAGCACTCACCATGTATCTTCTTTTTTTGAGTATAGTTGACAATGTTATATTAGTTTCAGGTGTACAACATAGTGATTTGACAGGTTTATATATTATGCTATGCTCACCACAAGTGTAGCTACCATCTGTCCCCATACATGTTATTATGATATCACTGACTATATTCCTTATGCTGTACCTTTTATTCCCATGACTTACTCATTTCTTAACTGGAAGCCTGTACCTCCCACTCCCTTTCACGCATTTTACCTTTCCTCTCATCACCCCCCTCTGGCAACCAACAGTCTGTTCTCTGTATTTATAGGTCTGATTCTGCTTTCTGTTTCATTATTTTTTTAGATTCCACAGATGAGTGCAATCATATGGTATTTGTCTTTCTCGGCCTAACTTATTTCGCTTATCTTAACACCCAATACCACCCAAAGCAATCTGTAGATTCAGTGTGGTATCTATCAAAATACCAACAGCATTTTTCACAAAACTATAACAAATAATACTAAAATTTGTAGGGAACCATTGAATTTGACTATTCAAAGCAATCTTGAGAAAGAGGAATAAAGCTGGAGGTATCACAATTCCAGATTGTAAAATATACTACAAAGCTATAGTAATCAAAAGAGTATGGTACATAAGAGAGAGCCTGGAAATAAACCCACACTTACACGGTCAGTTAATCTATGATAAAAGAGGCAAGCAAATACAATAGAGAAAAGACGGTCTCTTCAATAAATGGCACTGGGAAAACCGGACAGCCACATGTAGGAGAATGAAACTGGACCACTTTCTAGCACCATTCACAAAAGTGCTTCATGCATCTTAACATCAAAATCTTTTCCCCTGTTTCTTCCCTCCACTTTCCACGTCTCTGCTTTGCCAGTAGCCAAGACATAGCTTACTTAGAGAGGACAAATGTGTGCTACAACACTGAAACTGTTATAACTGATCTGAAGTACTTACAAGTTCAGGTTGTCAGATTGTTGGAACCTGCTGCTCTCCTTTATCAGAAGTGTTTTTTTTTGTGTGCATATTTCATCAAATTCATGATGCCACAAACTGAAGGAATGTTTTGTATCTTCTGAATCACCATAAAATAATAAAGACTTCATGTTAAACCATGATCCAATGCTGTTTGAAAATCTATCATTTCCATGTATCAAATGGACATTTTTACATTTATTTAGACATAAGTAAAATCATATACCACTCTTGTGAATGCACAAAAACACATTTTCAGTAAAACAATTTATTTAGTTATTTCTAAAACCTCTTCCCAGTCAAAATCGAAATCTTCCAACACACAACTTTATTGTTCTTATCTTGCCGATGACAGCATTCTCCATTCCATGAGTACCTTTAATGCTGCAGCCTTTGTTAATGCTCACTATTTCCTTTGAGGTATTTATAAGATAGGTTCATTTGTGCTCATTTAGGGCTCTGAACAATCCCCTCTACCATATGTTAGGTCTTAAGGAAAAGGTTTCACTGGGGAAACTTGCAAGCCAGAGTCACCTAGAGATACGAATCTCAACCCTTAATTGTCCTGTTGTCTTACTGAGAGGATGGCCAGGAACGTGTTGCTTTGCTAGATATACAGTGAGGGACTGTGGTCCTAGCAGAGGGAACCAGTTCCATCCCATTATTCCCACTTCTTATAGAACAACAGTGACAAATCACTTTTGTTACTGGGAACATGATCAGATTGCTTCGCTTCAGGACCAGGGAGCCTGAATTTAGGGGTCAGCTCAAATTTTGTCTGGGAATTTCAGCTGCCTCAAATCTGGGGATTTTAGATTCCTTGTGATGTGACTCTGGTGGGGGAAGAAGACACCAAAACCACAGAAAGCTTACCATGGATGGAGCTCATTCTATTGGGATAACAGGGAGCCTTGACCCAGCTAACTAATTATCCAAATCACCAGAGTAAGCCAATCTTCCAGAGGAATTTTAGTATATTCTGCTCCTTGTATCATCTTGCACCCAAGTCGCTAACATCTCTGTGAGTTTTGATGCTGGCATCAGAAGGTTGCAGACAAAAATTAACACTCGTATCCCATTCTCAAATGGTTTGTTGACTGAAGCATTGACGGGATGCAGTTGTCCTATCTTGCCACAAGGAATATCAACCAAGCTTGTGACAACTATTTCAGGATTGCTTCCTGCATGTCAGCATATATAAGATATAGAAGATACAGCCTGATTTCTATCCCGCCAAAATGGGAATACTCAAGTGTTTTGTGATCTTTAAAATATTTGCTCTTCATAAACTCTCCACCTTTCCCTTTTCTCTGTTTAATCCAAATTGAAAGAAGGAAATATATACTACAGTCTCATTCGTATGAACACACTAGGGACTTAATGTGTTATCAAACCGGAGGCTTATGAAAGTTTTAAAGGAAAAAGTAATAATTTTCCCTAAGAATTACTGATTAATTTTACTATTCCGAGGCAATAGAGGGCAAACGTATTTTGACTGTCACTCAAATTTTGAGGATTTTTGGGACAACCTCTGCAAATGAGAATCCCATGTGTGCACTGTTAATTTACATTTACAAAGTTCTGCATTCACAAGCAGAGTGATAATCACTTATCCAAGTTTCTTAAAATAACCACTATGTGGTTAGCATATAAACTAGGTTCTTCCCCAAATCTCAAAGTTTAGATAAATATTATTATCTCAGTTTCATAGATGAAGATCCTGAGGGCTAAAGGGTTTAATTTTCTAAGAACTTTAAACTAGTAAGAGGTCAAGTTGGCTTTCAACCCACATCACTCTGACTCTATCATATCATCACAGGTATGTGGTCTTCTGCTTGTCAATGAGCATTCCTCAGAAGGGTTAAAAATTGCCTGAGATCACACACAGTAATTGCTAGATTCAGACTCCAGTCTAGGTTCTCCCAGTTGAAAGGGTATGTTTATTTTGTGTTCTTCCACCGATGTTACAATTACCTCTACCCTATACCTGAATCTGCTCAGTCATTAGCCTTGGGTTAAGGGGCTTTCCAGTATTATGATTTTTGAACATAAATCATAAATAAGCTCAGTAACTCTGTTCCCTTAAAACTCATATCTATGTATTCCTCCTCCATGCCCTTCTTGGACAAGTTAATCTATAAAAGCTTCACATTTAGTTAGATTTTGAAAATTTTACTATTAATCTGGCTAAGTAGTTTACCAGCTTGCGTGACCATATACAATATTGTGTTATATTTGGTATATCTGGGACATTAAGTTTCTTTATTATTTTTACTACTATATTGATCACTTTTTCTCCTCTCAAATTTCCTTAGTAGCTCAAATACTGTAAGACTGTTCATTTCTTGGCTTAAAATTTTATTCACAACTAAAATGAAAGAGTCCCCTGAAAGTGATTATATGACATTGAAAGTGGAAATCTCTTAAGAAGCAGGTACACCCTAATGGACGGAAGTCCATCAGCTCACCAGCTACCGTCCCTGGGTGGAGAAGCTGGTTTTGAGACTGAGAAGTTGATGAAAACCTAGAGTGTGTCATCAGTGAGTGTGGAGCCACTGCTGAGAAGACAAAGAAGAGGGCTGAGGATCCACACAAATCACATGCCTGCTGGACACGGCACAGGCTCTGTGGATAAGCACACTTTGACAGTTGAGGAAGCTCTAATGTTATGTTATGGTCATGTATATTATTATCAAGCCCCATGAAGAGTACAAACCATCCCACAATCTGGATGCCTTTCATCTGCACCTCCCACACAAATGTTTCATCAAAATTTAAAAGTGCTGGCCAGATTTTAAAATAGTACTTTTTTTTCTTGGAAAATATTCTCTTGATTGAATTTTCCAGTTATGTCCAGAAAAAGATATTGAGTCCAATAAAATGCTGAACTGAAAACTAATTTGAGAGGGTTGATGTGCAATGGGAAGGTTCCAGGGAAAGAAGCCGTGCTTATTATCTAGCTATCCTTCTTGCTTGTTACCAGCTGAGCAACTGACTTTGGTGGTCTCAGTCATCTCATTTATAAATGAGGCTTCCTGCAATTATTATAATTAGATTGTCATATTAGGATTTGAAAGAGCTGGCTCTAATATTTTATGACTCCTTAATTTTCTGTTTTCTGAGCAAAACTGTTGTGCATACACTTGAAATGCAAAAAATAATCTATAGGGGTTAATATGATCTTGTCTTGCTTTTGATGCATAATAATTTGTATTACAAAAGCTTCAGAAGTGAAATTAATCAGTCAGAACAAAGGGGACATTTCTGCATTTGAATCAAAGCTTACATCCCAGCACACAGCTTAAACTGCCTTTATTCAGGGTACTTATTATGTCTCCAAAATTGGTTTAAACAATTCTTAAGGGGACATATCACACAACAGGAGTTCCAGAACCCAGGAGATTAACCAGTATAAGCAAGTCCTTAAGAACATCAGACATGTCAATGATTGAAAGTGATCACAAGGGAGGGAGAATGGGAGGCAGGAATAGCATGTGAGAGATTATGAGTCTTCATTCCAGAAAGTGATTTATGCTAAGCAGAGTTATTTTCAGTAATAAGCTTTTATATTCAATTATATTCATTTTAAATATAGTGATTATGTAAAGCATATCCATGTTGACTTACTCCAAGCTCTTTAAATCCCTTAAACCTATCTAATATCATTCTTCTTGGATACAAAGAAAAATCTCAGCATCTCTCTGTCCTAAGCTATCACACACCCAGCCTCCTACCTCCCTGAATTCAATACTTTTTACCTTAAAATGTATTACATTTAAAACATACAAAAACATAATAATAACAGATTTCGCTAAATTGTTCACTATTACGGTTATCTCAAACTGCACATTCTGTTGTTCTATACCCTCATCAATATTTGTTAATATCAGAATTTTTGTCAATACATTAGGTAATGTGTATCTTGTTAATTAGTTTGCAGTTCTTTGATTGCTAAAATATAGAGATATAGGGGCACCTGGGTGGCTCAGTCATTAAGTACCTGCCCCCGAGCCCCGCATCAGGTTCCCTGCTCTGCAGGAAGCCTGCTTCTCCCTCTCCCACTCCCCCTGCTGTGTTCCTTCTTTTGCTTTGTCTCTCTCTGTCAAATAAATAAATAAAATCTTTAGAAAAAAAGATAGAAAAAATAAAATAAAGTAAAATGTAGAGAAATACTTTTACATGTAATTGGCCATTCTGGTTTCTTGCTTTTTATATATGTGCCCATTTTCTAACAAGTTTTTTCCCTATTATCTATCAATTTCTAGGAGGGATATACACATGCACATACACACATATCCTATATATATAGCCTTTATTATTTATATATGTCACAAATATATTCCCCAAGTTTGAGGCCACTTTTCACCTTTTTTTCTCAATTTTTCTGTGCTTTGAGCTTTGGGTTAAATACCAAACATATTAAGATCTACGTTACATATGACTATTAGTGCCCTAATTAAGGCATTCTTATTCATTTTCTTGTCATAAAGATAAATATTTATATTATTGTCTTTTCTTACAAAATTTAGCTTTTTTATTTAGGAGTTTAAGCAAAATGAATTGATTCTTCCCAGTGGTTCAAGTTTGAGATAGTCTTTATCACAGAGAAACAACTGTCCACAGCATTGTTTTCTTACATCTCCTCCCTTTCTTTAGAGGATTATACTGCACGGTTGGCACAGATCAATATCCAAACATGCATAGGACTTGCTGTGTACCCTCATTCTGCTTCAATTATGCATTTATCACTGCTCCGATACCTTACTTTATTGATTGCGCTAGCCAACACCAGGTAAGGCAAGTTCTCCAGTCTTATTTATTTCCTTTCAAAGCATTCCTGCCAACCTGGGACTGTGTTCTCCTTTATAGAAATCTCTGAATATGCTAATTAGGCACCCTTAATAATATTAATAAAATTTGGGAAGTTTAAAGCATTATAATACTGTCTTCTCATATGTAAGTATAATGTATTGTTCTGTTTGTTTGTTAAGATTTTATTTATTTATTTGAGAGAATGAGCAGGAAAAGCAGCAGAGGGGGAGGGAGAAGCAGGCTCCCCGCTGAGCGGGGAGCCCGATGCGGGGCTTGATCCCAGGACCCTGGGATTATGACCTGAGCCAAAGGCAGATGCCTAACCAACTGAGCCACCTAGGTGCCCCAGTTCTCCCAGATTTTTATTGAGCATAGAAGAAACAGCTATAGGAAGCATGATGTTTTATAGTCTGAAAGACCTCCTTGAAGACACTGTCGAATATGTTTCTCAGTGATGATTTATAATCACACACACAGTAAATTAATTTTTTACTAGGGAAACTGGTGCTTCTCTTGGAAATTTTTGATTTTTTTTTCATTACATGCTGATAGTACAATATTTGCCTTCTGAACCAGGAAGCTCAGAGTTAAATTTAACCAGTGCTTAATACTAACACCTATTACTGCATTGGTGTAAATAGCGTGAACCTCCTGAAATCTAGGATACTGCTGAGGCCACCAGTGCAGGAATTGAAAGGGAGGTGTCAACTATTTAGAACTTTTGGATCTCACCTTATTTCACTTGAACTAGGAGGATTTCAATTACTTTGTCAAACAAACTGTATTTGGAGGTAAGATTTTGTTTAAAGTATATAACATTTGTAACTACTAAAAAAAATCTTATTAAAAAATAATAGTTTGAAAATCACGGGTGTTGGTGACTGATATTCTTTCTTCTATCCACTAGTTTTTGACTAATTTTTCTTAAGAGCTTTATTTGCCATATGTGTACCAATTATTACAAATTGTTATCTCAGATGCTTTATGGCCTTAACTACAATATAATAATTTAAGATCACTGTCTTAAGAAACAAACTCTTTCTATTGCTGCGATTATAGAAATGGAAAGACGTGGCAAATGGTGGGATGTCTCTGATTGCTTTTGCAATTGTTTCATGGGTCAGAAAAAGTAGCTGAACAGCCGCTAAAATGATATTTATTTAAATCCAGTTAGGATCATTCTGTTTAGGAAATAATGAGTTGACTAAAGAAAATCAAGGAATATTTTATTGAGTGCACACCAAGGGCAATTATTACTGTAAACAATAAGGGAAGTGTAAATGCATAAAATGTGAAGATTTTATTGCAAGAATTATCTAATCTATAGGGCAAGATTTAGTTTGTCATATATATATATATATATATATATATAACCATAAATGCATCATAAAGTTTTCTATCTTGATGTATCTGTAAGCCCAGGAATGCCAGCAAATACCAACAGCAGGAGAGAGGCATGGAACAGATTCTCCCTCAGAGAGAGAGCACAGAAAGAATTAACTTTGCCAACTTTCCACCTCTAGTGTTGTTCAAGCCAAGAAGAAAAAAAAAGAGATAAAGAGACATGAAGAAAGAAAGGAAGATAAAAGAAAGAAAGAAAACTGAATCGGATTTAGACAGAGCTAAAGGAGAAAATTTTGTAGGAGGAATGAATAACTGAAATAAAACAGGAGAGAAAAAAACTACATGGTATCACCCAAAGACAGTGAGGACACTGATTTGCATAGAGATTATAGGTTGAATGGAGGGCAAGAGGGTAAGACAGAAAAGTAATTTGAAGCCACATTTCCAAAGGGCCTTTTCACATGAAAGAAAATGGACTATTTCTTATTCTTCTCTACTGTTTTATTGAGATAATGCACAGTAAGAGAAGAAAACTTGGAAAAACCCAAAACAGCATGTATAGATACACATTTTTTGCGCATATTACAAATATATCACCCATAAGCCATACATACTGTTCCGATTTTGACGCAGGTCATTTCATCATATGTGAATGAGCCAGTGCGTGCGTGCGTGTGCACACACACACTGACACACATCCCACACTCAAAGTAGAAACAGAGGGTTCTGGTGCTTTGGCCTATAGTCTCATTGTCTGGAGACTAGGAAACTCTTAGCAAGGAAATTCAAGTTTTAAATATATATTTTTTTAGATTTTATTTATTTATTTGAAAGAGAGAGAGAACACAAGCAGGGGGAGCAGAGGGAGCTGCAGGCAGAGGGAGAAGCAGACTCCCCACTGAGCAGGGAGCCCAATGCGGGGCTTGATCCCAGGACCCTGGGATCATGACCTGAGCTGAAGGCAGACACTTAACCGACTGATCCACCCAGGTGCCCCTTGATATACATTTTTAACACAACTTTATTACTCAGGAATCACCCACATCTATTTGCATACTTGATAGTCACCATAATCCTGTGACTTAAACAAAGCAGGATTATGCTCATTTTTTCAGAAAGAAACATCAAAGTGTGGAGTTTGTGAAACTTACTCTATTTTGTTTGTTTTTTCTATGATAGCTTCCTGAGAATTTTGAAATGATTCACAAAAAATTCCATTTTCAAATAGTGAAAATACCTGCAAAGCCAAAGTGATACAAAGAGCAGCAATAAATGCCAACATTTATATATTGCTTTATATTTCTCAAAGCACTTCACCACACATTAAAGATCATAAAATTTTTAAATTGTGGGTCACATAGATTTGTTACTATAAACTCACCCATTCTCTACTTTGACAGGAAAGTTAACCTTGAAACAAGTCAGTGATGATAGCTTTGCCCTTTTGTGATGAAGCACAGATTTAACAATATCTCAGTATAGGTGCAGATTGATATCAGGGACATAAGGTGGATATAATGTTAATAGAAGCAAAGAAAGAATCTATATACTTTGCTGTAAGGTAGCATTTCAACAAAGTAACAAATTTAATTCCATCCTGTATGATTTACTTTGGCAATTATGTATGATGAAGACAGATATGTTTTAAACATTTATGACTGAATATCAAATTAACCATGGCTTTAGAGAAGGAAATAGCCATAAGCTTATTAAGTGTGGAAATTTCTAAGTATAGGAATAATCTATATAATAAATGAAAGTAAGCTTCCAACAAAATAAAATGATAATTACCCTTACTAATATTTGTATGATAATGACTTTTCATTATTTATTAAAAATTTGCTTTAGAACTTTGCTAAGCATTTTACATAAATTGTGTCATTAAATTCTTAAAACAATCCAATGAGTTTGGATTTAAAAATAAACAAGAAATAAACAATTTTAGGGGATTTAAGTAATTTGACCAAGGTAGACAGAAAGAAGTAACAGAATAAAAGTTAACAACATGTGTGTTTGACCCTGAAACTTGTTTTGTGTTCATAGTTACTAAAGATAGAGACTAAGCTCAAGTCCCTGAACTTAGTAAAACCAAAGCTAGATTTTCTGAGAGTTCTGTACCAGCAAGGAGGCCTTGGCATGCAGTGAGGGAAGTAAAATTGAGGGACCCCTTTGCATCCTGATAATGTAACACACTCTACATTAGGTCCTTCTCTATTGTGACTAAGGTGACACATATGTACCTTGGTTTATTCAAATACCAAGGCCTGTTCCATTGGATTGTTCACTTTTCCAATCTTTTTCCCTCGTGCTGGACATTTTTACCACTCAGCGGCTACATAGTTTCATTAAAACTGGTTATTTCTTGAAACTCATAAAGTAATGTGTATTTGCTAAAAGAATTTCCTAACTATTCCTTTTTTGTTTGTTTAAGCTAACCACTGTTTCATTTTATTTTAAAATTTTACAGGTTTTAAAAAATGTTGAAATCTTTGTTCCATGTGAACTCATTTCATTAGAAGGATAAAGTGGAGAGATAATTTTTTTTCATATGGCTAGCCAAATTGTCCCAACATTATTTCTTGAATAATCCACATTTTTTTTCTAATTTAAGATAGTAACTTCACCAAATACACAATTCTTTATA